>NC_041383.1:716603093-716651292 GCF_002162155.2 Triticum dicoccoides
CGGAGAGATAATGGGCCACATGGGCCTTAGTGGAAAGAGAGAGGGGCGGCCAGGGTGGGCCGCACGCCCCCTCTCCCTCTGGTCCGAATTGGACTAGGAGGGGGGGCGGCGCCCCCCTCTTTCCTTCCCCCTCTCCCCCTTCCTTTCCCCTCCTAGTAGGAGTAGGAAAGGGGGAGTCCTACTCCTACTAGGAGGAGGACTCCTCCTCCTGACGCGCCCTCTAGGGCCGGCTGGCCTCCCCCCTTGCTCCTTTATATACGGGGGCAGGGGGCACTATAGAACACAGAAGTTGTTCTACGGATCGTTTCTTAGCCGTGTGCGGTGCCCCCCTCCACCATATTCCACCTCGGTCATATCGTCGCGGAGTTTAGGTGAAGCCCTGCGCCGGTAGAACATCATCATCGTCACCACGCCGTCGTGCTGATGGAACTCATCCCCGAAGGTTTGCTGGATCGGAGCCTGAGGATCGTCATCGAGCTGAACGTGTGCTGAACTCGGAGGTGCCGTACGTTCGGTGCTTGGATCGGTCGGATCGTGAAGACGTACGACTACATCAACCGCGTTGTCATAACGCTTCCGCTTACGGTCTACGAGGGTACGTGGACATCACTCTCCCCTCTCGTTGCTATGCCATCACCATGATCTTGCGTGTGCGTAGGAAATTTTTTGAAATTACTACATTCCCCAACACCCGGACCATCTTCATCTACTCCATCATGATGTCCGCTTGGTGTATACCTTCCTTGGCAGCACCCACTTGGTCCTCTAGGACGTGATGTGCGGTAAAGAGCGAACATAGATCGACTGGAGTCTGAGCAGTCGACACCGAAGGCTGAGCACTCGTCAGTGGATAAGGACAAGAATCAATTGCCAGAAATTCAATCGACCAATAAAACGACCGAGTAAATAAGGACAAGATTATGAGAATCGTACCTGGATTGGAGGTGACGGCATCTTCCATTTCTTCGTCTTCATTCTTGAAGCAGAAGTCTCGGAGGTAGCAGCACTACAAATTTCATGATTCAGTCGGTCATGTCTATAACAGTGATTCGACCAAGACCCAGTTCGTACTAAACAAGGAATTCAAGTCCAACTATTACCCGGAAACAGTGGGAATGTTCACTTTGATCTTGGGCAAGGCTTTCTGCAGTTTTGATGGCGCAGCTTTCGGTTGCTTCGGTGCCTTTTCAGTCGGCGCTGGAGAAGACGTCCGAGGGCGCTTTGATGACTGCCCGGTTTGCCCGGTCGCTTTGTCGCAGACGCTTGCCGAATCGTGAGTGAGCTTGGATCACCTTTCCCTACGAGGAGGTGAGTCGACCTCTTCTTCATCACTCGGGTCATCGCTCTCCTCCTCCTCTTCACCATCAGAATGCCACTCGCTGCTCTCGCCTCCGCTCGCCTCCCCCTCTAGGTCCTGCTCCTGCTCTTCGTTGGGCATCGAGTACATCTCAATGAAGGCCTGGAGGACAACAAGTGGAACAAATATCAGTCGATTGACAAAAAGCAATTTCATGATAAATCAAGATAACACTCGGCAATTCAGAGTTGGACCTTGTTTGTTTCGTACGAGTTCTCGAGTGGAGGGACTCTCCTGGACCCCTTGGGGTTATCTTTGTTGCCAGTGATACCCTTCAACCACTTCTCCACCGTATCCTCGTCGACCTCTTCTGGGTGGATCCGAGTGGAATCATCAATGCCCGAATACATCCACATCGGATGGTCACGGGCTTGAAGCGGCTGAATGCATCGTCTGAGGAAGACTTCCAACAGATCCATGCCGGTCACACTGTCACGGATGAGCTGGACCACTCGCTCAACCAACACCTTCACCTCCACTTTCTCCCCCGGGGTCACTTTCAAGGGGGAGGGCTTCTCTACTCGAGCCATGGAAAAGGGGGGGAAGTCCAGTCCACTAACCTGGAGTCGACTGGTCTTTGCAGTAAAACCAGATCGACTGCCACCCTCCGACTGACTCGGGAAGGGTTATGGCTGGGAAGGAGCTCTTACCCCTCATTTGAATCCCAAGACCCCCACACATCTGGATCACTTTTGTCTTCTCATCACTCGGATTAGCTTTTTTGACCGACTGAGAGCGACATGTGAAAATGTGCTTGAAGAGGCCCAGTGTGGTCGAAAACCCAAGAAATTCTCGCATGTAGACACGAAAGCAGCAAGATACACGATGGTGTTGGGGGAAAAGTGATGAAGTTGTGCTCCAGAGAAGTTCAGGAAAGCTCGGAAAAAAAGGTGAGGAGGTAAAGAAAACCCTCCGTCAAAGTGAGTGGCGAGGAGGACGCACTCACCCTCCTGTGGTCAGGGCTCAGTCTCGTCCTCCGGGAGCCGCACGGATCCGTGGGGGATTAATCCCTCCTCGGCCAGATTGTCAATGTCGTCCCGACGAATCGTCGACCGGATCCAATCGCCCTGGATCCAGCCGCGCGGCAGATCAAACCTTGACGAAGATCCGACCCGGCTGGACTTCTTCCCCTTCGCCTTCGCCGTCGCCTTCTTCGCGCGCTCCAAAACTGACGTCTTCTCCTTCCCCATCACAGCGGATGGAGCTCGAATAGAGCGGCGGCGCCGGGGCGGGAGCAGATGCGATGGAGAAAACGGAGAAGGAAGAGGAAGAATAGAAATGCATTGTTGTCACATCCCTAGTTCTGGCCTGACCTATGCTAGTTTCCATGTGAGCATCATGTTTAAATTCAAATGAAACTTGAATTGAGGAATTTTCAAAAGCCTCGGAAGTCCTCTAAAAATAACCAACATTTAAATCTCATCAAATGAGTCCAAGAAAATGTTCATGTTATTCTGTAAAAATATTGGCATGAGGTAAAATTCAAACAAATATTTTTGGAATCACAGAAATATTTATTTGGGCCTTTGACTTAAACCAATGACATATTTGAGTTGAATTTATTTCTGCTATATAAGAAATAAAGTTCAAATATTTTTGTAAGTTTCATGTGACCTTGGACTAGTTCCTGAGCTCACATACAATACAGAAATTTAAAAAAATGATTTGATGTTTTAAATCAAATCAAAACCAATTGCAGAAAATAGAAAACATTAATAAATAGAAAAACCAGAGAGAGAGAGCCTACCTGGGGCACTTACCTGGCGCCACCAACCGACCCAGCACTGCAGCTGGCCGGCCCAGCCCACCACCGCCTCCGCCCTGTCGCCTTCCTCCTTGCGCCAGTAGGCAGGGACGCGTGCCCGGCGCGCGCGGCCACACACCGGCCAGCTCCTCCCTGCCTGGCTACTTCATTCCCCCTGGACGTCTCTCGCAGACGCCACGCGGCCCCCTCGACGCCTCTCACTCTCCCTGTGCTCCTTCCCCTCCTCTATTTCTCTCTTTCGCGAACGCCGAGCGGATCCCGTCGCCGCCGTTCGTCACCGTCGTGGCCACAGCCACTGCCTCGCCCCGTAGATGCTCCCAGAGGCTCCGCCGCCACCTACTCTCCCTCCTCTCCGAGCTACACGAGCCAGGGTGGCCCCAAGACGGCGCTTGCAGCCTTCTTCCCCGACCACGGCCGTCGGATGCCGCCATCCGATTCGCCATCTCCGTCGCCTTCCCAAGCACGCCGACCTGCTCTTCGACCTCACCGTGAGCCCCTGCCGTTTTACCCTCTCCCCTTGTGTTCATCCACGCCTTCTAACCACCGTGGCTATCGGAGCCAATAGCTCCTCGCCGCCACGACTACGGCTGTGCAAGCACGCACCGGAGCTCACCATTGCACTCACCGCGCTCCCGCGAGTCGAACATGACCGTCCACGGCTCCTCCCGTGCCCCGCACCGCCCACACCGTTGTTGCCCGAACTCCGGCCGCCGCCTATGCTCGCTGTCGCCGTCGACTCAGGCCGTCCCAGCTGCTGCCGCTGCTACTACTAGATGCGCAAGAGCGCCAGCAAGTCGTAGCAACAAACCGCGCTCAAAATGGAGCCCCGTAGCATTTTTCCAAAACGCTCCGCCGTCGTTTTGGTCGTCGTCGGCCGAACTCCGGCGAGGTCAACGTGGCCTGTCATTGGGCACTAATGACGCCACTAACTAAGCCCATAGGTCACTGACGGATGGGCCCCACGCCCTTAATTAATCTTAGTTTATTTTCTGTTAAGTTTAACAAACCACATGGGCCCCACCCGTCAGCTTTGACCGCGCTGACATGGTTGTTGACTGGCCCCACATGTCATGTTGACTTTGCTGACGTGGCCATTGACCGGACCCACCTATCAGTGTCACTATCCAGCCCCAGCTACTGAATAGTGGACCCCACTGGTCAGGTTTGACCCGGCCGACCTAGTTGACCTGCGGAAGTCTCACCTATGTCATGCTGACGCAGTAAATCCTTTTCCGGATTTATTCTTATATAGGAAATTCCAAAAAATAGTATAAACTTCTAAAATTCATAGAAATTCAACCATAACTCCAAATTTAATAATTTATATATGAAAAATGATCACAAAAATCCAATCTGTCCATTTGACCTAGTTTCATGCATGTTTGAACAACTTAAAGCTGCTGTAAATAACAACTTGTATCAATGGCATTTGAAATGTCATATATGGAGTTTGAATTTGAACCTAGAGTTCAAACCAACTCCATTTAACCTGCTGCTAGTTGCATTAACTCAAACCATAGCATATTGCCATGTCATGATCATGCATCATATTGTGCATTGCATTGATTGTGTTCTTTCTGTGTTGCCGGTATTTGTCCCCTCTCGATAGACGTGATATCGACAATGAGATCGATGACACCGATGAAGAACTATACTATCTTCAGAAGTGCCAGGCAAGCAAAACCCCCTTGTTCATTCGGATACAATCCTACTCTCTCGCTCCTGCTCTCTTTTACTGCATTAGGACAACAACGAATCATCTGTTACTTGTTGCGGTAGCTGAACCCCTTTATCCTCTGCATGACCTGTCATTGCCATAGTAAATAGATGAAACCCACTAGCATGAGTAGGAGTTGCACTACTAGGAAAAGGGCTATAGATAGGACGGACACTAATGGCGCACAGTAAATGCGGTGCGCCATTACTAAATACTAATGGCGCACCATGTGTTGGTGCGCCATTAGTGTGCAAATACTAATGGCGCACCACATCCCACGCTGCGCCATTAGTAAAAACAATTTTTTTTTATTTTTTCAAAACTACTAATGGCGCACCGTGGGGGTGGTGCGCCATTACTAGTTTGACATAATAATGGCGCACCACACCCACGGTGCGCCATTAGTAGTTTTGAAAAAAAAATTAAAAAAATTTGTTAGTAATGGCGCACCAGCGGACAGTGCGCCATTACTAAGTTTTTTCAAAAAAAATTAAAAAAACTTTTATTTTTTTTTAAACTAGTAATGGCGCACCGTGAGTGTGGTGCGCCATTACTAGTTAAACTAGTACTGGCGCACCACCCCACGGTGCGCCATTACTAACTTGGCTCAACACCGAATGCACCCCCCTCCTGTGGACCGCCTTTTCAGTTTTAAAAAAAATATAATAAAATGATGGAAATGTCAAAAAAATAAAAGAAAATAAGTTTCCCATGTAATATGTGGTCTAGTTGTTGGGAAAATTTACAAATATGAATTTTAACTTTATTAGCAAAATCTCTCTGGAAATTTGTAAAATGGGCATAACTTTTGCATACGAACTCGGATTAAAAAGTTTTATATATGAAAAAGCATCTACTCGAAAAGTTACATCCGAATTTAACCGGGGGAACCCCGTTAAACATTTTCAAAATACCCAAAAACCTAACAGAAAAAAAGTTACGGGGCTTTCAAGATCTAGAGGCAAAAAAATTCAAAAAATTTCAAACTTACTAGTGGCGCACCGTGGATGTGGTGCGCCACTAGTAACAGAAAAAAAAGTTGGTTTTGATTTTTTTTTTCAGAAAATGATACGTAATATGACCGGGAAGTTTGAAATATTTTTCAAAATTTCATCATAGTCATGAACATGAACAAAGTCCTAGACATCAACTAGGTATAACAGGATTGATATGCTAGATATATCAACAAGTGCCTGTGAAGTGAGCTGTTGCTGGGGTTGGATAGAACTCTGAAGTTAAGCATGCTTGGGCTGGAGTAGTGTGAGGATGGGTGACCTTTCGGGAAGTTTGACCACGGAGTGCGATTTGACCTGAGATTAAGCATATTGACCCGAGATTAAGCCATAGTGAATTGACATTAAGAAAAAAACAAAAAAAATTAAAAAATATAAAAAAATTGAAAAAAATTGAAAAAAAATTGTTACTAATGGCGCACTCCTATGTGGTGCGCCATTACCCTGGGAGGAATTCTAATGGCGCACCGTGGGCAATTCTAATGGTGCACTACGGGGTGCGCCATTAGAACACCAAATACTAATGGCGCACCAGTGGTGCGCCATTAGAATTTAATTCTAATGGCGTGCTGCTAGTGGCGCACCAGTAGTGCGCCATTAGAAGGCAAAACTGGTGCGGCGCTAGCATGCCTTTTCCTAGTAGTGTTGTTTGAGCCCTATTGTGCCTACTCATTCATGCTTGTTTGTCATGCCTGCTACTGCTTAGAGTTGAGTCAGGTCTGATTCATCAGGAATGAATCAGAGGTGTGTGAACATGTCCTTCTGTGTGTGAGCTAAGTGTGTGAACACGATTTGGTAAAGGTAGTGGTGAGAGGCCATGTAGGAGTACATGGTGGGTTGTCTCATTGAAGCCGTCCTTAGGAACTGAGTTCTGTGTTTGTGATCCATGATTCAGCTACTACCATGCATTGGGCCCTGAAATATGACCCCGCTCGACTTCTTAATCACCCTTGTCCTCTGTCCAGGAGTTGCAAGTAGTTTCTGGTGTTTGTAGTATGCTGGAGGCCGTGCGCAGCGCTGACCGGAGGGGAGGGCTGTGATGCGGTAGGCACGTGGCCGGGTATACCGGGCGCCCGTTTGGTGTCACGGAACCCTGTACACATCGTTCGGGGCCGTAGTGGAAACCTCGACTGGACTCCCTGTGGATGGAACCTGAATAGGCGATAAACCTGGACTAGAGACTTGAGTGTTTAGGTAGGTCGTGGTCTACACCCACGTCGGCTTTCGCTTGAAGTCTGCCGAGCACATGTCGTGTGCAGACGCTAAGTGGTGGAAACATGTATGAAGAAGTACACCCCTGCAGGGTTAACATCATCTATTCGAATAGCCGTGTCCGCGGTAAAGGACTTCTGGGTTGCCTATAACAGTTAATAGACAAGTGAAAGTGGATACTCTAAAATACGCAAGATAAGTGTGAGTGCTATGGATGGCGTTCTCGTAGGGAGACGGGAGCGGATCCATAGTGGTGTATTGATATGGTGAATATGTGGACTCGTGTGCGCCACCTCAAAAGAGTTACTTGCAGTCGTAGTTCAGGATAGCCACCGAGTCAAAGCTGGCTTGCTGTAGTTAAAGCCCACCATCCCCTTTGTTGATAATGATGCATATGTAGATAGTTCTGATGTTGGGTACATTTGTACTCACGTTTGCCTATTTTATGTTTTTGCAGGGAGACTTCGGTCTCGCTAGTAGTTCCGCATGGACTTCGACGTTTAGCTTGTTACCTCAGCTACGATCTTGTGCCCTCGGCAGGATCTGGTAGATAGTCAGGCTTCTCATCCTTTTTCATTTGTAGTTGTCTGTACTCAGACATGTTAAGCTTCCGCATGTGCTTTGACTTGTATGCTCTGAATGTTGGGTCGTGAGACCCATGTTTGTAATATCTCGCTCCTCAGAGACTATTGAATAAAATACTTGAGTTTTAGAGTCATGTTGTGATGCCATGTTGTATTTGCACATGTCGAGCATATTGTGTGTATGTTATTGAAATGCTTGGTATGTGTGGGATCTGACTATCTAGTTGTTTATCCTTAGTAGCCTCTCTTACCGGGAAATGTCTCCTAGTGCTTCCACTGAGCCATGGTAGCTTGCTACTGCTTCAGAACACTTAGGCTAGCCGGCATGTGTCCTTCTTCGTTCCTGTGTCTGTCCCTTCGGGGAAATGTCACGCGATGAATACCGGAGTCCTGTTAACCCGCTACAACCCGGTTCACCGTAGTCCTGCTAGCCCAGTGCTACATCCTGGATTCACTCGCTGATGACCGACACGTTCGATGCTGGGTCATGGATGCCTGTCCCTGTAAGTTTGTGCCACTTTGGGTTTACGACTAGCCATGTTAGCCCGGGCTCCTTATCATATGGATGCTAGCGACACTATCATATACGTGTGCAAAGAGGCGCAAACGGTCCCGGGCAAAGTTAAGGTGACACCCGTGGGAATACCGTGCGTGAGGCCGCAAAGTGATATGAGGTGTTACATGCTAGATCGATGTGGCATTGAGTCGGGGTCCTGACAGCTTTGGTATCAGAGCCTGACTGCCTGTAGGATTACCAAGCCAAACTGGTCGAAGTTGAGTCTAGAAATTCTTTAGTTATATAAGGGAATTGATTGTGGGATGGAACGTAAGGCTCTTTTTACTTCTTTACCTCATGCCCTTCTGATCTGAGTCATCTTATCTTTCCTATGGGGTTAAGGAACTAGGCTTTCTCTTCTTTCTATCAGGATCACGTGTTACTAATCCGTAGACTTATAAGATTGTTGGATTTAAGCCTCAGTTCAGTTTCCACCTCTGTATGTTAACTATTGAGCTCGAAACCTTGATATTGTGCTTCTGAGTGGTTATGCCACCATTTTTGTGAATGTCTCAAATCTTTTCTGAGCATTTACAGCCGTTATGCTGTCTGAGTCATCCTAGGTTTCTAAATAGTCTGATGCATTTGCAAATCCTTTCCGTCCGTTCTCGATGTTCCTTTGGGCCAGATTAACCACACTAATAGTTGAGTTGAGGTATTCTATTGCCTTGACATATATGTTGGAATTATTATTATGACCCTAGGTGTCTAGAGTATCACCTAGTAACTTAGCCATGCTTTATGTTCCCAATGTGATGACTCTGGCCATCATTCTCGAAAGCATCCCGTGACGCCACTTAGTATGTAGGTATTCTACTCCTGGGTTTTTTAGCCCAAAATTCACCCTATTTACTTCATGTTGATAGTGTTTGCTCGTTCCTTTAGGTTATTAGTAACCTTTTGCATCAGTCCTCGAGGTCCGTGGTATTTCCTTCTTCCAAATACTATGAACCACATATGGCAGAAGTTTGTTGGATCAAGAGATCACAACAGGAGTGCTCTCGATGAGTTCTCCATTCTATATTGCGACTCTGCCAGTTCTACTTTTCTGCATGGATTATCCGGAAGAAACCTGTTGAACTTGATTCGACATACTAATCCATGCATCCACAACTCAGAAAATGATATGTTCCTTTGAGTTGTCCCTCTTAGTTGTCTTCTGACCATCGTCTATCAATTGATAGATAGGAGTAGTTGTGCACTCGAGCTCATCGATGCCTATTATTCTTGTGATCTGTAAAGTCATTCTATTCCAGAATGACTAGGAGAAACAAACTCTAGTACCTCATCCACATCCAGGATTGGGTCAAAGTAGTTGTACCTCGCAGATCAAAATGCCAACCCAGCTTTTGATCTGTTCTAACTGAAGTATTACCCACTTTACATCAAGAATATCATGAGAATTGCACCTTCTCTTAAGAACTCTTGATACAGTGATACTTCTCGCCATCGTTGTTCATTCCTTGGTCCCCGTGTTGTTGCAACCGGAATGCCGACAAGTGAATCATGATGTGTGAAATCTATACTCCGAGCAACCCCATTGCTTGGTAGTTAAAGGACAATAACCTCACTCTTAGCATGTTGATTATTGAATCATCACCCTAAGTATGATTGTGCTACCTAGTCCACTTTCCTGGTGCACTCCTCGATTGATGAGCTAGGATTTTGCTAAGTCCTCGCTCATTTGATCATATCGTCTTACCCTGAAAAGCAAGATTGTTCTCGAGCTTAGTAACATATCGGTGGTTCATGATTTTCCGAATATCTTCTCGGAAGTGTTACCAGGTTGTCACCTGACCGCTATGTTGAGTTCGTGATCAAGTTGGTTTCTTGTAAACCACCCTTTCTCCAAGAGTCTGTGTTGGGTACCCCTAAGCTGTTTGGTCAAGCTAAACAACAACTTGGAGAGTTGGAAGATGGAAGCTTGTCCGATTTAGTCCATCTTAAGGGATATCTTATATGTGTGTTGAAAAAAGATGATATCTTCATCGATTGATCCCCGTGACCAGTTGTTGGACCTATTGTCTTGCCAAAACTTTGATTTGAGTGTGGTCTATCCTCAAATCAAATCAGAACCAACGATGTTCCTAATGTTGTCTTACTCGTGGTTGATCCCTCGAGCATACACCATTATATCCTTTGGTATGACCAATACTATCACTTGTTCTCATAATTATGGAATCCCATTTATATGGAAGCCTGGATGAATTGTTGTCGAGCCCATCGGCAATATCCTTATCTCCTCCATGATTTTGTTGAACATTAAGCTAGTATTGGAAACCTTTATAAGCATTCTTCATGACCAGCTCATGAAGCATATGTTCGGATGTAAGAAGTGACTTCCTCCAGTTCATGTACATTTGATGCAAGTTGCCGCCGTGGATTCGAGAAAGTCAATGTTGCTTCCTTTGGAATCATCCCAAATCGGTCATGCATACGTGCGAAGTATTCTGTGGTTCGGAGACTTGCAACCTTCATTCTATATGTATCCCTAGCACACCAAGCCACTGATTGATTTGTTCAAGGAGAAGAAATTCCTTCTTAAGAGTATACCTTATGCAAGGACTTTGATATCCTCGATGATGGTTCCCCTCTTGAACTCGGTAGTGTTTTATTATAAGACTACTATGTAGTCATGCTTGTCTCGGACAACGTGTTCACATGTTTGTAGCAGAACCAGCTTATGTTTTGGGGCTTGCTATCGTAGTTCATTTCCCGAGAATCTCGCAACGTCATCTCGTCGGTTTGTGTTGCAAACTTTCATTTTTCTTTCTAGACTCGATGAGTCTAGATTATTCTGACACCAACCAGATCTGAATCTCAGGCAGATATGATGGTTGGAACGTTTCCCCAGAATTATAATATTGGTCTCTCTGTAACCGGTAAGGTGGATGTCATGGCCAACACACCCAACCAGAAGACCTGTTATTGTAGTATCTTGATTGAGAAAGTTGGCCACCTCCCCCATAAGGATCTCGTAGAATTTATTCTAGTAGTTGTTCCTTATGTATTCTTGAGCTTCCGAAGTCCAGCCTACTACTTGATGTTCTAGATACTAAACCATTTCAATGAATGGGTTATGCTAGCACATCAAGGAGAACATTAGAAGTGGAGTGCTAAATGTCTCTCGGTCAATCATCCAGATTTTGTCCCCTTGGTCTCGCTAAGGTGAAATCTGAGAAAGTGTTATCTTCCTTTGCATCTGCATCGTCCATCGCTATTCATCATGGTAGTATGTTGTGTTGTCAGCACCCTTGACACGGATGTTGGTAAAACCTTGATGATTATGGAGATGCTCAAGTTCTTGAAAGCACGCACAAACATTAGGTGCTATCATAGTTACTAACCGGGATTGTTCTCGGTTTCCCCGGTTATGCTACAACCATTCCAATAGTGGAATCACTTTCTGCTGTTGGGTTTCTCCCCAGTTACTAGAATCATTCCCAGCATTTGTGTTTTGTTCCCAGCTTGCACCGTCATTGTGCCATCCTATCTTGGGTCCCATCCATTTCCGATGATAAGCAAAATCATCCCTTGTGTTGTCTTCAACAAGGTAATCCACATCATCCATTCTGGCCCGAGAATGTCATTCTTTCGGACTCCTTCAAATGATCGATTGTGAATTGCCTTAGGCTGGTATAAAGAGTTTCAATGATCTCTGAATCAAAGGTAATTCTTTTTGCCACTTAAGGGGATATATCTACGAGTCACCATCCCTAAGGTGTCTTGTTGTGGTATCATGGAAACCCAACTCCTCGCTGCGTTGACAACCGATTACCACCTTCTTAAGTGCGGAATTGTTGTCCACCTAGTGAACCTTCGACATCTGTTCCACTCCATCCCTTTGGATGAATGCTTCGTATCTCAGCTCGAGAGATGTTCTTACCTCTCACTTCATGAGTTGATCTTGAATACTCGATCTTTGAGGAGATCGTTTTCTGGAGAGTCTCCTTCTGTCGTCATCGTGTTGGATGAAAACCTCGCAAGCGAAGACATCAAGATCGATTGAGTCAACAGATCAACACCCTCGAGAAGACAGTTGGATCATGAAGTTTGTGATACTTAGTGTCCCCTTTCTCTTCTTACCTCACGTCTTGAATCTCAGGACGAGATTCTTGATTAGTGGGGGTGAGTTGTCACATCCCTAGTTCTGGCCTGACCTATGCTAGTTTCCATGTGAGCATCATGTTTAAATTCAAATGAAACTTGAATTGAGGAATTTTCAAAAGCCTCAGAAGTCCTCTAAAAATAACCAACATTTAAATCTCATCAAGTGAGTCCAAGAAAATGTTCATGTTATTCTGTAAAAATATTGGCATGAGGTAAAATTCAAACCAATATTTTTGGAATCACAAAAATATTTATTTTGGGCCTTTGACTTAAACCAATGACATATTTGAGTTGAATTTATTTCTGTTATATAAGAAATAAAGTTCAAATATTTTTGTAAGTTTCCTGTGACCTTGGACTAGTTCCTGAGCTCACATACAATTTACAGAAAGTTAAAAAAATGATTTGATGTTTTAAATCAAATCAAAACCAATTGCAGAAAATAGAAAACATTAATAAATAGAAAAACCAGAGAGAGAGAGCCTACCTAAGGCACTTACCTGGCGCCACCAACCGGCCCAGCACTGCAGCTAGCCGGCCCAGCCCACCACCGCCTCCTCCCTATCGCCTTCCTCCTTGCGCCAGTAGGCAGGGACGCGTGCCCGGCGCGCGCGGCCACACGCCGGCCACCTCCTCCCTGCTTGGCTGCCTCATTCCCCCTGGACGTCTCTCGCAGACGCCACGCGGCCCCCTCGACGCCTCCCACTCTCCCTGTGCTCCTTCCCCTCCTCTGTTTCTCTCTTTCGCAAACGCCGAGCGGATCCCGTCGCCGCCGTTCATCACCGTCGTGGCCACAGCCACTGCCTCGCCCCGTAGATGCTCCCAGAGGCTCCGCCGCCACCTACTCTCCCTCCTCTCCGAGCTACACGAGCCAGGACGGCCCGAAGACGGCGCTTGCGGCCTTCTTCCCCGACCACGGCTGCCGGATGCCGCCGTCCGATTCGCCTTCTCCGCCGCCTCCCCGAGCCCGCCGACCTGCTCTTCGACCTCACCGTGAGCCCCTGCCCTTTTGCCCTCTCCCATTGTGTTCATCCGCCCCTTCTAACCACCGTGGCAATCGGAGCCGACAGCTCCTCACTGCCGGTCATGTCGCCGCCGCGACTACGGCCGTGCAAGGACGCACCGGTGCTCACCGTTGCACTCACCGCGCTCCCGCGAGTCGAACACGACCGTCCACAGCTCCTCCCGTGCCCCGCACCGCCCACACCGTTCTTGCCCGAACTCCGGCCGCCGCCTATGCTCGCTGCCGCCGTCGACTCAGGCCGTCCCAGCTGCTGCCGCTGCTACTACTAGATGCGCAAGAGCGCCAGCAAGCCGTAGCAACAAACCGCACTCAAAATGGAGCCCCGTAGCGCTTTTCCAAAATGCTCCGCCGTCGTTTTGGTCGTCGCCGGCCGAACTCCGGTGAGGTCGACGTGGCCTGTCATTAGCCACTAATGATGCCACTAACTAAGCCCATAGGTCACTAACGGATGGGCCCCACGCCCTTAATTAATCTTAGTTTATTTTCTGTTAAGTTTAACTAACCACATGGGCCCCACCTGTCAGCTTTGACTGTGCTGATATGGCTGTTGACTGGCCCCACATGTCATGTTGACTTTGCTGACGTGGCCGTTGATCGGACCCACCTGTCAGTGTCACTATCCAGCCCCAGCTACTGACCAGTGGACCCCCACTGGTCAGGTTTGACCCGGCCGACCCAGTTGACCTGCTGACGTCACACCTATGTCATGCTGACGCGGTAAATCCTTTTCTGGATTTATTCTTATATAGGAAATTCAAGAAAATAGTATAAACTTCTAAAATTCATAGAAATTCAACCGTAACTCCAAATTAAATAATTTATATATGAAAAATGATCATAAAAATCCAATCTTTCCATTTGCACTAGTTTCATGCATGTTTGAACAACTTAAAGCTGCTGTATACAACAATTTGAATTTATGGCATTTGAAATGTCATATATGGAGTTTGAATTTGAACCTAGAGTTCAAACCAACTCCATTTAACCTGCTGCTAGTTGCATTAACTCAAACCACAGCATATTGCCATGTCATGATCATGCATCATATTGTGCATTGCATTGATTGTGTTCTTTCTGTGTTGCCAGTATTTGTCCCCTCTCGATAGACGTGATATCGACAATGAGATCGATGACACTGATGAAGAACTATACTATCTTCAGAAGTGCCAGGCAAGCAAAACCCCCTTGTTCATTCCGATACAATCCTACTCTCTCGCTCCTGCTCTCTTTTACTGCATTAGGACAACAACGAATCATCTGTTACTTGTTGCGGTAGCTGAACCCCTTTATCCTCTGCATGACCTGTCATTGCCACAGTAAATAGATGAAACCCACTAGCATGAGTAGGAGTTGTTTGAGCCCTGTTGTGCCTACTCATTCATGCTTGTTTGTCATGCCTGCTACTGCTTAGCGTTGAGTCAGGTCTGATTCATCGGGAATGAATCAGAGGTGTGTGAACATGTCCTTCTGTGTGTGAGCTAAGTGTGTGAACACGATTTGGTAAAGGTAGCGGTGAGAGGCCATGTAGGAGTACATGGTGGGTTGTCTCATTGAAGCCGTCCTTAGGAACTGAGTTCTGTGTTTGTGATCCATGATTCAGCTACTACCATGCATTGGGCCCTGAAATATGACCCCGCTCGACTTCTTAATCACCCTTGTCCTCTGTCCACGAGTTGCAAGTAGTTTCTGGTGTTTGTAGTATGCTGGAGGCCGTGCGCAGCGCTGACCGGAGGGGTGGGCTATGATGCGGTAGGCACGTGGCCGGGTATACCGGGCGCCCGTTTGGTGTCACGGAACCCTGTACACATCGTTCGGGGCCGTATGTGGAAACCTCGGTCGGACTCCCTATGGATGGAACCTGAATAGGCGATAAACCTGGACTAGAGACTTGAGTGTTTAGGTAGGTCGTGGTCTACACCCACGTCGGCTTTCGCTTGAAGTCTGCCGAGCACATGTCGTGTGCAGACGCTAAGTGGTGGAAACATGTATGAAGAAGTACACCCCTGCAGGGTTAACATCATCTATTCGAATAGCCGTGTCCGCGGTAAAGGACTTCTGGGTTGCCTATAACAGTTCATAGACAAGTGAAAGTGGATACTCTAAAATACGCAAGATAAGTGTGAGTGCTATGGATGGCGTTCTCGTAGGGAGACGGGAGCGGATCCATAGTGGTGTATTGATATGGTGAATATGTGGACTCGTGTGCGCCACCTCAAAAGAGTTACTTGCAGTCGTAGTTCAGGATAGCCACCGAGTCAAAGCTGGCTTGCTGTAGTTAAACCCCACCATCCCCTTTGTTGATAATGATGCATATGTAGATAGTTCTGATGCTGGGTACATTTGTACTCACGTTTGCCTATTTTATGTTTTTGCAGAGAGACTTCGGTCTCGCTAGTAGTTCCGCGTGGACTTCGACATTTAGCTTGTTACCTCAGCTACGATCTTGTGCCCTTGGCAGGATCTGGTAGATAGTCAGGCTTCTCAGCCTTTTTCATTTGTAGTTGTCTGTACTCAGACATGTTAAGCTTCCGCATGTGCTTTGACTTGTATGCTCTGAATGTTGGGTCGTGAGACCCATGTTAGTAATATCTCGCTCCTCGGAGCCTATTGAATAAATTACTTGAGTTGTAGAGTCATGTTGTGATGCCATGTTGTATTTGCACATATCGAGCATATTGTGTGTATGTTATTGAAATGCTTGGTATGTGTGGGATCTGACTATCTAGTTGTTTATCCTTAGTAGCCTCTCTTACCGGGAAATGTCTCCTAGTGCTTCCACTAAGCCATGGTAGCTTGCTACTGCTTCGGAACACTTAGGATGGCCGGCATGTGTCCTTCTTCGTTCCTGTGTCTGTCCCTTCGGGGAAATGTCACGCGATGAATACCGGAGTCCTGTTAGCCCGCTACAGCCCGGTTCACCGGAGTCCTGCTAGCCCAGTGCTACAGCCTGGATTCACTTGCTTATGACCGACACGTTCGATGCTGGGTCATGGATGCCTGTCCCTATAAGTTTGTGCCACTTTGGGTTTACGACTAGCCATGTCAGCCCGGGCTCCTTATCATATGTATGCTAGCGACACTATCATATACGTGTGCCAAAAGGCACAAACGGTCCCAGGCAAAGGTAAGGCGACACCCGTGGGAATACCTTGCGTGAGGCCGCAAAGTGATATGAGGTGTTACATGCTAGATCGATGTGGCATTGAGTCGGGGTCCTGACAGCTTTTCAAAAACCCAGTCCCACACCTTATATGAGGTTGCTTCCGAGTGACTGACCTGTGGACACGGGCGATCTTATCAAATTCCGCAACAGTCGTGCGCACGATACGTGGCGAAAAAGGTGGTGTGGAAATCGACGCGGCCCTGCCTTATCCAACCCAATTACTGCGGCCTCCTCCGCCCCGTGCGCTTCCCAAAATTCGAATCCCGCGAGATCCATGGGCAACAGAGCAACCTGTCAGATGGAAGATTTCCTCCATATCAACGCTCGAAGCTTTTCAGTAAAAGTTCACTCGAAAAAAACAAGAATGGATCAAGGCGACTTGTAAGTGCATCTAGTGCCACCCCTAGTTGGTTTTGGAGTATTGACGACAAATTTGTTTGAGGGACTAATGCGTTTGTGAGAATTGCAGGATAACGCAGGTAGTGTCCCTCATTGATTCGGTTTACCTACCGGAGATGACCCCTAAAAATGTATGAAGACATTGACGACAATGGTGGTATGTGAGGATATTCATATTGAAGACTATGACATGAGAAGACACTGAGTGAAGACTATGGAGCGCGAAGACTATTTCGTCTCGTTGTTTCCTTTCTTCTTCTTTGTTGAGTCATAGGAACCACTGTACTGTTAAGTGGGGTCCAAGTGAACAAAGTCAGAATGACTGAAGTGATGCTCAACCCAAATCCTATGTCTTCGAGCGAAGACAATGAGAGCAAATCTTATCCAAAGCTGGATGAGTCAGCTTTGCTTGTAGCCCAAGTAAAGTTGTCGTGTGTGTTTGAAATCTGACCGTTGGAACACCTGTCAGTTCCTTAGTGACCCAGGGTCATTTCGGACATATCAGGTCGGGTTGCCTAGTGGCTATAAATAGCCCACCCCTACACCATAAACTGGTGGCTGCTCAGAGTTAGTGCACGGCTTTTGTCGTTTGAGAGCAACCCACCTCGAAGCCTTTGAGAGAGAGAAATCCTTGCGAGGACAAAGTCCAAACACCCAGAGCCAAAGACTGTTAGGCATCACTGAAGTCTTTCTGTCTGTGTGACCTGAAGACTTATTACACTTGAGGACTGTGAATCCTCCAGCCGGTTAGGCGTCGCGTTCTGAGCATCCAAGAGTCATTGTGGATTGCTGGTGAACGAAGTCTGTGAAGGTTCGGAAGTCTACCTTGAAGACTTACCAGAGTGACTGGGCGAGGACTGTGTGTCCTTAGCTCAAGGGGAATAAGGTGAAGACACGGTCTTCTGAGTTGAATCTCAGCCTCCCTAACCAGACGTACAGTTGTCACAGCAACTGGAACTGGTCCAACGAATCATGTGTCTTCAACAAGTGACTGGCTCTATCCTCTCCCTCCCTTTACTTAGAGTTTGTCTTCAAGAAGTCCTTGCCTATCTGTTGTACCTGTTTGACTTCATTGCTTGACTACTATCGTTGATTGGCTTCATACTATCTTCCATCCTGATCCTTACTACTAAGCTGCTATTAGTCTTGTACTTTCACATCATTGCATACTTGACTATGGTTTGCTTGTTGTAGTTTATCTTCCGCTGCATATCAATTAGGTCATTTCTATTGTTTGTCTTCGAAACTTCCACGTTTTGAAGACTTTCATAAGAATCGCCTATTCACCCCCCCCCCCTCTAGTCGATAACTAGCACTTTCAATTGGTATTAGAGCAAGGTACTCCCTTGTTCTGTGTGATTCGGTTTAACCACCTGGAGTTTTAGGTATGTCGACTGCAGGGATAATCAAAGTCTCCGCTGCTTGCCCCGTGTTCGATCGAACTGAATATCCCTACTAGAAGAATAAGATGCGCATGCATCTTGAAGCCATTGATGTCGACCTCTGGTATGTCGTCAAGAACGGCATTCCCAAAACTGGTGAAGGTGTCACCCCTGCTGATGTCAAGAAGTTCATTCAACTGGACTCTACTGCCAAGAACATCATCTGTGGTCATCTGACCAAAGGACAGTATGGCCGTGTGGGTGCTCTGGAAACGTCGAAGCTAGTCTGGGACTGGCTATCCAAGGTCAACGAAGGCGTCTCAACCCAGAGAGATCAAAGGATCAGTGTTCTTCGCAACCTCTTCAACCGCTTCAAGAGAAACGACAATGAAAATGTCCAGCTCATGTTTGATCGCCTCACCGACATCACAAATGAGCTTCGTGCTCTCGGTGCCACTGAGATTACCAGGCATGAAATCGTCAAGACACTACTGAGATCACTTGACAGCTCCTTTGACACCCTTGCCCTCATGATACAAGAACGCCCTGACTTCAAGACACTCGATCCGTCTGATATACTTGAGAGGCTCAACACACATGAGTTCTAGCTTTCTGAGAAAAGAGATATCTATGGTCCCAACTATGGCCGAACTCGCGCTTTGAAGGCAAAGGTTGTTTCCTCATCTGAAGAAGAATCTGACTGTAGTTCTGATGATCCTGAAGACATTGGAAAGGAACTTGCTATGCTTGTGAAGAAGTTCCAGAAGTTCACTAAGAAGAAGGGCTTCAAAAAGTCTTCACGATCTAGCTCAAGAAATGATGAAGCTTCCACTCATGACTACAAGAAGAGAACATGTCACAAGTGTAAGAAACCTGTACACTATATCTCTGAGTGTCCACAGTGGGACAATGAGAAGAAGAAGAAGAAGAAGAAGAAGAGCAAGGAATATGATTCTGATGACAAGAAGAAGAAGAAATCTTCAAAGTCTTCTTCCAAGTCCTCATCAAGGTCTTCATCTCATAAGAAGAGCCCATCTGGAAAGGATCGTGCTTTTGTTGGCAAGGAAATGGATTCAGAAGAGGAGTCTGCTTCTGAGAAGGCGGAGGTGGAGTCTGAAGAGGAGTCTGACCCTGGCGTTGCAAGTCTGGCTCTAGCCACAGCCTATGTTGCCAAGTCAATCTTCAACACTGAAGACAATGACTTCCACACCAACGATGAAGCTGATGACAAGGACGACCCTGCTCCCACCTACTGCTTCATGGCATGTGGTGCCAAGGTAAAATCACGTGATGCTTACTTTCAAACATCAAGTGAAGATGACTCTGATTGTGAATCCAAACCTAGCTACAAAACACTTGCTAAAATTGCAACTGAACAACAAAAAGCTATGGAACATACTCAAAAACTGTTAGACAAAAGCAATGACATGTTGGACGCGGAAATGACACGTTCACAGTCCTTAGTAGAAGACATAAAAAATCTTCATGCTAAGTACCAAGAACTTGAAAGTCGTCATGAAACGCTCTCAACCACTTATGAGAAGCTCTCCTATGATTATCTTCAAAAGAAGCAAGAGCTTGAGAAATTGAGAGTGGCTCATGAAGATCTTCAAAAAGAGAATGAGTCACTTCGCGCTCAACAGATCAGTCCCACTCAGGATGGATTTGAACCACCATGTCTAAAATGCATTGAGCGTGATAACGCTACCTCTGTTGCTGAATGTTCCACTGCTGCTACTGTTGCATTGTCTTCAACTACTGATGTGGTAACTAACCCCTATGCGGAGGATACCACTACTATTGCTGATGAAAATGCTAGGTTGAAGACATTGCTTGAAACAGGGATGTATAAAAGTCTGAAAGGACATCAGACACTTTGTGATGTCCTCAAAAAGCAGATTCTGAACCGAAACCCTAGGAAAGAGGGTGTTGGGTTCGAGAGGAAAATGAATGTTGATGGTTCCTACTGGAAGCCTGAGCAGTATCCCAAAACCACATGGGTTCGAGAGGACATTGCTTGAAAGAGGTTGCTGCAAAGGGACCTTCAGTGGATCCATCCACCTTATCTGGCTTTACCTATGCTAATCCTATCATCATTGATGAATCCTTTGATGCAAACTATAAACTGTTCAAGAATCAGAATGGTGAAGTGTTTGCCAGGTATATTGGTACTAACTGCACGAATGGACCACCTGTGAAGAAGATCTGGGTACCTAAGCAGTGTATTGAGAAGCTTCCTGTGAATGTCATCATGACACCACCAAGGAAGAAGACAAAACCCAGACCTATGGCTTCATATGGACCAAAGGCTTCATACAGATACAGGACTCACCTGAGTCACCCTAACGCCAATGTTTTGCAGGGAAATCATACTCAGACTTATGAATATGAGCGTGTGTCTTCAAACTGCTATGTTCATAGATTTAAGAACTTTTCTGCTTATTCATATGAGTATCATTCATCTCCTGCAAGGCTATTTGCTAGGGCTCCAAAGCCGAAATTCGCAGATGCTGCACTTTGACTAATTGCTTCTAAGCCACCCCTAAAGATGTGGGTGGTGAAGAAGAATTAACTTTCTTTTGCAGGGAAAGGTCTCCAGCCTTAAATCAAAGGCGTCCGATGCTATTGCTGGGAACCTAAAACACATTAAGGGATGCATGATAAAATGATCTTACTATGTATTTCACATCTGAATCACTTACCAGTCATACTATGAGTCCTAACCTTGATCTAAGCTGTGATGATCCTTGTGTGCATCAAATGCTTATGCTTCACAACACTCTTTGTGAAGCCTATCCTCCTAACTGCACTGTAGGGTATGACACCAAAAGCTTCAGAATGGATTATGGACAACGGATGCACTAATCATATGACTGATGATCGAAGTCTTCTCATGGACTCAACCTTACGTCCATCAGATAAGAGTCACATCACATTTGCTGACACTGGTAAAAGCAAGGTATTGGGTCTAGGTAGAGTTGCAATCTCAAAGGATCAACACATGGATAAAGTGATGCTTGTTGAATCCCTTGGTTTAAACTTAATGTCTGTCTCGATGCTTTGTGACTTGAACATTATTGTGCTATTCGGAAAATACTGTTGCCTTGTACTAATAGAATCTGACAAGTCTCTAGTCTTTGAAGGGTATCGGAAAGATGATCTATACATGGTAGATTTCTCAGCAGGTCCACAGCTTGCCGTATGTCTTCTTGCAAAAGCTTCAGAATGTTGGCTCTGGCATAGGAGGCTGGCATGAGGAACATACACACACTCGTCAAGAAGAAGCATGTCATAGGCATCGAGGGTGTCAAGTTCAAGAAGGATCATTTGTGTGGTGCCTGCGAAGCTGGAAATATGACTAGGGCAAAGCACCCATCGAAGACAATCATGACGACATCTCAACCCTTCGAGCTGTTACACATGGACTTATTTGGCCCTACTCACTACTCTACCCTCACAACAACTGCTTGTCTCTATGGCTTCGTCATTGTTGATGACTACTCAAGATACACATGGGTGCACATAATTCTCTACAAGACTGAAGTGCAAGATGTCTTCAGACGCTTCGCCAATCGAGCCATGAACAACTATGGCGTTAAGATCAAGCATATCAGAAGTGACAACGGCACTGAGTTCAAGAACACCGGACTTGATCTTTATCTGGATACAATGGGGATCACTCATGAGTTCTCTGCTCCATACACACCTCAGCAGAATGGCATCATAGAGCGCAAGAACAGAACCCTCATTGAGATGGCTCGAACAATGCTCGACGAGTACAAGACACCAAGAAAGTTCGGGCCTGAAGCTATAGATACAGCATGTCACATCATCAACCGTGTTTACATCCATAAGCTTCTGAACAAAACATCCTATGAGCTCCTTACTGGCAAGAACCCAAATGTCAGCTACTTCAGAGTATTTGGAGCTAGGTGCTGGATCAAGTATCCCCATCACAAGTCAAAATTTGGACCCAAAGCTCACGAAGGCTTCATGCTCGGTTACGGAAAGGACTCGCCTTCATACAGAGTCTTCAACCTCTATCTCTACAAAATCGTCGAAACTGTGGACGTGAGATTTGATGAAACCAATGGTTCACAAAGAGAACTCCTGCCAAGTACACTAGATGAAGCTCCACCCAGCAAATCGATCAAGCTGATGGGAACTGGTGAAATCATGTCTTTTGAAGCACAGCCTGAAGAGGAACTTATCATTTCTGCACCTACCAACCTGAAGACAATGCTCAGACTGAAGACAATCCTCCCAATGATGACAATGATCAGCAAGAGCAAAGTCTTCGTCCAGTTCATCCTCGAGTTGCAAATGAAGTACAAATTGAGAAGATAATTGATAGCATCAATGCACCTGGTCCACTTACTCGCTCAAGAGCAACACAGTTAGCAAATTTCTGTGGGCACTTTTATTTTGTGTCAATATCAGAACCCAAGAAAGTTGCTAAAGCCTTTATGGAACCTGAATGGATAAAAGCTATGCAAGGAGAACTTCAACAGTTCAAGCTGAACAATGTTTGGGAACTTGTCAAGCGTCCTGACCCTCGCAAGCATAACATTGTTGGCACAAAATGGATATATCGAAACAAGCAAGATGAGCATGGTCAAGTCGTCAGAAACAAAGCACGTCTTGTGGCTCAAGGATATACTCAAGTAGAAGGAATTGACTTCGATGAAACATTTGCTCCTGTGGCTAGGCTTGAAGCTATCCACATACTGCTAGCCTATGCTAATCACCACAACATCTTGCTATATCAAATGGATGTGAAGAGTGCATTTCTCAACGGCAAGATTGAAGAAGAAGTATATGTCGCTCAACCACCTGGCTTTGAAGATCCAAAACATCCTGATATGGTGTACAAGCTAAACAAAGCACTGTATGGCCTCAAACAAGATCCTCACGCTTGGTATGATACGATCAAAGACTTCCTGAAGAGCAAAGGCTTCAAACCTGGATCCCTCGATCCCACACTCTTCACGAAGACATATGATGGTGAACTGTTTGTGTGCCAAATATATGTGGATGACATAATCTTCGGTTGCACCAACCAGAAGTATAGTGATGAGTTTGGGTACATGATGCAAGAGCAATATCAGATGTCCATGATGGGTGAGCTGAAGTTCTTCCTTGGTCTTCAAATTCGTCAGCAAAGGAATGGTATCTTCATATCTCAAGAAAAATACCTCAAAGATTGTCTGAAGAAGATTGGAATGGAAGATTGCACAGGTTACACGACGCCAATGCCAGCCAAACACCATCTGGGTCCCGACGACAATGGTAAAGAGTTCCCTCAAAAGGTATACCGCTCCATGATTGCTTTCTTACTTTACCTATGTGCATCTAGGCCAGATATTATGCTCAGTGTTTGCATGTGTGCTCGATTCCAAGCGGCACCAAAGGAATCGCATCACTTAGCTGTGAAGCGAATTCTTCGATATTTGGCTTACACCCCAACACTCGGATTATGGTATCCAAAGGGCTCAAAATTTGATTTGGTTGGATTCTCGGATGCTGATTATGCTGGTGACAAGGTGGATCGCAAGTCTACATCAGGCACATGTCACTTTCTGGGTCGATCACTTGTCTGTTGGTCTTCAAAGAAGCAGAACTGTGTATCACTCTCAACTGCTGAATCTGAATACATTGTTGCTGGATCTTGCTGCGCTCAGCTTCTATGGATGAAGCAAACTCTCAAGGACTATGGCATCAATCTGAAACAAGTACGTCTCTTCTGCGACAATGAAAGCGCCATCAAGATTGCCAACAATCCAGTCCAGCACTCGAAGACAAAGCACATTGAAATTCGTCATCACTTTCTCAGAGATCATGTCATGAAGAAAGATATTGACATCATTCACGTCAACATTGAAGAGCAACTGGCAGATATCTTCACAAAGCCCTTGGATGAGAAAAGGTTTTGCAAGTTACGGTGTGAGCTAAATATCTTGGAATCCTCAAATGTCCTGTGATCAGGCACACATCCTAACACTTATGCATGTTGATGACTTAGATGTGCAACACACGAAGTAAAGTATATCTTCAATCAATGAAGACTTACATTCTGAGTGTGAATACATTAACGTGGAATTTGACTTCGAAGCGCCACGATAATTGTGCGCCATGTCTGGGTCTAATACTTCCTATACGGTGGGTAACGCCACCACCAAATTTCTCTGTTTGAAGTGTTTCACTCATGGTGTTATTTTTGCAATGTCTTCGCTTTTGGTTTGTCTTCAATTTCAACTTATCTTCATGATTTTCTTCACTATGATGATTTGAGTACTTTCTGATATATATACTAGTGTTCTGTCCTCTACGGCATTCACTTATAGCTATGTCTTCCAAGTTGAATCTTTTGAACTAAGTGAATGTGATCGGACCCTAATCTCTCTATGCTTTCTATCTCAAATTCTATCTGTCCAAATCATATGCATTCTATTGAAACTGTCGAATGTCTTCTCTGCATCCTAGTCAGCAGAAGAAACAGAGACAAACATTAAGTCTGCTTTAAATGATTCATCCTTATTGTTTGAAATCCGGAGAAGCCGCAACAATCATCCGACAAATGTGGCGGGCCTGGGAACGTGGGACAACTCTGAGTATGTTGCATGCTTGCCACGTGCCCCTCAGATGTGAACCGCCAGGGGCACCTGCGTAATTGCACTATGCCGCACACTTCCTTATAAATACATGTCCCCTGCGGTAAAGAAAACCTTCTTCCTGTTGGGGAACGTAGTAATTTCAAAAAAATTCCTACGCACACGCTAGATCATGGTGACGTATAGCAACGAGAGGGGAGAGTGTTGTCTACATACCCTTGTAGACTGTAAGCGGAAGCGTTAGCACAACGCGGTTGATGTAGTCGTACATCTTCACGGCCCGACCGATCAAGCACCGAAACTACGGCACCTCCAAGTTCTAGCACACGTTCAGCTCGATGATGTCCCTCGAACTCCGATCCAGCCGAGTGTCGAGGGAGAGTTCCGTCAGCACGATAGCGTGGTGACGATCTTGATGTTCTACCGTCGCAGGGCTTCGCCTAAGCACCGCTACGATATTATTGAGGTGGACTATGGTGGAGGGGGGCACCGCACACGGCTAAGAGATCCAAGGGATCAATTTTTGTGTCTTTGGTGCTAGCCCTGCCCCTCTATTTATATGTTGAGCCCCGGGGTCGAAACTTGGAGCAAAAGCCTCCTCAAAGTCGGTTTTGCCCGAAAGGCAAGAGTCCCACTCGGACTCCAGGACCAAACGCCACAATCCTTGGCGTCTGGCCCAGATGCCATGGGCCTCGGCATCTGGCCCAGGGCCAGACGCCAGGGTCTCCGGCGTTTGGCCCCCTGGCATCCGCAAAACTCCTTTTGCACTGACCTAAAGCCTCATGGGCTTGACCCCTTGGCCTAACCATATCATCAAATATATGAATCTTTACGTCTCGACCATTTCGAGACTCCTCGTCATGTCCCCGATCTCATCCGGGACTCCGAACTCCATCGATACATCAAAACATGAAAACTCATAATATAACTGTCATCGAAACCTTAAGCGTGCAGACCCTACGGGTTCGAGAACAATGTAGACATGACCGAAACACGTTTCCGGTCAATAACCAATAGCGGAACCTGGATGCTCATATTGGCTCCCACATATTCTACGAAGATCTTTATCGGTCAGACCGCATAACAACATATGTTGTTCCCTTTGTCATCGGTATGTTACTTGCCCGAGATTCGATCGTCGGTATCTCAATACCTAGTTCAATCTCGTTACCGGCAAGTCTCTTTACTCATTTTGTAATACATCATCTCACAACTAACTCATTAGTTATAATACTTGCAAGGCTTAAGTGATGTGTATTACCGAGAGGGCCGAGAGATACCTCTCCAACAATCGGAGTGACAAATCCTAATCTCGAAATACGTCAACCCAACAAGTACCTTCGGAGACACCTGTAGAGCACCTTTATAATCACTGTCGGGTAGGGGGTCCCGAACTGTGCGTCTAGGCAGATGGTAATAGGAGACAAGGGACATTATGTTTTTACCCAGGTTCAGGCCCTCCTACCCGAGATCCGCCGGTTTTGACACCGACATTGGTGCTTTCATTGAGAGTTCCCTGTGTCGTCACCGATAGGCTTGATGGCTTCTTCAATCAACAACAACGACGTCCAGGGTGAGACTTTTCTCCCCGGACAGATCTTCATATTCGGCGGCTTCGCACTGCGGGCCAATTCACTTGGCCATCTGGAGCAGATCGAAAGCTACGCCCCTGGCCGTCAGGTCAGATTTGGAAGCCTAAACTTCATGGCGGACATCCACGGAGACTTGATCTTCGATGGATCCAAGCCACAGCCGAGCATGCCGCACTGTCACGATGGGCATGATCTAACTCTGCCGCTGGACAGAACCTTGGAGGCCGCACACGAATCCGCTCCGACCCATAGTCCGGAGCCGACAGCGCAGATCGAGGACGGGTGGCTGGACACCGCCTCGGGAGCTGCAACTTCCACGGTGATGGAGCCGAACGCTGACCTCGTCCCTTATAAAGCTCGTGACTCCGAGGTGCTGGACTCCCTGCCGGACTCCAAACCTCATGCGCCCCTGCCAATCGAATCCGATTAGGCGCCGATCATGAAGCTCACCGCTGCAGACATCCTTGAGCACTCACCCTTTGGCGACATCCTAAATTCGCTAAAGCATCTCTCGCTATCCGGAGAGCCCTCGCCGAACTACGGCCAGGATGGTTGGGATGCGGACGGTGAAGAAATTCAAATCCCACCCACCACCCACTTTGTCGACACTGTCGACGATCTAACCGACATGCTAGACTACAACTCCGAAGACATCGACGGTATGGACGATGATGCCGGAGACGATCAAGAACCAGCGCCTACAGGGCACTGGAAGACCACCCCAACACATGACGTATATATGGTGGATACCCCAAAAGGAAGCGATAACGAGGAACAACGGGGCGCGGCAAAGGATAATCCCGCCGATAAACAACCAAAACGGCGACGCAGACGCCGCCCTAAGCCCCACCTCGACAAAAACAGCATTCCTAATGACCCAGCAATAGAGCAGGGCAAACCAGTGGATGACGAACATGCAACCAAGCAACCGTCCGAACAGGATGAATCGGATAATCAATCCATGCCCGGCGAAACCAACAGTCCAGACGACCTCACGCCGAACACACCACCGGAGCATAAGAACCTTCACAAAAGACTCGTCGCCACTACAAGAAGCTTGAAGAAGGAAAAACGGAAGCTCAAAACAGCGGAAGACATACTCAGAATGAGGTGGAGCAAAGTACTCAAGACCGCGGACAAATATGGCAATGGCCATCAAACAAAGAGCTACCCGAAGCGCAAGCTGCTGCCAGAATTTGACGAGGAAGCCATAGAGCCCCCACAGTCAAAAAACAAAGAGGCCGCCTGGCCGGATAGACGGCCAGATGACAGGCCAAAAGCGACAAGCGGCGCCGCACTCAAGCCGACTCATGATCCTGGGAAAACAGATGGCCCAGCCAGGTCCATTTACGGGCCAAAAAAGAGGGCCCCAGGAAGCAACACAACACGCCAAGTGTTCGAAGACGGCGGCACACCCAAATACAGGGGCGCCGCACACCCAGTATGCTTCACCGATGAGGTGCTGGATCATGAATTTCCAGCAGGGTTCAAACCCATAAGCATAGAGGCATACGACGGAACAACAGACCCTGGAGTCTGGATAGAAGATTACATACTACACATACACATGGCTAGAGGAGACGATCTCCATGCCAAAAAATATCTACCCCTCAAGCTCAAAGGGCCAGCTCGGCATTGGCTCAAAAGCCTCCCAGAAAACACTGTTGGAAGTTGGGAAGAGCTTGAGGACGCGTTTAGAGCAAATTTTCAAGGGACTTGTGTCCGCCCTCCGGATGCAGACGATCTAAGTCATATAACTCAACAGCCTGGAGAGTCAGCGCGCAAATTCTGGAATAGGTTCCTTACCAAAAAGAACCAAATAGTCGACTGTCCGGACGCGGAAGCCTTAGCAGCTTTTAAACACAATGTCCGAGACGAATGGCTCGCCAGACACCTCGGCCAAGAGAAGCCAAGGACAATGGCCACGCTAACAAGCCTCATGACCCGCTTTTGCGCGGGGGAAGACAGCTGGCTAGCAAGATGCAGCACCAGTGACCCGAGTACATCCGAGACTAGAGATGGAAATGGAAAATCACGGCGCAGAAAGGATCAGCGCCGGAATAAAGAAAAAAGCCCATAGAATACGGCGGTCAACGCCGGATTCAAAAGCTCGCGCCCAAACAATAAAACACTGCCTCTTAAGGACAACAGTGATGAGCTATCCAACTTAAACAAAATTTTGGATCGGATATGTCAAATCCACAGTACCTCCGGAAGGCCTGCGAACCACACCCACTGAGATTGTTGGGTTTTTAAACAGTCCGGCAGACTCAACGCCGAACACAAGGGGCTCGACGCGCCAAGCGAGGACGATGACGAACCCCACCAGCAGAGCACCGGAAAACAAAAGACTTTCCCACAAGAAGTCAAAGCAGTAAACTCACTTCATGTGATAGTACGGAAAAACAATGCGGCACCCGCTAAGATAGGTGTCGCACGGTCCACCCCAGCGGAACCTCGAGGTTGTATGTCAAAACCAATCACTTTTGACCACCTGGATTACTCCAGAAGTATTCGAAACGAAGGATGGACTGCTCTGATATTGGATCCTATAATCGACGGACTACAATTTACACAAGTCCTGATGGACGGCGACAGCGATTTAAACCTGCTATATCCGAACACAATCCGCAAGTTGGGGATAGACCTTACTAAAATTCGACATAGCCGCACTTCCTTTAAAGGAGTGACGCCAGGCCCTTACGCCAAGTGCACAGGCTCCTTATTACTAGAAGTTGTGTTCGGGTCACCGGACAACTTCCAACGCGAAAAGCTAATCTTTCATGTCGCCCCATTCAAAAGTGGCTATCAAGCACTATTGGGACGTGAAGCTTTTGTCCGCTTTAACGCAATACCACATTTACGCGTCTCTTACACTTAAAATGCCCGGTCCATGTGGCATCATTTCATTAAAAGGGTCGTTCAAAGACCCCGGACACGGCTGGACGAGTCCGGAATAAATAAGCTAGGGGCTTCCTAGCCGCACACCCCTTCACAAGGGGCTGTGCATATAAGCAATTATGAGCTAATATAGGCTCAGCTTTATTAATTTATCAATATTTCAATTTTTTATGCACTTTTCGCACGATTTCTTTTCAAACTAAGTTCCTCTCTTTTTACAGATGAACAACGTGCAGACCCATCCAGGATACGGCACAACGGAGACACAGGCGCAGACGTGCAGTAGGGACCCGTTGCAAGGATTCTTTTTAGATTAAGACCCTGCGTAAACCTTTTTTACTGTCTCTTGTTGCTATAATCCCCTGGTTTCTCATAATAACCAGAGAGGAGACTGACGTTTTGGCATCGGCCGCGTCAGGGGAACTCGCCCGTACTTGGACACTAGGGGCTTAGGGCATTGTTCTGCCCGTTATTATAAAGACCGAACACCTTAGGGAGTGTTCGGCGTCTCGAGTTAGGCCTTATATGCATCAGCTCCGAATCATGTCTTTGGTCAAATGTTGGGTTTGCCCGGCTCCTGTGTTTTGCTGCCTTACATTCCGTATCATCGGCTAACGCGGCACCAGGAGAACTACTGCGATTGTGCCCCAGTTCGGCTGGGCGAGCACCTTAGTAGAGAAAGCCGAAAACTGACTGTCATGATACAGCGACAGACTGGTCAACCACTCGATCGACCACAGGAATGTTTAGAATTCCTCCGCTTTGACGAAGGACCGTTTCCCGGTCAGGCACATACGCGCCCCGAATTCGGATAGCGCGGTGCCCCAGGGGCTATATCGTAGCCCCACCCTCGAACTCCCATGGCTAAGTGAAAGTGATAAAGCATTATAGTCCGGTTGCCCGTTTTGCTACGCTACCACCTCCTTCACAGGACCGAGACATCGGATTAAGTGTGAAAATGCGCTATTTTTGCAAACACCCCCGCACCTTGTGCGTGGGGGCTGTAGCCGACGACTGCCATCTTTCAGGTTATACACACGTATACATAAACGGCCGCGTAGGAGATATTTCAATACTTGAACGCACAAGTGTAAAAAGCGCTTACATCATAAACATTGTTTTACAAAATAAAACGATCATTTGAACGTGACATTTTTTGAGCACTGCGACTCTATTACATGAGCACCACGTAGAACTTCCCCAAAATAGTGCTTGGCAGGTAGCCGGCTCTCGTCCGAACCCTGGGTCGCAACAGCGGTGGCATCCATCTCTGTCCAATGTGTCTTCACACGGGCGAGTGCCATCCGTGCACCCTCTATGCAGGCCGACCGCTTCATCGCCTTGATATGCGGCACCGCCCCAAGAAATTGCTGCAATAAGCCAAAATAGCTCTTCGGCTTGGGCCTATCCGGCCAGACATGAGTCACGATATCCGTCATGGCAAGCCCGGACAGCCTATTCAGCTCAGCCCACTCGGCTAACCGGTCGGTCAGCGGAAGTGAACGCTCTGGACTATGGAATTGAGACCAAAACAGCTCTTCCGTCTTGTGATCCTTCTGGCTCCGGAAGTGCACAACGGCATCCGCTGCACTCGCTGCTAAGTCCATATAAGGATCCTCCGGACCCCACAGCTGGCCAAGTTGAGCATACTTTGGATCCGTAAACCTTCGGCGCAGCAGAAAGGGCTTGCCAGCCACAATGTCTCTGGCTGGCGCAGCTCCTCCTTTATAGCCTGCATTGCAGAACGGGCATCCTTGGCTTCGGCGGTGGCCTTCCCCAGGTCTTCTCGCTCCGATAGGCGCTCCTTTTCAAGAGCCTCATTGCGGTCGGTAGCATCTTTTAACTTCACGGCCATTTCGGCCATTTCCTCCCTGCTTAGGCAGTGTGCAGCCCTTTCGGCTTCTAACTCCTTGGCCGCCCTCAAGGCAGCCGCATCACTCCTTCTGGCTTGCTCCTTAGCTTGAGCAAGTTCGGCCCGAAGGCTCTCCACAGCAGCAGCACCATCTGCGTCAAGCACGAATATTATAAGAGGTGGGCTTCGGCTCCCTTACTAGGTGACTGCGGAGAAACAACTTACCTTGCGACTCGTCAAGTCGCCTGTTGACTAGCGCGATGTCCGCATCCACAACGTCGAGTTGCCGCTTTAGTTCAGCAACTCCATCAGTCCGGCTGGCCCCCGGACGATCCGCCACCTATATAGGAACGGCGAGAAATTGAAACCTGCGATTTTGATCCTCGGCACGCTGTCGCTTTCGACAACCTACCGAGTCTCAGGGGCTACTATCTATACAGGGCGCACTTTTATGTGCAAAACTGTCAAAAGGTGTGTCATTTTTACGTACCTCAAACCCCGCCAGCAAACTCCTGACAGCATCATGCAATCCGCTTTCGGCGGACGAAATCCTTCCAATCACCATACTCATCAATGCATGGTGATCTTCTGAGATGGACGCCCTCTCAAGCAGATCCTTCAGCTCCCCCGGCCGAACACCAGTCGGCGCCGAATTCTTCGGCTCTGCCGGGCTCGGGGATACCCTCCGTGATGACACTTCAGGCTCGTCTGCCCTATCCGACGGCGCAGCAGACGGAGGCGTCTCGCTCTCCACCATCTCCGGACGAAGGTCCCCCGAAGACGAGCTCATCTAAGAAGGTCGAAGATCCGAACTACAAGGTAAAAACTTCGGTTATCCTCAGAAGCACAAATAGGGATGTCTCTTATTACTGAACTCCCTTTTTTCTACTTACGGCTCACTGGAGGGCTGATCCTTTAGGTGAGACTGTGCGGCTGGGGCCTCCCCGGACGCAGGACCCTCTGGTGACCATTTTTTTCCCCGCTTAGGGGCTTTGGCCTCCGGGTCTTCGGAGGCGGTCCTCTTCTCCCCTTGGAGGGAGGGATTCTCGATCCCCCCTCTTTCAAGAGCCTCCTTGGGCGAGGCGGTAGCTCCTCTATTTTCCCCTTCGCCTTCCTCTGAAGGCGCAACCTCCAGCATCCTGACCAGCACGGGATCCGGCGCGGTCTCTGGGAGGGGGGCCGGACACCGCATCAGTTTTGCTTGCGCTATCCGCTCCTGTTTAGAAGGAAATCGGTCAAAAGGCGAATCATAGAAAGGCAAACAAACGGTACGTCCGGACTCGGAGCTACTTACTTGTGTATCCGGGCGATTGCAGCTTAGGCCGGCGTCCTCGGTCAATTCCGGACACGCCTCTCGTGATCCGAAGAATAATTTGTACATCTCCACGGGCGTCATACCCATGAAGTGTTGAAGAATCCATGGTCCCTCTGGATTAAACTCCCACAGTCGGAGAGGGCGGCGTTTGCAGGGCAGGAGACGCCTAATCAGGATGACCTGCATTACCACAACCAGATCGATCTCCCTCGCTTGGAGGTCTCGAATCCGGCCCTGCAGTAGGGGCACGTCCTTTGACGGCCCCCAGTTGAGCCCTTGGTTGACCCACGACATCAACAATCGTGGAGGTCCCGAGCAGAATAAGGGCGGCGGCTTCTGCCTGCTGCCCTTCGGAGCGGTGATATAGAACCACTCCTGCTGCCACAAGCCGAGCTCCTCTTGGAAGGAGCCCTCGGGCCACGGGGCATCGGCCCTCCTACTTACGGCCGCCCCGCCGCACTCTGCTTGACGCCCCTCGATCATCTTCGGCTCCACATTGAAGGTCTTCAGCCACAGGCCGAAGTGGGGGGTGACGCGGAGGAAGGCTTCACAGACGACAATAAATGCGGAAATATGGAGGATGGACTCCGGAGCCAAGTCATGGAATTCCAACCCATAGTAGAACATGAGCCCTCTCACAAAAGGATCCATCGGGAATCCTAAACCCCGACGGAGGTGGGATACAAAGACAACGTACTCGCCGGGCTCGGGGTGGGGATGGCCTGCCCTTCGGCAGGCAACCTGTGCGAAATCTCATAAGACAGGTACTTGGCCTCTAGCAGCTTTAGCACGTCCTCCTCCGTGACAGAGGAGGGCATCCACCGGCCCTGAAGGTCGGAGCCGGACATTGGTGAAGGTCCAAAGCACTCGAATCTGGGGCTCTGGATGTTGGAACTTGGAACAGGGAGAAGATTCGACGGAGGACTGAAGAAAAGAAACGAGCCTTGGTCTTATTATAAAGAGGGAGAATACCAAGAGCCGTCTCCGTGACCGTTCGGGACTCGCCTTCTGTAGAGGGGGCGGGGCAGCGGGCGCGGTTGGGTTACCCATGTCCGTATTGATGAGAATCCTGGGATAAGGGGAACACGATCTCTGCTTCGACAAGACGTGCCAAGGAAACCGCTTCGCTAAACGCGCTGAGGTGGTATAATAAAAAAGGATTCAAGTAAAGGCTTGGTAGTGGTGTGACGTCATGCCACAAAATACGTCAGCAGATTGAACTTGTGTACATATTATTCTCTCTACGATGGAATGTGGACTTTATTTTGCAGAGCCAGACACTATCCTGGTGTTCACAATCTTCTATGAATTATTCGGAGGAGGAACCCGCCTTGCAATGCCGAACAATATGCGCGCCGGACTCATCGTCATTGAAGCCTGGTTCAGGGGCTACTGAGGGAGTCCTGGACTAGGGGGTATCCGGACAGCCGGACTATCATCGTCAGCCGGACTCCAAGACTATGAAGACACAAGATTGAAGACTTTGTCCCATGTCCGGATGGGACTTTCCTTGGCGTGGAAGGCAAGCTTGGCGATACGGATATGTAGATCTCCTACCATTGAACCGACTCTGTGTAACCCTAGCCCTCTCCGGTGTCTCTATAAACCGGAGGGTTTTAGTCCGTAGGACGAACAACCATTACAACAATCATACCATAGGCTAGCTTCTAGGGTTTAGCCTCCTTGATCTCGTGGTAGATCCACTCTTGTACTACCCATATCATCAATATCAATCAAGCAGGAGTAGGGTTTTACCTCCATCGAGAGGGCCCAAACCTGGGTAAAAACATCGTGTCCCTTGTCTCGTGTTACCATCTGCCTAGACGCACAGTTCGGGACCCCCTACTCGAGATCCGCCGGTTTTGACACCGACAATCACCCAGTTACGTTGTGACGTTTGGTAGCACACAAAGTGTTCCTCCGGTAAACGGGAGTTGCATAATCTCATAGTCATAGGAACATGTATAAGTCATGAAGAAAGAAATAGCAGAATACTTAAATGATCAAGTGCTAAGCTAACGGAATGGGTCAAGTCAATCACATCATTCTGCTAATGATGTGATCCCGTTAATCAAATGACAACTCATGTCTATGGTTAGGAAACATAACCATCTTCGATTAACGAGCTAGTCAAGTAGAGGCATACTAGTGACACTCTGTTTGTCTATGTATTCACACATGTATTATGTTTCCAGTTAATACAATTCTAGCATGAATAATAAACATTTATCATGATATAAGGAAATAAATAATAACTTTATTATTGCCTCTAGGGCATATTTCCTTCGGTCTCCCACTTGCACTAGAGTCAATAATCTAGTTCACATCGCCAAGTGATTTAACACCAATATTCATATCTGTATATGATTAACACCCATAGTTCACATCATCATGTGACCAACATCTAAAGGGTTTACTAGAGTCAATAATCTAGTTCACATCGCTATGTGATTAACACCCAAAGAGTACTAAGGTGTGATCATGTTTTGCTCGTGAGAGAAGCTTAGTCAACGGGTCTGTCATATTCAGAGCCGTATGTATTTTGCAAATATTCTATGTCTTCAATGCTCTGCATGGAGCTACTCTAGCTAATTGCTCCCACTTTCAATATGTATCCAGATTGAGACTTAGAGTCATCTGGATCGGTGTAAAAGCTTGCACCGATGTAACTCTTTACGACGGGCTCTTTTATCACCTCCATAATCGAGAAATATTTCCTTAGTCCTCACTAAGGATATACTTGAACAATGTCCAGTGATCTACTCCTAGATCACTACTATACTCCCTTGCCAAATTCAAAGCAAGGTATATAATAGGTCTGGTACATAGTATAGCATACTTTATAGAACCTATGACTGGGGCATAGGGAATGTCTTTCATTCTCTTTTCTATTTTCTGTTGTGGTCGGGATTTGAGTCTTACTCAATTTCATACCTTTGCAACACAGGCAAGAACTCTTTCTTTGACTGTTCCATTTTGGACTACTTCAAAATCTTGTCAAGGTATGTACTTATTGAAAATCTTATCAAGCGTCTTGATCTATCTCAATAGATCTTGATGCTCAATATGTAAGTAGCTTTGTCGAGGTCTTTCTTTGAAAAAACTCCTTTCAAACACTCCTTTATGCTTTGCAGAATAATTCTACATTATTTCCGATCAACAATATGTCATTCACATATACTTATCAGAAATGTTGTAGTGCTCCCACTCACTTTCTTGTAAATACAGGATTCACCGCAAGTCTGTATAAAACTGTATGCTTTGATCAACTTATCAAAGCGTATATTCCAACTCCGAGATGCTTGCACCAGTCCATAGATGGATTGCTGGAGCTTGCATATTTTGTTAACGCCTTTAGGATTGACAAAACCTTCTGGTTGCATCATATACAACTCTTCTTTTAAGAAAACCATTAAGGAATCCAGTTTTGACATCCATTTGCCAGATTTCATAAAATGTGGCAATTGCTAACTTGATTCGGACAGACTTTAAGCCTCACTACAGTTGAGAAAATCTCATTGTAGTCAACACCTTGAACTTGTCAAAAAACCTTTTTGCGACAAGTCGAGCTTTGTAGATAGTAACACTACTATCAACGTCTGTCTTCCTCTTGAAGATCCATTTAATTTTCTATGGTTTGCCGATCATCGGGCAAGTCCACCAAAGTCCACACTTTGTTCTCATACATGGATCCTATCTCAGATTTCATAGCCTCCAGCCATTTTGCGGAATCTGGGCTCATCATCGCTTCCTCATGGTCTAGTAACATGACTTTCAGAACAGGATTACCGTACCACTCTAGTGCGGACAGTACTCTGGAAGACCTACGAGGTTCTGTAGTAACTTGATCTGAAGTTTCATGATCATCATCATTAGCTTCCTCACTAATTGGTGTAGGAATCACTGGAAATGATTTCAGTGATGAACTATTTTCCAATTCGGGAGAAGGTATAGTTACCTCATCAAGTTCTACTTTCCTCCCACTCACTTCTTTCGAGAGAAACTCCTTCTCTAGAAAGGATCCATTTTTAGCAACGAATATCTTGCCTTCGGATCTATGATAGAAGGTGTACCCAACAATTTCCTTTGGGTATTCTATGAAGACGCACTTCTCCGATTTGGGTTTGAGCTTATCAGGATGAAACTTTTTCACATAAGCATCGCAGCCCCAAACTTTAAGAAACGACAACTTGGGTTTCTTGCTAAACCACAGTTCATATGTGTCGTCTCAATGGATTTAGAAGGTGCCCTTTTAACGTGAATGCAGCTGTCTCTAATGCATAACCCCAAAACGATAATGGTAAATCAATAAGAGACATCATAGATCGCACGATATCCAATAAAGTGCGGTTACAACGTTCGAACACACCATATTGTTGTGGTGTTCCAGGTGGCGTGAGCTGTGAAACTATTCCACATTGTTTTAATTGAAGACCAAACTCATAACTCAAATATTCGTCTCCGCGATCAGATTGCAGAAACTTTATTTTCTTGTTACGATGATTTTTCCACTTTACTCTGAAATTCTTTGAACCTTTCAATTATTTCAAACTTATGTTTCATCAAGTAGATATACCCATATCTTCTCAAATCATTTTGTGAAGATCAGAAAATAATGATACTTGCCATGAGCATCAACACTCATTGGATCGCATACATCGGTATGTATTATTTCCAATAAGTCAATAGCTTGTTCCATTGTTCCGGAGAACGGAGTTTTAGTCATCTGGCCCAAAAGGCATGGTTCGCAAGCATCAAATGATTCATAACCAAGTGATTCCGAAAATCCATCTTTATGGAGTTTCTTCATGCGCTTTACACCGATATGACCCAAACGGCAGTGCCACTAATAGGTTGCACTATCATTATTAACTTTGCATCTTTTGGCATCAATATTATGAATATGTGTATCACTACAATCGAGATCCAACAAACTATTTTCATTGGGTGTATGACCGTAAATAGAACAACAATTATTCTTTGACTTTAAATGAATAACCGTATTGCAATAAACATGATCAAATCATATTCATGCTCAACGCAAACGCCAAATAACATTTATTTAGGTTTAACACTAATCCCAAAAGTATAGGGAGTGTGCATGATGATCATATCAATCTTGGAACTACTTCCAACACTCATCGTCACTTCCCCTTCAACTAGTCTCTGTTTATTCTGTAACTCCTGTTTCGAGTTACTAATCTTAGCAACCGAACGAGTATCAAATAGTCAGGGGTTACTATAAATACTAGTAAGGCACATATCAATAATCTGTATATCAAATATACCCTTGTTACCTTTGCCATCCTTCTTATCCACCAAATATTCAGGGCATTTCCGCTTCTAGTGACCATTTCCTTTGCAATGTAAGCACTCAGTTTCAGGCTTTGGTCCATCTTTGGTCTTCTTCACGGGAGTGACAACTTGTTTGCCATTCTACTTGAAGTTTCCCTTTCTTTCCCTTTGCCCTTTTCTTGAAACTAGTGGTCTTGTCAATCATCAACACTTGATGCCCTTTCTTGATTTCTACCTTCATTGATTTCAACATCACGAAGAGCTCGGAAATCATTTTCGTCATCCTTTGCATACTATAGTTTATCACGAAGTTCTACTAACTTGGTGATGGTGACTAGAGAACTCTGTCAATCACTATCTTATCTGGAAGATTAACTCCCACTTGATTCAAGCGATTGTAGTACCCAGACAATCTGAGCACTTGCTCACTAGTTGAGCGATTCTCCTCCATCCTTTAGCTATAGAACTTGTTGGAGACTTCATATCTCTCAACTCGGGTATTTGCTTGAAATATTAACTTCAATTCCTGGAACATCTCATATGGTCCATGACGTTCAAAAATGTCTTTGAAGTCCCGATTCTAAGCCATTAAGCATGGTGCACTAAACTATCAAGTAGTCATCATATTGAGCTAGCCAAACATTCATAACGTCGGCATCTGCTCCTGCAATAGGTTTGTCACCTAGCGGTGCATCAAGGACATAATTCTTCTGCGCAGCAATGAGGATAAACCTCAGATCACGGATCCAATCCGCATCATTGCTACTAACATTTTTCAACACAATTTTCTCTAGGAACATATCAAAATAAACATATGAAAGCAACAACGCGAGCTAATGATCTACAACAAAATTTGCAAAATACTACCAGGTACTAAGTTCATGATAAATTTAAGTTCAATTAATCATATTAATTAAGAACTCCCACTTAGACAGACATCTCTCTAGTCATCTAAGTGATCACGTGATCCAAATCAACTAAACCATGTCCGATCATCACATTAGATGGAGTAGTTTCAATGGTGAACATCACTAGGTTGATCATATCTACTATATGATTCACGTTCGACCTTTCGGTCTCCATGTTCCGAGGCCATATCTGTTATATGCTAGGCTTGTCAAGTTTAACCTGAGTATTCCGTGTGTGCAACTATTTTGCACCTGTTGTATTTGAACGTAGAGCCTATCACACCCAATCATCACATGGTGTCTCAGCACGAAGAACTTTCGCAACGGTGCATACTTAGGGAGAACACTTTTTGATAATTTTTAGTGAGAGGTCATCTTAAAATGCTACCGTCAATCAAAGCAAGATAAGATGCATAAAGGATAAACATCATGCAATCAATATAAGTGATATGATATGGCCATCATCATCTTGTGCTTGTGATCTCCATCTCCGAAGCACCATCGTGATCACCATCATCACCGGCGCGACACCTTGATCTCCATCGTAGCATAGTTGTCGTTTACGCCATCAATTGCTTCTACGACTATCGCTACCGCTTAGTGATAAAGTAAAGCAATTACAAGGCGTTTGCATTTCATACAATAAAGCGACAACCATACGGCTCCTGCCAGTTGTCGATAACTTCGGTTACAAAACATGATCATCTCATACAATAAAATATGGCATCACGTCTTGACCATATCACATCACAACATGCCCTGCAAAAACAAGCTAGACGTCCTCTACTTTGTTGTTGCAAATTTTACGTGGCTGCTACGGGCTGAGCAAGAACCGTTCTTACCTACGCATCAAAACCACAACGATAGTTCATCAAGTTAGTGTTGTTTTAACCTTCGCAGGGACCGGGCGTAGCCACACTCGGTTCAACTAAAGTGAGAGAGACAGACACCCGCCGGTCACCTTTAAGCAACGAGTGCATGTAGCGGTGAAACCAGTCTCGCGTAAGCATACGTGTAATGTCGGTCTGGGCCGCTTCATCTCACAATGCCGCTGAACCAAAGTATGACATGCTGGTAAGCAGTATGACTTATATCGCCCACAACTCACTTGTGTTCTACTCGTGCATATAACATCTACGCATAAAACCAGGCTCGGATGCCAGTGTTGGGGAACGTAGTAATTTCAAAAAAAATCCTACGCACACGCAAGATCATGGTGACGTATAGCAACCAGAGGGGAGAGTGTTGTCTACATACCCTTGTAGACCGTAAGCGGAAGCGTTAGCACAACGCGGTTGATGTAGTCGTACATCTTCATGGCCCGACTGATCAAGCACCGAAACTACGGCACCTCCGAGTTCTAGCACACGTTCAGCTCGATGACGTCCCTCGAACTCCGATCCAGCCGAGTGTCGAGGGAGAGTTCCGTCAGCATGATAGTGTGGTGATGATCTTGATGTTCTACCGTCGCAGGGCTTCGCCTAAGCACCGCTACGATATTATCGAGGTGGACTATGGTGGAGGGGGGCACCGCACACGGCTAAGAGATCCAAGGGATCAATTGTTGTGTCTTTGGTGCTAGCCCTGCCCCTCTATTTATATGTTGAGCCCCGCGGTCGAAACTTGGAGCAAAAGCCTCCTCAAAGTCGGTTTTGCCCGAAAGGCAAGAGTCCCACTCGGACTCCAGGACCAAACGCCACAATCCTTGGCGTCTGGCCCAGACGCCATGGGCCTCGGCGTCTGGCCCAGGGCCAGACGCCAGGGTCTCCGGCCTTTGGCCCCCTGGCCTCTGCAAAACTCCTTTTGCACCGACCTAAAGCCTCATGGGCTTGACCCCTTGGCCTAACCATATCATCCAATATATGAATCTTTACGTCTCGACCATTTTGAGACTCCTCGTCATGTCCCCGATCTCATCCGGGACTCCGAACTCCTTCGGTACATCAAAACATGTAAACTCATAATATAACTGTCATCGAAACCTTAAGCGTGCGGATCCTACGGGTTCGAGAATAATGTAGACATGACCGAAACACGTTTCCGGTCAATAACCAATAGAGGAACCTGGATGCTCATATTGGCTCCCACATATTCTACGAAGATCTTTATCGGTCAGACCGCATAACAACATACGTTGTTTCCTTTGTCATCGGTATGTTAATTGCCCAAGATTTGATCGTCGGTATCTCAATACCTAGTTCAATCTCGTTACCGGCAAGTCTCCTTACTCGTTCCGTAATACATCATCTCACAACTAACTCATTAGTTGTAATACTTGCAAGGCTTAAGTGATGTGTATTACTGAGAGGGCCCAGAGATACCTCTCCGACAATCGGAGTGACAAATCCTAATCTCGAAATACGCCAACCCAAAAAGTACCTTCGGAGACACCTGTAGAGCACCTTTATAATCACCCAGTTACGTTGTGACGTTTGGTAGCACACAAAGTGTTCCTCCGGTAAACGGGAGTTGCATAATCTCATAGTCATAGGAACATGTATAAGTCATGAAGAAAGCAATAGTAGAATACTTAAACGATCAAGTGCTAAGCTAACGGAATGGGTCAAGTCAATCACATCATTCTCCTAATGATGTGATCCCGTTAATAAAATGACAACTCATGTCTATGGTTAGGAAACATAACCATCTTTGATTAACGAGCTAGTCAAGTAGAGGCATACTAGTGACACTCTGTTTGTCTATGTATTCACACATGTATTATGTTTCCGGTTAATACAATTCTAGCATGAATAATAAACATTTATCATGATATAAGGAAATAAATAATAACTTTGTTATTGCCTCTAGGGCATATTTCCTTCACTTCCACCTCTCCACCTCGTCCAAACCCTAGCGCCACCGCTAGCTATCGACGACGCCGGCGACGAAGCGCTTAGCTGCCGCGACTTCTCCGACGACGTCCTCACGCCGGCCGCGGACATCGTCCTCTCCGCCGCCGTCGTAGGTGTCCTTCGTCGCCAAGTTAGGGCATGGTGGAGTGAACTGCTCGGTCTCCTGTTCATCCCATCTAGCAGTTCTTCGTGTGGTAAATACAACTCTATTTTTACCATCTTTTTGATCCTCAAAGATTCATCCTATTTACCAAAATTGGTTTCTGCCTATACAATGTTAGATCTATTCTGTCTGCATCTCATACTGCCTAGTATATTCACTTAAACTTCATATCTAGTTTGATTCCTCACTTGTACTTATTCACGGATTCGTACAAATCTGGAACCAACTCTCAACATATAAGTGAATGTCCTCGCATCATGAGGTCAATGTCTTCAAACTGATTTATCTTCAAAATCTTCTAAGAATGCATATGACCTCTTCCCCTTCCCTCGCATCTCTAATGCTGTCACAGGTACATGTCCATGGGAGAATCCCTTGGTTCTCATAGTCTGCATTCGTTTGCAGAATTCCTACAGCATCACATTAACTCTCCCGAAGCCAGTTCCTGTTTGACCAGCAAGCGAAAGCCTTTGAAGCCTTTGAACATATTGAAGCCATTCAGTTTGAAGTTCATGGCTGCAGAGAAATCAGTAAGGAAGGGTGGCAGACAGCGTCGTGGGGGAACATCAAAAGATTTCCGTGATGACCTTGCAGAGCTTTACAAGACAGATCCTGAAGAGAATTATCATCAGCGCAAGACACAAATCCAATGGATTTGACGATGTTGGGCTGAACAATGGTTCAAATACAAGTTCGTGACCCAGGAATACACTGAGAAGAATGCTGTCAAGAGTCCTTGGGGTGATATTCTCTATCGAGGCCTTCAACCCAAGAACAGAGCTGAAGCTATTGCACAGGGTTTCTATCCTTGTATGGTCCGTGGACCTCAGCCTGAAAATGCCAACCCATCATCATTGCTCTGGTGTCATGACGATAATCTCTTCAAGCGCAACTTCCAGCACGCAAAGGCATCGGCCAAGGAAAACAAGAAGTCATTGGGGTTAGACTTCAACCCTGGTCCCTCTGCTCCCCGTGCTGATGGCTCACGTGATGCAGAACCCAATGTCATCGGCCCCTTCTCCAACCTTGATGGCCTCATCACTTACATCTTGGTCCAAGGTGCCAAAGTGGATCATTCTGATAATGATGCTGACACTGATGAAGCCCCAGCTCCTCCTCCAAAGCCACAGAAGCTAAAGAAGACTAAGGCTTCAAGTTCAGCTGCTCCTCCAAAAGCTTCACATGCGAAGCCACTGGCCACTGCACCTCCTGAAGACAGTGTGCAGTCTGAAGATCAATCCCGTATCTCCAAGAGGACGGAGAAGAAAAAGAAAATCGTCAAACATACTGATCAGACCTTGACTCTTGCTGCCATTCTGCGAGAAGAGCACATTGATCTGTCCAGCGATGAAGATCTTGCAGATGATGCTCTTGAGCAACTGATCAAGAGCAAGGAAGAAGCAGAGATCTTCAATAATTTGCCTCTCTTCGATGTGGCAATCATCCATAACTTCATTGATGAGTGGTTTGACACCCCAAATGTCAGCTTTGAAGATCTGCAACTTCCCATTGGCCTCAACGTCTCCTTCAATGGCGCCATTGCTTCTGAGCTAGCTCTTGCTCAGCGCATCATTGAACTGAAGCACAAGATTGACTATGAGAAAGCTCAGTTCAAGAAGCATGTGGCAAGGCTCAGCGTGCAAGATGTCAAAAACTTCAAGATCATGCTGCACGAGCTCAAAGAAGCCTTTCTCAAGAAGCGCGAAGAAGCTCAAGGCTCTCGTGAGCGTATGAAGAGTCTGGCTGACAAGTGTGTGCTAGCCTACAATGAGGCTGAGAAGCGCAAGGCTCTTGGTCGTCCTGGCATTGACCCCAGAATGGCTGCAAAGAAGAAGAAGCTATCAACTGCCCAATCTGCACCTTCAAGGCAGGAAGCACCTCGCATAGTCTTCCCAAGCAGCATGACTGGCTTGAAGCCAAAGTTCATGTCAACAGCTTCAGAACTGAAGAAGACGAGGACTGTCGAGGCTGAAGCCAGAAAAAGGAAAAATACAGAAGCCTCTAATGTTGCTCCCTCCAAGAAGAAGCGAAAAACCAAGAAGAATCGGGCTGCTCCCACAGAGCCCTTAGTTGTTAAACCTATCTCAGTGGTTCACCCTGCATCTGAACACCAAGAACGACGGATGATAGTTCATGAGCCTACTTTCACAGAGGCTCATGAACCTGAAGACATTCCAGCAGTTGATCCCACCGCTGCTGAAGACATTGGTCACAATGACAATGTTGAAGATGATGAAGTTCTTCCTCAGATCGAACACAACTTGGTATCATCGCCTGTTCTCACTAACAGCGAACTCATCAGCATTGGTCGTCCTCTGACGCCAATTGCTCAGGATGCATCATGGGCTGATCACCCATAACAACAAGACTCCCCGAGTACTCCCCAACAACAACAAGTCACACCACTTGTGCAAGAAGAAGATGACTTTGAGGCCCAGCCAACTCCATCTCCAAAGGCGTCGCCAGCATTACGCAGGCTTCGCAAAGGACAAAGGCCTCAAGTCCCTCTTTCGAGCGTTCCAGAAGGAGAAGTGCACCGCCAACCTGTTGCACGTCAAGTGTTCCCAGAAGCCACTCCGACTGTGAGTGTCTCCGTGTCTGAAGCCCAAGCTGCTGAAGACAATCCGGCTGCATCAGCCGATGACAAACAAGAAGACGAACGTGTCCCTACTCCCCCCATTATTGAAGAAGTTGTTCCTGGTGTGAACGTGCCAGTGCCCGACCCTCCAGCTCGTCAAGTGGAGGTTGAAAATCTTGAAGCTGCCACCACCAACACAAATGAAGCCAATGACGTAGTCATGGCTGAAGCTAATGTGGAGCTTGCACCAACCAATGTGCCAGAAGCCAATGATGCAACTGCTCCTGAAGCATCTGTTGTGCAGCCTGACGCCTCTGCTGTTGCCTCTGCTCCTGTTCCGCCACCAAGGCACTATACAATTGAGCAAACATACAACCATGGTCAGCTAACCACTGTTAGATAACCCATGTTGAGCATAGGCCTCTGGTTCAGAAACCAAAGCCAAGACTGCCAAGGTTCCCCGGTACTTCCACCTCCACAGGGTCCTTCAATGCAAATGGCTTCAAAAGCCACAACACCTTCTTTGACAGCGCAAAGAACCCTTACTCAAGGCCAAGAATATCATCTGATTGTTTCTGGAGCTATCAGGAGCGAAGCTATTACTCCTGCGTTCTGTATGATCAAGGGCGCATTTTCCTTCATATGCGCCTCGACACTGAAGCCATTGCTGGACTGCCATGCTTAGAAGAAGCACTTGACTGCTTTCGTGATGCAGGTCTGCTCAGCTTTATGACAGACAAAGAACATTGGAATAAGGAACTTTTGCTTCAATTCTATGCTACCCTCCACATTCGCGGTTACAACAAGGATATAAAGACATGGGTTCTCGAGTGGATGATAGGAAATGTTCATCATGAAGCCAAAGCTCTTGACGTCATTGAGCTTACAGGCCTACCCACTCCCGGAGAGCTGTACGAACCTGATTGTCAACTCCATCGCAATGCACTGGAGAGCATCTTCCATAAGCCAGAGCCCAACATGAGCCAGATGTTGAGCATGATGAAGCCTCTGCCATCTGACGCTGAATACCCAAAGGAGTTCTTTGTTGATGACCTTGAGTATCTGCCTCGCACAATATATCACATCATCAGGCGAACTCTACGGCCTATCAAAGGGCATTCATCAGTGGCAAAACTTGAAGGAGGCATGAAGACATTGGTCTTTTACATCCTCAATGGCATCAGCTTCAATACACAAGAATTCTTCATCCGGCAACTTGTTGCGTCTGGATCTGACCTTTTTGGCCTGAAATTCTATGCTCCATGGGTCATGCGCCTCATCAAGCTACACTCCTCTGTCAACTATCAGCCCTCTGCTCGCAATCATCTGATCTTTCTACCAGAGGTTGATATGTCATTTGAAGCTATATACCCTGAGCCTGCCAAGAAGCCTCTTTGTCTTCAAAATGCTGATCACCAAAGCTTCACTCAGCCCATGGAAGGAGTCCAAGCAGTAACTCGTGTCTATCCAATGGCTGGGAACACTTGTCTGCCTCACCGTGCGCAAACTGAAGCTACTGAGAACACAATTGCCCAAAGGCCTAAGAAGCGCTCTCGCGTCCTAAATGACCGAGAACTTCTTGTGGCACTGCATCAAAAACAAGATAAGCATCATTTTTGGCTCAAGCGACAGATGCAAAGCCTCTTGGTGGACGTCAATAGCGTTCGCAATCTTGCCACCAAGAATGCTTTTGTCACTCACGTGACCTGTCGGCGATCATGGAAGAGTTTGACGCTGCTCAGTGCTGAAGCAGATCTTCAAGACGATGGCTTCACTGAAAGATTCAAGTTTGACTCCACTCCTCCACGGAATGCTGTCCTACGTCGAACTCCATCCCTTGAAGACTCTGACTATTCTTCCTCCGCGGCAACGGTGAATGCCAGAGTGATCGATGATGAAGACGATGCTACTTCACCACCCCCTACTTATGCACACATCAACACTGCACCAAGTTCGTCTGCACCACCAAACACCACCGACAACCCTGATGCTTCACCTACTCCTCCTGGGGACGAGTAGATGCTCTATGTCTTCAAACCTTTTTGGTCCTTATTGACAAAAGGGGGAGAAGCATATGAGTTTGATAGTCTTCAAGCGGGTTCATATGGGCGGTTGCTTTATACCCTGCCTAGTGTTTACAACTCTCGCTTTTGATACATTTGGTTCTTTGAGTTGTAACACTTAAACTCGATGGTCGTCTGCTACTTATTTGCTTTTTTGTGATGCGATGATAAATTCCGCATGTGCGATGATAACTTCCGCACTTAGATCATTCTGCAGACGTCCATTTTTCATGATGCATGTCATTCTCTTTGTTATATCATTTCATGCATGATGAATTATCTTCATAAGTTGAAGAGGATCTCCACAAGTACAACCTGCCATGTGCATTTGCATTCCAAAAGCAAATTACTTATATGCACATCTTCAGGGGGGAGCCTTTGCTACTTATGAAGACAATACCCTATCCTTTACAACTTCACATACTTTATCCCCATTGAAAACTTCAACCAGTTTGTCATCAATCACCAAAAAGGGGGAGATTTTAAGTGCATCCAGTGCAACCCCTAGTTGGTTTTGGAGTATTGACGACAAATTTGGTTGAGGGACTAATGCGTTTGTGAGAATTGCAGGATAACGCAGGTAGTGTCCCTCATTGATTCGGTTTACCTACCGGAGATGACCCCTAAAAATGTATGAAGACATTGACGACAATGGTGGTATGTGAAGATATTCATATTGAAGACTATGACATGAGAAGACACTGAGTGAAGACTATGGAGCGCGAAGACTGTGTCATCTCGTTGTTTCCTTTTTTTCTTCTTTGTTGAGTCATAGGAACCACCGTACTGTTAAGTGGGGTCCAAGTAAACAAAGTCAGAATTACTGAAGTGATGCTCAACCCAAATCCTATGTCTTCGAGCGAAGACAATGAGAGCAAATCTTGTCCAGAGCTGGATGAGTTAGCTTTGCTTGTAGCCCAAGTAAAGTTGTCGTGTGTGTTTGAAATCTGACCGTTGGAACACGTGTCGGTTCCTTAGTGACCCAGGGTCATTTCAGACATATCAGGTCGGGTTGCCTAGTGGCTATAAATAGCCCACCCCCTACACCATAAATTGGTGGCTGCTCAGAGTTAGTGCACGGCTTTTGTCGTTTGAGAGCAACCCACCTCGAAGCCTTTGAGAGAGAGAAATCCTTGCGAGGACAAAGCCCAAACACCCAGAGCCAAAGAGTGTTAGGCATCACTGAAGTCTTTCTATCTGTGTGACCTGAAGACTTATTACACTTGAGGACTGTGAATCCTCCAGCCGGTTAGGCGTCGCGTTCTGAGCATCCAAGAGTCATTGTGGATTGCCGGTGAACGAAGTCTCTGAAGGTTCGGAAGTCTACCTTGAAGACTTGCCAGAGTGATTGGGCGAGGACTGTGTGTCCTTAGCTCAAGGGGAATAAGGTGAAGACACGGTCTTCTGAGTTGAATCTCAGCCTCCCTAACCAGAAGTACAGTTGTCACAGCAACTGGAACTGGTCCAACAAATCCTGTGTCTTCAACAAGTGACTGGTTCTATCCTCTCCCTCCCTTTACTTAGAGTTTGTCTTCAAGAAGTCATTGCATATCTATTGTACATGTTTGACTTCATTGCTTGACTACTATCGTTGATTGGCTTCATACTATCTTCCATCCTGATCCTTACTACTAAGCTGCTATTAGTCTTGTACTTTCACATCATTGCATACTTGACTATGGTTTGGTTGTTGTAGTTTATCTTCCGCTGCATATCAATTAGGTCATTTCTATTGTTTGTCTTCAAAACTTCCACGTTTTGAAGACTTCCATAAAAATCGCCTATTC
>NC_041383.1:716651645-716652409 GCF_002162155.2 Triticum dicoccoides
CGCCCTCAGTCGATAACTAGCACTTTCACGATTGAAAAAGAAGTTGGTGTCACCGTGTTGATTTGTCGATCCCAACAAGACACTTCCTAAGCGCGAAAATTGAATCGGAAGTATTTTCAACTCCTTCTCCACTCAAACCCTGAACCATTAGGGGGCTAATGATGAAGCTATGTACCTAGGGTAGGGTTATAGGCCTGACCTAGACACCCTCCCCAAGGACTTCACCCTAAAGTCAGAAGCATTCGAAGGGTACCATCATCCACTCGACCAAAAACATTCCACTCGGAAGAACCACTATCACTCGACCGTAATAGAATCCACTCGACATGCAGAAGATCTAAAGTCACTCTGCACAACAACGGTCGGGCGTTTACTCATTGACTTAATGATCATTTATAGCACTTTATTAAGAACGTTACCTGTAACGCTCCTCCTTTATGTACATTGAACCTCTTGTAACGTGGGCTGGCTGGGGTCCTGGCGCACTTTATATAAGCCGCCCCCTCCACTAGGACAAGGGTTCGCTCCCCTGTAACACACACACATATAATCCAGTCGACTGCCTCCGGGCACCAAGACATAGGGCTATTACTTCCTCCGCGAAGGGCCTGAACTCGTAAAACTCGTGTGTACAATTTCGCCATAGCTAGGATCTTGCCTCCTCATAACTACCCCCCATTCTACTGTCAGACTTAGAACCACGACACCCCCTCCCCCTTGTTGCGAGTCAATGATTAACTTGCAAACTGGTGGCCCTACAAACA
>NC_041383.1:716652419-716655459 GCF_002162155.2 Triticum dicoccoides
AAAAAACAACTAGGCAAGCGCTTGCAAATATATAGTATAGAAAAGGTAAAAAGAGAAAACAGTGACATAACGAATATCCAAGCACACACATTACCGGTAATAAAAAAGGTACTGATAAAAAAAATGACAGCGACACTTATCATTACGAGAAACACATGTTCTACATAGTTCTGAAACACGGAAACATAACAAACATTCACTTGTCCACCTAACAAAATCGATTTTTGAGATGACTACTTGCAACTGAGGTGACTACAAAAAGACTACCAAAGCTCTATTTCAGAGTCGAGGGGTTTACATACAACTAAATCGGGAAAAGAATACTTTTGTGAAAAAACTACTAGGCAAACACTTGCATATACAGTATAGAAAAAAATTGACATGGAAAAAAGTGCATGAAACAAAACATAGGGGAAGAATGAACAAGTGACATAAACAAAATATCCAAAAACAAACACATTACTGCTAAAGAAAGGCACTAATAAAAATAGATAACGACTCTTATCATTACGAGAAACACATGTTGCACATAGTTCTGACAGCGTAGCGATAAAACAAACATCAAAAGCGAGAGGTACTTGGTTTCTTGTCCAGCGCATATACAAGGATGGGGCGAGTTTTTTCATCATCAGGCTACATAACTAGAGAACATAGCTTCTGGAAAAGTGTCTCTTAGAGCTTGTTGACGACGACGGCAGTAACATTCAGGTAAGTCTTGTGCTGGCCATGAAGAAGATGAAATGGAAGATGCCGTATTGTGCTGGACAAAGTGTCTCCAGTCCTTGTTGAAAGCTATGCGTCCATCACAATAGGTGCTGTATTCAACGCGAGTCTTTGCCTCCCCGCTGCCATCCCTTCTTTGGCGATGTTCAACCTTGTAGCAACACTCTGTGGCAAGTTTTGTATCCACAAAACAGAAAAAGAAACAGGAATAAAAAAGGTATCTATTAATAATGAATGCCCCAGGTGTGGTACGCAAAAAAATTGTTCAAATCAAACAAAAGCTGCATGCATTTAGAAAAAAAGTGATGAAAAAACAAAACAAACCAAAAACAAATACAACTCACCCGAACTCACCCCGAATGTCGATCTTGAAGTCATTGTCAGCACCGTCTCGGCAAAAGTTCCCACATAGCCCACAAGACAACTCCCGATGAGAAAAGAGAAAAGAAAAAAACAGTTAACTGCTAATTATGTTAGTCAAACAAACTGCAAAAATGGTCTACATTTCACATGCTATATGCTCTTGTTCAGACAAGCTAACTCGAAACTACCCCCAATATACACTTCTCACCCCGCTCGAAAAAAAAGGAAATTAAAAAATACTAAAAAAACCATACAGCATAACATATCAAAAACTACGAGGAAGTATCATCGTGAATAGACATGAGCTTGCAACAGAAAATGTGTGCTTCAAAAAAGGGAAGGAGCGGACACCTAAAACTGTTATAGCCTAAAAACTGAATAAATAAGTAGTATCTGGAATAGACTGTTCTGAACGTTCTGGTTAGGATAATATAACTGAACAAAGTGTATTTCAAGGTTCAAACAGTGAATTTCTACCAGTATTTAAAGTGAATAGCATCTCACTTGCGGCATCACATAAATTTCTAGTTGGAGAATACTCATAGATCAGAATACTCTTTGCTGGATTTTCAATCACGTATCTTCAAAAAAGATTTCACAAAATCTGTAATCGCACATGTATCTTCGTAAAAAAGCTATACATTTAGGCCTGGTACAACCATACTGTCAATTTCCAAAGTTGTAGTATATGCCACAGCTTTAAAAGAAATCAAAATATGGTTCCTCCTCAAACAATAAAAAAAGGTTTCAGAAATTCACACCTAGCAAAGTTTCAGACAAATGAAAAACATGTTAAAACACTACCAGGACCTGCTCACCGGCGGAACCACCTATATTGTCTGAAAAATACTACACATGCTCCCTACAAACAGACACACAAAAAAAAGATTCAGACATCTCCCCCCATGTATTCAGAGGTTCCACACTTAACATTTTCATCTGCTCTCTAAAAAAAGTATGATGCAAACGGATCTACTGGATCAGAAAAACACCCACCCCCTCATGTATGCCACTCATATATACACACATTCTCTCCCGCCCCGAGTTCTTGCTGTTCATCCCTCAAACAAACAAAACTTCCCTAGATGCCATGACAACAGAAAACAAAAATGCGACAGAAAAAAGGGGATGAACATTCACTCTGCCGGCCTCCCCTGCCATCTCTGTCACCACAAGCACACCAGATCAGGTCGTCTCCCTTTGGATTCGATCAAAACGAAAACAGTGGTGGAAAGAACAAGGGATGAGAGGGGAAGAGGCGAAGGACAATGACGACTGGACTGAGGCTGCGGGCTCGATCTTGTAGCCTAGGTTAAACTGTTCAGATTCTAAGCAAGCGCAACAAACAAAAAATAGGGGGGCCGGCCCAAAACAAAATAACACAGCCCGCTCGCGCTGTATCCCTCCCGAACAGACGCGACACGCGACGCGGATGGAAACGCGATGCGAGTGGACCAGCTCGTGCGCGAAAAATACAGCACAAACAAATCGAACGGTAGAATTTGTTAGACGTGACATCCTTGAAAAACAGCTAGATGCGAATTACTCATTCCTTTACCCGCCAACAAGAGTAAAGGCAGTTAAGTTAAGTAGTTATTGTAATGTGTAGGGCTGTGAATGCGAACCTTTGTAAACACATAACATAAGTCTTTTTTTTTCAAAGAGAGCCTTGACTCAGTGGTTGGGCATGCGGTTGTGCAGCCTAACTACCCGAGTTCAATTCACAGGTGATGCGCAGGGGTTTTTCCCTATTTATTGAGGATCAAGTTTGGTGTGTGGTGGAACCACTCATCAAAAAATATCGTGATACTCATTTAAAAAAATTCTGAGGACCATGTTTATCTTGGTACTCATACTAAAATGGTCATATGCATCCCTAGTTGGTGCAGAGACCGGGGAAGTGAAATTCTCCCCCATTTTAAAGATAGTTACGAGGCCGGCCCCCAGCCCCTGG
>NC_041383.1:716655669-716704365 GCF_002162155.2 Triticum dicoccoides
CTCCCCCTCGATCTCCTGTCGGCGGCGGCGGCTCATGGATCGGCGGTGCACCGGCGGCAAGGAGCAGCGGGCGCCCGGCGGCGAGTGTGACGACAACGACAGCGCAGGCGCGTTCTCCCCGCGGCCGAGGAGCGCCTGTGGCGGCTGCCCAGATCGTGGGCTTCGTCCGCGGGCTGGCAGATCTGGAGGGCGTCTACAGGCGGGCATGGTGGGCCTGACGGCGCCGGCTTAGGCACCGCGGTGGTGCCGTGGCCGATCAGGCGGCGGCGGCCTGGATCCATCGTCTAGTCCCCGGCAGAGATGGCGGCGATCCGTGCACGAGATGCTTGATGGAGGTCCTTCGAACAGATCCCGGTGAAAACTTGCTTTCAGCTTACTGCCAAACCGGCGGTGGCGGCGCTATTTTGCGACATTCCCTTCTTGAAGGCATCGCCGAGGAGAGTTTCAAGGTCACTGTCTGCTACCTCCGGGGAAAACCCTAGATCAGTTGGTCGGAAGGCGGCGGCGTTCTTATGTCGTTCCCCCCCTGGGGGCGTCGTTCTTGGAGGTGTGCACGGGCTCGAGGAACCAGTGGACCGCATCTTAGGTGGAGCGCTGCTTCATCCTACACATTGATGGCGACGGATCTCGACGGCGTGGCGCAGTGCAGATTCGGCATCCGATGCGCGAGGATGGACTCACGTAGGAGGACGATGCTGTCTGGCGTCGTGGGAAGAGAGACCTAGCACGGTAGATTCAACGGTACAGCTCTGAAGATGAGTTGGTGGCTGGTGGCTGCGGCGGCCTCATACCCGGCAGGCGTCCGGGTTGAAGAGTGCACCGGACTGGTGGGTGCCCCATACCCGGCAGACGTCCTGGTTGGGACCTCAGGTCATAGATGTTAGGTTTGGCTGCGAGGTCTGTTTGGTATTAGGCCCAGACTATCAGCATCCCTACATCAACTGGATAGGAGTAGCGGCAGAATAATTAATAAATTGGCCGCATGCATCGCCCAGATGCAGAGGCCGGTGGTCATCCTCCTTTTCTAAAAAAATAAGTCTTTTTTTTTACGGGGGACATAACATAAGTCTCTAATGTGCACATAAGATTTATGTTCCACGTAAAAAGAACATAAATTTATGAATAAGATAGAGAAAATTTGAACCTTATTAGGAGTCGTTTTAGCATCAATAGATAAGTTGGTATTTAAACAAGTTAGAGTTTAAACCTTATCAGGGTCGGGACGTGGCAAGTCTTGTAGGCAGTGTTGGTCGCAGGGTCGGCTCTTTGAGCTGAGAAAAGCTGTCCGTTGGAGGAATCCAAAACCTTCTTTTTTTCACCCTTGTTGTTTGATCTCCCTTTTTTTCGATACTCATCCCCTGCGGATCTTAATTTCTTAAAAAAAGTAAAAGAGAGCTGCCTGATTAATTTACGGAAACCGGGCTAAAACCGTTACAGCATGCCTAGTAAGAAGGGCACCCGGCCGACCTGGCACCCACAAGACCCATACACACCGCCGAGGCGAGGACACCGTCGAGGTTTCCTGCAATGTCATCGTTATCACCTCCCCTGAGCAAGCGACTCTGACTTCATCACGAATGACCCATCAAGTCCCCTCTCAACGAATGACACACGGGGACCAAGTTGGCCCAAGCCAAACGATCGTCCGTCGACGATAAGGACCGGGCAGCTCCGACCTTGATGACGAGCATCACAGGAGAAAAGGAGCACGCCTGGCGCCGACTGGGTCCGAATGGCTCATCGCATGGCATCGTTGCCACCGTGTATCCCCGCAACGCCGTAGCTCCGACTTCACGCTCAGGAGCAAGCCGACTGTCGAGGACAAAGACCAGCTACAACCATGCATATCTTGCCACCATTATAGCCGCCACACACGTCGTGACGCCACAACCTCCACACTATCGGCCGGGCGCCTGCCGGTCTTAGCACCGTCAGTGTATAGCACATGGAGAGCGTGAACCGGATCCTAATGTCTTCAAGACGATTCCCCAAAGGGGGGAGCGACGATGCCGACGCTGTCGCCTAGCCTGACCGGGCCTTAGGCTTTCACCCGAAGAGCTGGATCCGAGCGTGTGCAGGGGTGGAATCCACGGCGACGCCTCCAAGGAGGTAACACGACATCCACGGACACCGTCGCCGTCAGCCGGCCAAAGCACGAAAAGCTTTCGCCTGGAGCACCGCCCAACAACACACCCCCACACACCACAGCTCTGCTAGCCCGCACACCTCCCACGATGTCACGGCGTAGTGAGCAAGGAGAATCTACCACCATCCACGCGCCGGCCTGGACGTGCAAATCCGGACACAAGAGAGGATCCCCGTCGCCACCGTTTCCCCGGTGGCCTCCTCCGGCGATGGCGAGGGGGGCAGGGGAGAACGAGGGGTGGCAGCGCCGCTCTATGTGGTCTCCGCCCGTGCCGCCTGTGGAGGCGACGCAGGGGACGGGACGAGTTTGTCCGAGGATACCCTAGTTGTTTGTCTACCACCTCTTGATATCTTCCCAACACGTGCAAGGTGCGGGGAGGGCGTCATAGAGTGGTATTTCCTTGTCTTCGGCCTCGGTGCACATTGATGCCCATCCTACAATCCTGACTTCACTACTGCATCCTCTCGAGGCTTCAATTGTACGGCCCTTTGTTCTATTCGCGCAAATCACCTCTAACGCACGCCATGAGCATAGAGGCAGGAGGTAGAAAGGAGGCACTCGCTTTTCTGCTCATTATATTCAACTGAATGACAAAGGGGAAAACACTAATGCCGGGCCACCATCCCGAGAGCTGCTATGTGCTGCATTTTGCGGCGAATAGCGAGCATGACGCACATGAGGCGGGCGAGTGGGCCGGCCCACTGAGAGACACCACGAATTGTGTTTACAGCAGTAAAAAAATCCAGTAAATCGAAACTGACGCAGCGGGGTATCGAGCCCAGGACGTCACTCTCCTCCAGAGCGCTGCTAGCCACTTAATCTTCCGGGATATATCTCCCGCTACATGTTATTTTATGTACATGTACTGTAGCATATAGATTTTTGATAATTTGAATACATTTGGGCAAATTTTGAATTTTTAACCTTCAAACAAATTTTTATATTATTTGGGAAAATTTTGATTTTTTCGAATTCATGAACAAACGTTGGAAAAAGGAACATTTTTTGAAAACATGAACATTTTTGACAAAAGGGAACATTTTTTTTGCATATGTTAACAAAACTTGAAACACTGATTTTTTTTTTAGAAAAGCGAACATTATGAACCTTTATTCAATGTGTGAACAACATTTGAAAATAGAAACATTTTTTAACTTATGAACATATTTTGAAAGGGGAGCATTTTTTCAAATATGCGAACATTTTTTGAAAGCAAGAAACGTTTTCAAATTTGTGAATGAAATTTGAAGGAGAAACACTTTTTGAATTTGAAAAAATATTTTTTCAAATATATGAACATTTTTAAGAAACCAAAAATTTTATGGAACTTGTGAATATTTTTTTAAAACAGGATTTTTTTGAAACTTCAAACAAATTCTGGAAAATAAAAATAGATAAGAAAAAATGAGTAGAAAGTTAATTACATAAGAAATAGAAAAACTATAAAAGAAAGAGAGATACAAAAAAATGAAAATGAAAAAGAAAATACACAAAAGATAAAAAAAAGAAAACACCACAAATTAAAAACCAAAAACCACATAACATCGGTTCAGGAACCTTCTAGGAGGTTCCCAAAACCGGAAGCTGTAGCGCGTAAGTGATCTCATTATTGGGCCGGCCCACCTTGTTTGCTAGTTGCTAGCTCGTTACGAGTCAGCGACAGTTTGTCACAGAGAGTGGCAAATAGGAATTTCCCACCATCCCATCTAGTCGCGCCAAGGGAGAAACCCTAACTACCGGAGGGCCGCACACACGAATGATGGGCTCATCCAAACTTGCGTTATTTGTGTGAAACGTAAACGGTAAAGTCTAATTGGAACTTAATGTCAGCCTTTCTAAACACATAGAAATAGGAGAACCTAAGTTGGTAAAGAGAATTGTGTAAGTTTTATGTCCATGTAAAGAGATCATAAATTTACGTTCCACGAATCCATGTTGTATAAGATAGGATATGTTCGTGAAAATTACATGTTTAGTTTGGTACCGCAACTCGAGAAACGCTCCAATATAGTCCCCATACACGAGAATACATTGCATTCTACGGTACCTCTATTCTTCCCTCCACGATAGAGGATAGAGAGTGCCGCTGCGTGGTGCTACACTTTTACAGAAAACTCCTCGCATTGGAAAACAATCTATGCTCCAGTTTGGCACCACATGGTCGCCGTCTCGGGCATACTTGTCGGTCACACGCGTTGAATAGTCAAATCGCCACACCTTATTCAATAGCCGTGCCTACTCCACCAGTCCTCTCTCTCGTCGCCTCCCTCCTCATCTCTCTCTCTATCTATCTATCTATCTATCTATCTATCTATCTCAAATCCCTAACCAACCAACCGCCCGCCACCATCGATGGTGAAGACAAACCAGTGGGAGAGGATGGTCAATGACTAGGCCGACACCGAACCGATCAAGGTCTCCATTGCTCATGAGATCGCCGTCTAGTTCAAGAGTGCCCCATTGCTCACAAATCACGTGTGGGGCTTCCTCAGACACTTCAGGGCGGATGAGAAGGCTCGTGTGTTCCCGGACGACAAGAGCGTGACAGTGGTTGCTGTTATTGTGTGGTGCATGTCCGAGTCACGGTCCTGTGATGCTTCGTAGCACGCTCGCTGGTGCATTACCGCCCGTGCTACAGTGCAGTCCGCGGCCGCTCCTACCGGATCAAGAGGCAGAGCATGTCGAGCACGTTGATGTTGTTGTGCCACATCGTGTCGACCCCAACTACCTCACCATCGCCCGCAAGAAGCCGGCACCGGGTATGCCCGTGGTTGTCATTGACGAAAACGAGGAATAGGTGGCTTTGCCTGATGTGCAGGTCGTGGCTCGCCCTGTCGGAGGAGGCCACAAGAGGCGCCCATCGATGTGGAGGAGGTGGCAGACATCGTTCTTCCGGTGAACATTGAGAGGGAGCCACGGGAGGGGGTAGGAGGAGGAGCCAGGAGAGGAGGTGCAGAGGGCAAAGAATTAGACGACATGCAAGATGCATGCTTAGCGCCCACTCTACAAGCTTGGGTGCACCCATCTCCCGCTGTTCCGCCCGACTAAACAGAAGAAGTTGTGGCGGTTTATGAAGAAAAGGTGCAGTTAGAAGTAGAAGTTAATAGTAGCAAATAACTTATATTTGTATGTAAGTTTAAACAACCTATGATGTGAGTGTTAGGCTACCTATCACTACTAGGGAAAAGCCTAGCAGCAGCGCGGGTTTTGGGCCTATCAGTAGCGCGGGCAGGAGCGCTAATGATAAGGCTCTACAGCTAATGCTTAGCAATAGCGCGTCTTGACCCACGCTACTGCTAAATTGACTTAGTAGCAGCGCTTCTTCAGAACATCGCTACTGGTAATTAGTAGTAGTGCTTCTACTTACCCGCGCTACTACTATTATTTAGTATTTTATTTCTTTTCTTTTTCGTGTTGTATTCATACACCTTTATACAAGTTTTCATACAACAGGAATTTAGAGATTGTTTTTGTTGGGGAACGTTGCAGAAAACAAAAAATTTCCTACTCGTTTCACCAAGATCATCTAGGAGTTCATCTAACAACGAGTGATTAGATGCATCTACATACCTTTGTAGATTGCGCACGGAAGCGTTCAAAAGAACGGTGATGATGTAGTCGTACTCGACGTGATCCAAATCACCGATGACCAGCGCCGAACGGACGGCACCTCCGCGTTCAACACACGTACGGAACAGCCACGTCTCCTCCTTCTTGATCCAGCAAGGGAGGGAGGAGAGGTTGAGGGAGATAGCACCAGCAGCAGCACGACGGCGTGGTGTTGATGGAGCTGCAGTACTCCGGCAGAGCTTCGCTAAGCACTATGGAGGTGGAGGAGGTGTTGGGGAGGGAGAAGGAGGCAACCAAAGGCCAAGGCGTTCAGGTATGAAGTCCCTCCTCTCCCCCACTATATATAGGGGTGCCAAGGGGGGTTGGCCGGCCCTAGGAGATCCAATCTCCTAGGGGGTGCGGCGGCCAAGGGGGGTTTCCCTCCCCCCCAAGGCACCTAGGAGGTGCCTTCCCCTCCTAGGACTCTTTCCCCCTCAAACCCTAGGCGCATGGGCCTATGTGGGGCTGGTGCCCTTGGCCCATTAGGCCAAGGCGCACCCCCTTACAGCCCATGTGGCCCCCCGGGACAGGTGGACCCACCCGGTGGACCCCCGGGACCCTTCCGGTGGTCCCGGTACAATACCGATAACCCCGAAACTTGTCCCGATGCCCGAAACAGGACTTCCCATATATAAATCTTTACCTCCGGACCATTCCGGAACTCCTCGTGACGTCCGGGATCTCATCCGGGACTCCGAACAACATTCGGGTTACTGCATATACATATCCCTACAACCCTAGCATAACTGAACCTTAAGTGTGTAGACCCTACGGGTTCGGGAGACAAGCAGACATGACCGAGACGACTCTCCGGTCAATAACCAACAGCGGGATATGGATACCCATGTTGTCTCCCACATGCTCCACGATGATCTCATCGGATGAACCACGATGTCGAGGATTCTATCAACCCCGTACGCTATTCCCTTTGTCTATCGATATGTTACTTGCCCGAGATTCGATCGTCGGTATCCCAATACCTCGTTCAATCTCGTTACCGGCAAGTCACTTTACTCGTACCGTAATGCATGATCTCGTGACCAGACACTTGGTCACTCTGAGCTCATTATGATGATGCATTACCGAGTGGGCCCAGTGATACCTCTCCGTCATACGGAGTGACAAATCCCAGTCTTGATCCATGTCACCCAACAGACACTTTCGGAGATACCCGTAGTCTACCTTTATAGTCACCCAGTTATGTTGTGACGTTTGGCATACCCAAAGCACTCCTACGGTATCCGGGAGTTACACGATCTCATGGTCTAAGGAAAAGATACTTGACATTGGAAAACTCTAGCAGACGAACTATACGATCTTGTGCTATGTTTAGGATTGGGTCTTGTCCATCACATCATTCTCCCAATGATGTGATCTCGTTATCAATGACATCCAGTGTCCATAGTCAGGAAACCATGACTATCTGTTGATCAATGAGCTAGTCAACTAGAGGCTCACTAGGGACACGTTGGTGTCTGTTATTCACACATGTATTACGATTTCCGGATAACACAATTATAGCATGAATAAAGACAATTATCATGAACAAGGAAATATAATAATAATGCTTTTATTATTGCCTCTAGGGCATATTTCCAACAGTCTCCCACTTGCACTAGAGTCAATAATCTAGTTACATTGTGATGAATCGAACACCCATGGAATTCTGGTGTTGATCATGTTTTGCTCTAGGGAGTGGTTTAGTCAACGGATCTGCTACATTCAGGTCCGTATGCACTTTATAAATCTCTATGTCTCCATCTTGAACATTTTCACGAATGGAGTTGAAGCGACGCTTGATGTGCCTTGTCTTCTTGTGAAACCTGGGCTCCTTGGCAAGTGCAATAGCGCCAGTGTTATCACAGAAGAGCTTGATCGGCCCCGACGCATTGGGTATGACTCCTAGGTCGGTGATGAACTCCTTCACCCATATTGCTTCATGTGCTGCCTCCGAGGCTGCCATGTACTCCGCTTCACATGTAGATCCCGCCACGACGCTTTGCTTGCAACTGCACCAGCTTACTGTCCCACCATTCAAAATATACACGTATCCGGTTTGTGACTTAGAGTCATCCAGATCTGTGTCGAAGCTAGCGTCGACGTAACCCTTTACGACGAGCTCTTCGTCACCTCCATAAACGAGAAACATTTCCTTAGTCCTTTTCAGGTACTTCAGGATATTCTTGACCGCTGTCCAGTGTTCCTTGCCGGGATTACTTTGGTACCTTCCTACCAAACTGACGGCAAGGTTAACATCAGGTCTGGTACACAGCATGGCATACATAATAGAACCTATGGCTGAGGCATAGGGGATGACGCTCATCTCTTCTATATCTTCTGCCGTGGTCGGACATTGAGCTGAGCTCAATTTCATACCTTGCAACACAGGCAAGAACCCCTTCTTGGATTGATCCATATTGAACTTCTTCAATATCTTATCAAGGTATGTGCTTTGTGAAAGACCTATGAGGCGTCTTGATCTATCTCTATAGATTTTGATGCCTAATATATAAGCAGCTTCTCCAAGGTCCTTCATTGAAAAACTTTTATTCAAGTAGGCCTTGATGCTGTCCAAGAGTTCTATATCATTTCCCATCAAAAGTATGTCATCTACATATAATATGAGAAATGCTACAGAGCTCCCACTCACTTTCTTGTAAACGCAGGCTTCTCCATAAGTCTGTGTAAACCCAAACGCTTTGATCATCTCATCAAAGCGAATGTTCCAACTCCGAGATGCTTGCACCAGCCCATAAATCGAGCGTTGGAGCTTGCACACTTTGTCAGCATTCTTAGGATCGACAAAACAATCCGGCTGCATCATATACAATTCTTCCTTAAGGAAACCATTAAGGAATGCCGTTTTGACGTCCATTTTCCATATTTCGTAATCATAGAATGCGGCAATTGCTAACATGATTCGGACGGACTTCAGCTTCGCTACCGGTGAGAAAGTCTCATCGTAGTCAACCCCTTGAACTTGTCGATAACCCTTAGCGACAAGCCGAGCTTTATAGATGGTCACATTACCATCCGCGTCTGTCTTCCTCTTAAAGATCCATTTATTTTCTATGGCTCGCCGCTCAACGGGCAAGTCAGTCAAAGTCCATACTTTGTTTTCATACATGGATCCTATCTCGGATTTCATGGCTTCCAGCCATTTGTCGGAATCCGGGCCCGCCATCGCTTCTTCATAGTTCGAAGGTTCACCGTTGTCTAACAGCATGATTTCCAAGACAGGGTTGCCGTACCACTCTAGTGCGGAACGTGTCCTTGTGGACCTTCGAATTTCAGTAGGGGCTTGATCAGAAGTATCTTGATCATTTTCATTAACTTCTTCTCTAGTCGGTGCAGGCACCTCAGGAACATTTTCTTGAGTTGCGCCATTTTCCGGTTCAAGAGGTGATACTTCATCAAGCTCTACTTTCCTCCCACTTACTTCTTTCGAGAGAAACTCTTTCTCCAGAAAGGACCCATTCTTGGCAACAAAGATCTTGCCTTCGGATCTGAGGTAGAAGGTGTACCCAATAGTTTCTTTTGGGTATCCTATGAAGACGCATTTTTCCGATTTGGGTTCGAGCTTTTCAGGTTGAAGTTTCTTGACATAAGCATCGCATCCCCAAACTTTTAGAAACGACAGCTTAGGTTTCTTCCCAAACCATAATTCATACGGTGTCATCTCAACGGATTTCGACGGAGCCCTATTTAAAGTGAATGCGGCAGTCTCTAAAGCATAGCCCCAAAAAGAAAGCGGTAAATCGGTAAGAGACATCATAGATCGCACCATATCTAACAGAGTGCGATTACGACGTTCGGACACACCATTACGCTGAGGTGTTCCAGGCGGCGTGAGTTGTGAAACTATTCCACATTTTCTTAAGTGTGCCCCAAACTCGTGACTCAAGTATTCTCCTCCACGATCTGATCGTAGAAACTTGATTTTCCTGTCACGTTGATTTTCAACCTCACTCTGAAATTCCTTGAACTTTTCAAAGGTTTCAGACTTGTGTTTCATTAAGTAGATATACCCATACCTACTTAAATCATCAGTGAGGGTGAGAACATAACGATAGCCACCGCAAGCCTCAATACTCATCGGACCGCACACATCAGTATGTATGATTTCCAATAAGTCGGTTGCTCGCTCCATTGTTCCTGAGAACGGAGTCTTGGTCATTTTACCCATAAGGCATGGTTCGCACGTGTCAAATGATTCATAATCAAGAGACTCTAAAAGTCCATCAGCATGGAGCTTCTTCATGCGTTTAACACCTATGTGACCAAGGCGGCAGTGCCACAAGTATGTGGGACTATCATTATCAACCTTACTTCTTTTGGTACTCACATTATGAATATGTGTAGCATCACGTTCGAGATTCATAAGGAATAAACCATTCACCATAGGAGCATGACCATAAAACATATCTCTCATAAAAATGGAACAACCATTATTCTCAGATTTAAAAGAGTAGCCATCTCGAATTAAACGAGATCCCGATACAATGTTCATGCTCAAAGCTGGCACTAAATAACAATTATTAAGGTTTAAAACTAATCCCGAAGGGAGATGCAGAGGTAGCGTGCCGACGGCGATCACATTGACCTTGGAACCATTCCCGACGCGCATCGTCACCTCGTCCTTTGCCAGTTTCCGCTTATTCCGCAGCCCCTGCTTTGAGTTACAAATGTGAGCAACTGCACCGGTATCAAATACCCAGGAGCCACTACGGGCACTAGTAAGGTACACATCAATTGCATGTATATCACATATACCTTTTGTTTTGCCGGCCTTCTTATCCGCTAAGTACTTAGGGCAGTTCCGCTTCCAGTGACCGCTTCCCTTGCAATAAAAGCACTCAGTCTCGGGCTTGGGTCCATTCTTTGGCTTCTTCCCGGCAGCTTGCTTGCCGGGCGCGGCAACCTCCTTGCCGTCCTTCTTGAAGTTCTTTTTACCCTTGCCTTTCTTGAACTTAGTGGTTTTATTGACCATCAACACTTGATGTTCCTTCCTGACTTCTACCTCTGCTGATTTCAGCATAGCAAATACTTCAGGAATGGTCTTTTCCATCCCCTGCATATTGAAGTTCATCACAAAGCTCTTGTAGCTTGGTGGAAGCGACTGGAGGATTCTGTCAATGACTGCATCATCCGGGAGATTAACTCCCAGCTGAGTCAAGCGGTTATGCAACCCAGACATAGTGAGTATGTGCTCACTGACAGAACTGTTTTCCTCCATCTTACAGCTGAAGAATTTGTCGGAGACTTCATATCTCTCGACCCGGGCATGAGCTTGGAAAACCATTTTCAGCTCTTCGAACATCTCATATGCTCCATGTCTCTCAAAACGTTTTGGGAGCCCCGGCTCTAGGCTGTAAAGCATGCCGCACTGAACGAGGGAGTAGTCATCGAAACGTGCCTGCCAAGCGTTCATAACATCTTGTTCTGCAGGGAGAACGGGTGCGTCACCAAGCGGTGCTTGTAGGACATAATCTTTCTTGGCAGCTATGAGGATGATCCTCAGGTTCCGGACCCAGTCCGTATAGTTGCTGCCATCGTCTTTCAGCTTAGTTTTCTCTAGGAACTCGTTGAAGTTGAGGACTACGTTGGCCATTTGATCTACAAGACATATTGCAAAGATTTTTAGACTAAGTTCATGATAATTAAGTTCAACTAATCAAATTATTAGTGAACTCCCACTTAGATTAGACATCCCTCTAGTCATCTAAGTATTACATGATCCGAGTTAAACTAGACCGTGTCCGATCATCACGTGAGACGAACTAGTCAACATCGGTGAACATCTTCATGTTGATCGTATCTTCTATACGACTCATGCTCGACCTTTCGGTCTTCTGTGTTCCGAGGCCATGTCTGTACATGCTAGGCTCATCAAGTCAACCTAAGTGTTTGCATGTGTAAATCTGTCTTACACCCGTTGTATGTGAACGTCTGAATAAAACACCCGATCATCACGTGGTGTTTTGAAACAGCGAACTGTCGCAACGGTGCACAGTTAGGGGAAACACTTCTTGAATTTATTGTGAGGGATCATCTTATTTACTACCGTCGTTCTAAGTAAACAAGATGCAAAACATGATAAACATCACATGCAATCAAATAATAAACGTGACATGATATGGCCAATATCACATAGCTCCTTTGATCTCCATCTTGGGGCTCCATGATCATCTTGTCACCGGCTTGACACCATGATCTCCATCATCATGATCTCCATCATCGTGTCTCCATGAAGTTGCTCGCCAACTACTACTTCTACTACTATGGCTAACGCGTTTAGCAATAAAGTAAAGTAATTTACATGGCGTTTCTTGATGACACGCAGGTCATATAAAAGAATAAAGACAACTCCTATGGCTCCTGCCGGTTGTCATACTCATCGACATGCAAGTCGTGATTCCTATTACAATAGCATGAACATCTCATACATCACATATAGATCATTCATCATTCATCACAACTTTGGCCATATCATATCACAAACCACTTGCTGCAAAAACAAGTTAGACGTCCTCTAATTGTTGTTGCAAGTTTTACGTGGCTGAATTAGGGTTCTAGCAAGAACGTTTTCTTACCTACGTTAAAGCCACAACGTGATTTGTCAACTTCTATTTACCCTTCATAAGGACCCTGTTCATCGATTCTGCTCCAACTAAAGTAGGAGAGACAGACACCCGCCAGCCACCTTATGCAACTAGTGCATGTTAGTCTGTGGAACCCGTCTCACGTAAGCGTACGTGTAAGGTTGGTCCGGGCCGCTTCATCCCACAATACCGCTGAAGCAAGAAAGGACTAGTAACGGCAAGAAGGTTGACAAATCGACGCCCACAACAAATTGTGTTCTACTCGCGCAAGAAGAACTACGCATAAACCTGGCTCTAATACCACTGTTGGGGAACGTTGCAGAAAACAAAAATTTTCCTACTCGTTTCACCAAGATCATCTAGGAGTTCATCTAACAATGAGTGATTAGATGCATCTACATACCTTTGTAGATTGCGCACGGAAGCGTTCAAAAGAACAGTGATGATGTAGTCGTACTCGACGTGATCCAAATCACCGATGACCAGCGCCGAACGGACGGCACCTCCGCGTTCAACACACGTACGGAACAGCCACGTCTCCTCCTTCTTGATCCAGCAAGGGAGGGAGGAGAGGTTGAGGGAGATAGCACCAGCAGCAGCACGACGGCGTGGTGTTGATGGAGCTGCAGTACTCCGGCAGAGCTTCGCTAAGCACTATGGAGGTGGAGGAGGTGTTGGGGAGGGAGAAGGAGGCAACCAAAGGCCAAGGCGTTCAGGTATGAAGTCCCTCCTCTCCCCCACTATATATAGGGGTGCCAAGGGGGGTTGGCCGGCCCTAGGAGATCCAATCTCCTAGGGGGTGCGGCGGCCAAGGGGGGTTTCCCTCCCCCCCAAGGCACCTAGGAGGTGCCTTCCCCTCCTAGGACTCTTTCCCCCTCAAACCCTAGGCGCATGGGCCTATGTGGGGCTGGTGCCCTTGGCCCATTAGGCCAAGGCGCACCCCCTTACAGCCCATGTGGCCCCCCGGGACAGGTGGACCCACCCGGTGGACCCCGGGACCCTTTCGGTGGTCCCGGTACAATACCGATAACCCCGAAACTTGTCCCGATGCCCGAAACAGGACTTCCCATATATAAATCTTTACCTCCGGACCATTCCGGAACTCCTCGTGACGTCCGGGATCTCATCCAGGACTCCAAACAACATTCGGGTTACTGCATATACATATCCCTACAACCCTAGCGTAACTGAACCTTAAGTGTGTAGACCCTACGGGTTCGGGAGACAAGCAGACATGACCGAGACGACTCTCCGGTCAATAACCAACAGCGGGATATGGATACCCATGTTGGCTCCCACATGCTCCACGATGATCTCATCGGATGAACCACGATGTCGAGGATTCTATCAACCCCGTACGCTATTCCCTTTGTCTATCGATATGTTACTTGCCCGAGATTCGATCGTCGGTATCCCAATACCTCGTTCAATCTCGTTACCGGCAAGTCACTTTACTCGTACCGTAATGCATGATCCCGTGACCAGACACTTGGTCACTCTGAGCTCATTATGATGATGCATTACCGAGTGGGCCCAGTGATACCTCTCCGTCATACGGAGTGACAAATCCCAGTCTTGATCCATGTCACCCAACAGACACTTTCGGAGATACCCGTAGTCTACCTTTATAGTCACCCAGTTATGTTGTGACGTTTGGCATACCCAAAGCACTCCTACGGTATCCGGGAGTTACACGATCTCATGGTCTAAGGAAAAGATACTTGACATTGGAAAACTCTAGCAAACGAACTATACGATCTTGTGCTATGTTTAGGATTGGGTCTTGTCCATCACATCATTCTCCCAATGATGTGATCTCGTTATCAATGACATCCAGTGTCCATAGTCAGGAAACCATGACTATCTGTTGATCAACGAGCTAGTCAACTAGAGGCTCACTAGGGACACGTTGGTGTCTGTTATTCACACATGTATTACAATTTCCGGATAACACAATTATAGCATGAATAAAGACAATTATCATGAACAAGGAAATATAATAATAATGCTTTTATTATTGCCTCTAGGGCATATTTCCAACAGTTTTTAGATCATAATGAGTTATTACATCATGGCGTGAAAGAACCGTGGACTAGTTTCAAGTGGATGTCCATCCACTTGAAACTAATCCGCGGTTCTTTCACCCAATGATATAATAATATCATCATCATTATCATATCATTAACAACTTAGCATCATAATACATCATTGTCATATAACACCTCCTCAATATCATCGTTTTCATCATTGACATCACATAACACCTCCTCAAGATCATCATTATCAACTCTAACACATTACCACATAATAAACATATTGTACCTCATAGGACCTATTACATTCGATTAAGACCTACTACATTTTCTAAGGTAAAATAACAAAAAACAAGATAGCCCCTGACTCTCCATTATGGAGAATGGAGATTAGCCTGTCTCCAATTCTTGCCTTTCGCTGAATGTTACTTCCAATAACCTCCTTGCGAATGTCCATACATTTCTTCCATTCTCTGATGATCATGTGTTCACGGGTTTTAGAAATCCGATATGCACAGGTGAGCTCCGTAGATTTACCTGGCAGTATGTTCAGAACTGAGAGGCGACCATGTAGAGACATCAGATGAGGCACACAATCCATTGGGAGTTTCTGTTGAAAAACATAGTAATAACTTCGTAGTTAGCAATGATGTACTAGTTTTAGAAGTATGCAAAAAATGCACGGATGTCGTAAGAGTAAAAAATCTTACCAGGGTATCTCCAGACAGGTTATCGTTGTTCAACACATGCACTAGTGGCACGTATTCACCATAATTTGGAGGAGTTCGATAATAGTCATTGTAATTCTCAAGAAGACTACAAAATGCGATCAGATGATTTTTCTCCTTATACGTTAACTGGGTGCCTTCAGTGTAGTGGGTTTTATCTACCATCTTCCGCATAGTCTTTGAAGAATCAAAATAAGCTGCCAATGGAAATAAGCTATCAACTATTTTGAAATAAACAATATAAATTAGTTAATAACTATGTTTGAGAAACTCACATAGCGGTACAATCGGAAGCGTATCAACAAGGACCCAAATGTCCATATTGTCTTCCTCGCTGTCAGGATCACCAAGATCCATGGTGACAATCATACCCTCATAAACCATACATTTTGCAAAGTGCTTCCCAATTTTGGCAACCAAAATGGGTTACGCTCTGAGCATTGCACATATTTAATTCAAAATCCATATCATGATGGGTCCTTAGGTGTATTTTCTTTGTTTCGAAATTTTCATGGTCTTCAAAACCCATCCTCTACAAGACATAGCGTCTTGCATGGCATGGGATAAGCTAGTCGAATTGTAAAATATGAAAATTAGACGTTGAAATAGTTGAAGTCATGCTTAATGGAGAAAAAAACACTTGTCGTTGTTGCGTACCGTTTCACAATCGAAGGTCTCCTCGAGCTTAATGCTGAAGCGCCGATCTTCGTCCAGCCGAACGAACCTGTCGCACATACCTCGATCGTCGTGGCACCAGCTACACTCCCCCGGGAGATCGTCGTCGTCCGAGTACGACATTTCCTACAATCATAATTCAAAGATTAAACTTGTACATATTCTAGAACAAGTCATGCCAGAATTCACGACAAAATCCGGCATGACCTTTGCTAAAAAAGGACATATTGAGCGCCTGAAATTTGCCGGAACGGAAATTAATCAACACTCCGGCAAAACATAGGCCACTCGGAGATGTAAACTGAACATGAACGACCACTTGGGCAACCACATATCCTATTTGAGCAACAACACAAGATATACAAGGATATTTGGCTGGTCTCACCTCGATGTCGGAGGGGGTCGGTGACTGGGACGACGGCGGGGATGTCGGAGGGGGTCGGTGACGGGGACGACGGAGGTCACCTGAAACCATATAAGTTATCACTAACAACAAACATGACATGTTCAACTAGTTTTATTAATTCAACTAGTTCTTACTAAATATAAACTTACTATAAATAGAAAAAAACTAGTTCTTTCTAAAAATAAAGTAGTTCAACTAGTTATATTAATTATCTTACTAAAAATAGATTAGTTCTGTTAATTCAACTAGTTCAACTAGTTTATTAATTTACTTACTAAACAGAAGTAGTTCAACTACAACTAAAGTAGTTCAACTACCACTACTACTACTAAAAATCTAGTACTAACTAAGCAACATCTAGTACTAGCTAACCCTAAATTAACATCTACTACTACTAAATCTAGTACTAACTAGTGGCAGGGGTGGGGGCGACGGAGAGGTAGCTAGGAGCGGCGAGGTCGAGGGCGGTGGGAGGAGGGCTGCCGGCGGAGGAGGGAGGAGGGGCGGCCGCAGGCGGAGGGAGGAGGGCAGCGGCGGAGGAGGGAGGGGCGGCCGGAGGCGGAGGGAGGATGTGCGAGGAGGATGGAGGAGGGACGGAAGGAGGGGAGTACATCGGCGGCGGACGGACGAAGGCGGCGGCGGCGACGACGCACGACGACGGTTGACGCGGGCGAGAGTGAGAGTGTGAGTGAGAGGGGCGGTCGTGCGCGTGAGGATAAGGTAGGGATAGTTGTAGCGCGTTTGCCAAAACACGCTACAGCTAACCTGAATAGCAGTAGCGCTCTATAGTAAAGTGCGCTACTGCTATAGCTAGCGGGGGGCCAAGGTCATGGCAACTATAGAAGTAGCGCTGTATGCGGTGCACGCGCTACTGCTATTTCCAAGTCAGCAGCGCTGTTGGTAAGATTTTGTGTATAGGCCTTTCCCTAGTAGTGTATGAACATGAACTACCTATGATGCATATATGAGTGAACTGTCTATGTTTTTGGAATTGGCAACATCCATGTTTGTCAGTTTGAGACAACCATGAGTGAACTATCACTATTTTAACAAATGCTTTGTCTCAATTTTAACAACTTGTCTTCGTCGTTTTCTGAATTTTGGTAACATATGTAAGTGTCAGTTTGGACCCAATTTTGGCAACATCTATGATTGTCAGTTTGGACACTGTTTTGCCAATTGGCTTCATATTTCTATGTCACATATCATCCATTTTTGGAAACACCTATTGGGCAATGTTTGGCAACACATTTAAATCTATTTTAGGTAACATTCATGTTGTTAAAAATGCATTCAGATGGTGACACATTGAGATGCATTGATAGCTACACATTCAACTACGTTCACATGCATTCTGATAATGACACATTCAGATAGTGATACGGAATTTAAACATAACATAAATGAAGAGGAAATGACGTTAAACACAACATACATTCATCAGGTGCACTACATAATATAACATAAAGTTTGCAGTCAGGTTGTGCATTACGTAACACTAGCAAGTAGTTTTTACTTAAATAGCATCATTACAATCACCAAAAAAATGCACCCATCCCCATCCTTCCAAGGCATGTTATATATAGGGGTATATTTACTTATCCAACTTGGACTTCACCATCTTCATGACTCCAGGATTGCCTTGATCTGCTCTAGCTTCTCCTTACTTCCATGCCCAACATTCATCAGGTCAGCAACAACGTTCTCAAGCTCCTTCTGTTCTGCAAGTTGGTCCCTGCCCACCTTGATCTCATGCATGACCTTACTTGTGTCTTGAATTTCCCAAGTCTTCATGATACAGCTTTGCTCCATTGCAAGCCTAAGCTTCTCCATCTTGAGTTCCATCTCTACCTCTTTCTTATTCTTCTTCAACTTATTTTGGTAGTCCACCTTGTCAACACCATCCTGCAATTCAAACATCTTGCTTACTTCATCCACCATTTTTTGGTACTTATTACACATATGATCATGTTGGTTCTTCATCTTGTTGGGGAACGCAGTAATTTCAAAAAAATTCCTACGCACACGCAAGATCTATCATGGTGATGCATAGCAACGAGAGGGGAGAGTGTTGTCCACGTACCCTCGTAGACCGAAAGCGGAAGCGTTATGACAACGAGGTTGGTGTAGTCGTACGTCTTCACGATCCGACTGATCCTAGTACCGGAAGTATGACACCTCCGCGATCTGCACACGTTCAGCTCGGTGACGTCCCTTGTACTCTTGATCCAATTGAGGTCGAGGGAGAGTTCCGTCAACACGACGGCGTGGTGACGGTGATGATGAAGTTACCAGCGCAGGGCTTTGCCTAAGCACTACGTCGATATGACCGAGGTGTGTAACTATGGAGGAGGGCACCGCACACGGCTAAGAGATTGTCTGTTGTCCCTTTGGGGTGTCCCCTGCCCACGTATATAAAGGAGGGGAGGAGGCCGGCCCTAGAGGGGGCGTCGCCCCCTTTCCCCTAGTCCAATTCGGTGCCTCCTTCCCTCTGGCCTGCCTCCTCTATTCCCGTATTGCCCAATAAGGCCCAATACTTCTCCCGGCGAATTCCCGTAACTCTCCGATACACAAAAAAATACCCGAATCACTCGGAACCTTTACGATGTCCGAATATAGCCTTCCAATATATCGATCTTTACCTCTCGACCATTTCGAGACTTCTCGTCATGTCCCCGATCTCATCCGGGACTCCGAACAAACTTCGGTCATCAAATCACATAACTCATAATACAAATTGTCATCGAACGTTAAGCGTGCGGACCCTACGGGTTCGAGAACTATGTAGACATGACCGAGACACATCTTCAGTCAATAGCCAATAGTGGAACCTGGATGCTCATATTGGCTCCAACATATTCTACGAAGATCTTTATCGGTCAAACCGCATAACAACATACGTTGTTCCCTTTGTCATCGTTATGTTACTTGCCTGAGATTCGATCGTCGGTATCCTCATACCTAGTTCAATATCGTCACCAGCAAGTCTCTTTACTCGTTCCTGTAACATCCCAAATTTTCAATTTGGAATGTTATACATAGATCATCATTGCATATCATATTTATTGCATTTTGGCTCGATCCTTGAAATTCTACGCAACTCGAGGACCCACGGAGAGAGTTATTTATTGCATTTGGATTTCGTTATTTTCATATTTGAGTTTTCTCGAATTTTGAAAATAGGATCATTTGATTTTATTTATTTTATCTTCAATTATTTCTATTATAAAAATATGAGAGAGGGAATAAAATGACTTTCCCAAAATAAATAAATATTGAGGATTTGATAATGAAATCAAATAAGATTTTATTTTGGAGTTTATTGCTATTTTATTTGAATTTAGGAAAAATGCGCGTTTTTCAAAATTACATTTAGGCCCCAAAGAAATGTTCATCTTGTTCGGCTTGATTTTAGAAGTCAGGGAAAATTTATTTCGTGATTTTTGGAGTCAGTTTAGTATTTCTTTTAATTGTTTTTCTGCGCGTAATGTTTAAAAAAAAAGAGGAAACCTACTTTGGGTCGTGCCCGAGCGGGATTCCGCCCGGGGGGCTTTATAAGCCGCCACCCCGGCGCTCGCCAGCCCAAGCCGCCGCCGCCGCCGAAACCCTAGCCGCCGCCCCGCCACCGCCGCCGGACCCCGCCTTCCTCGCCGCCGGACCCCGCCGCCACCGACCGCCGCCGCCCCGCCGCCCCTCGCCGGAGTAGCCGTCGCCGCCGGAGTCGACCCGCACCCCGAGTTAGCCGCCGGTTTTTCTTATAAAAGCGATCGGTTTTTTTCAAAACCCTAGATCCTTTTTTATTAGATCCGGTTCGGTTTATTTTTTTCCAGTTTAGTCTATTTAGCGGACGTTCGTCCGTACGTTCGTTTTAACGAACGGTTTTCGTCGTTTAGCCGCAGACAGCGAACGTTCGTTTGTTAGCCTCTTCGTCCTTTTTTTTCTCGGATTTTTCGCGATTATTTATGATCGTGATTTCTGATCCGATTTTCGTTCTAGTATAAATTTTTGCTCGTTTATCGGAATTAGGCGATTCAAGCGCCTAGAGTTTCGTCTCGAAACCCTCTTTCCGTTTAACCAACTCAAACAAGCTTTTGCTACTGTAAAATTTGACTTAGGTCCAGATTAGTAAAACGAAGTTGTTTTCTTTCGCCGTTTGAGTTTCGTTGCTTCGTTTGATTTGATTCTTTTTGCAAACCGGAGTTCTTAAGTTGAACTTTCTGGTTAGATATTTATTTGTGTTTTACCTATGCATTAGACAAGTGCTTATTGTATGCTTGTTTGTTTGCGATAGAGTACCCAGAGTGCGCTGCTTGCTACTTCGAATCTCTAGGTTTCACGGATCATCAGCAAGGCAAGTAAGACTTTGATCATATCTCTTTACTACCCAGTTTTATTGCATTAGATCAATCCTCAAACAATTGCATGAATAGGATCTGATTTAACATGTGGGTTTGGGAAGTAGTTGAGGTAGAACCTATTAGCTATTTTATTATCAAACCTTTGGGAGTTACTTCTATGTTTGCTATATTGTTATGCTATGCCAGCAGACGTGGATTGGGTGAGTGTTTCCATGACAGATGTGAGATTGTTAATTTAATGGTTTATTTAAGATGGCAACTTTAATACACATCTGGGTGGATTGAAGCACCTGGGATTCCAGTGATTGCCTGTTATTTTTCTTTATGGACCGCCACCCAGGCTCAAAGGGATCATGAGATTATTCATGCTAGAAACTTCCGTGTGCAGCCGCAAGCTACTATGGGCTCTAGCATAGTTGGTTAAGTCGTGTGAACTCTTAAAGTGGTAGAGTAGCATATGTAGGGGAAAGTAGGTGTAACTATCTACCCATCGTAAGGTGTAAACGCTTCTGAAAGACTGTGTCTCAGTCATCCGTTTCTCAAACACCATGTAGTGCGAGAATCCCAACGGAGGAGATCGAGTCTTGCGGGGAAAAGTGCGCAAACCTCTGCAGAGTGTATAAACTAATCATGGTTAGTCGTGTCCCCGGTTATGGACGTTTTGATATCTAGTACCTGGATTATCATGTGAATCTCATCATGTTACTTTAATTAATTTTGTTGGGTTTAACGATGATGCTTAATTGGGATTGAGTTGGGTGAACCTTCTCAATGTTTAACAACCACCATGATAGTTAAATAAAATTTATTCCTTTGCAGTAGGGAAAAATTGGCTTTATGCAAAACTGTAACCATAGAGCTTTCCACCAGCCATATATGCATGTAGTATAGCATTATTCTTTCATTACTCTCTATGTGTTAGATTGCTAGCATATTCCATGTGTTGACCCGTTTTTGGGCTGCAATGTTCATGTTGCAGACTTTTCAGACGATGAGTTAGGTGCCTTAGGTCGTGGTCTTATACTTAGTGATGCCGTTGGAGTTGATGGACTCGCTTATCTTCCAAGCCTTCCGCTCTTATCGTTATTAGATGGCCTTAAGCCATATTTATTGTAATAAGTTCTCTTTTGAGACATTCGGTGTAATAAGTGTGTGATTGCTACTCTGTTATAAATCCTTCAAGTACTGTGCGTGTCAGCATTACTGATCCATGGATGACAATAAAGCACAGAGATCAGACTGTTTGAGGTCTGGTCGCTACAAGATGGTATCAGAGCACACGCTGACTGTAGGACACGACCACTAAGCTAAAGCCCTAGATTACTACTCTCTCTTCTCATTTTCTGACTCCTCATCTTTTCTACTATTTTAGGATGGCGGACGCAAGGAACCAGTTCACGCAACCGGATGAAGATACACCGTTTGGACGCCACTTGAAGGAAGTCACTAGATACCTGAACATCGGAGTACCGAGCTTCACCGGGACCTACATCGCCACTTTACCTGAAGAGGAGCATTGGATGATTCAAGTTAAAGTTCCAGGAAGGACGTTCATGCCCGTCACTGAGCCCATAGAGTTTTCCTTTGATGCACCAACCTGGAGTCTAGGAAAGAGCATGGCAGCCCACATCACCATGGGACACATTGGAGAAGTTTACCACAAGGATCTCAAGGATAACAGTTACTAGATTTGTGGGTGCCGAGATGAGCAATGGGAGATGATCAGCACCAGGAAGGATAGATCAATTGCAGCTTTCATCCAGGAGCTAAACCAGCACATTCGTCGCTAGGAGAACTAGATGTGCACAGGCATGATAGACCTAAAGAAGGCTATGACCAAGATCACGGAGCTGGAAGAAGAACTTAAGTCTACACGCGATGGATATGAGGAGGAAATAGCAACACTTGTGGAGAAGAATGATGATTTGAAGAAGATGCTAAAAGTATTCATGGGATTTCCCGCGACTGGAGGAGAAGACGATGATTGCACTTGCCCGGAGAACTACATCATCATCGACGACACCGACTCGGACCCAGACGATAGTGATGATGACTTTGTTGATGAAGCTGGAGCAGATATCATGGAGTCTTCGACCGAGTAGTTTTTCTAGTCGACCACCATAACAGCAGTAGTATTCCCCATGTATATAGTATAGTCCGAGCACTTTTGTAACGATAGTTAGACCGTTGTGTGCCCTTGTTTGAATTGATTGAAGTGATATTGTTTGCATTTGTCTCATCTGCATATGGGCAGTGTTTTCTCTATAGACCTCATTCTATTCTATATTCTCATCTTTTCTAAACCCTCAGATGCCTCCGAGACGTGACAATGGATTTGCTTTCCCACCGGAGCTCACTCAGTTGATCCAGCAGCAGAATGCATTGATGCAGTTACTAGTCTAGAATTAGAATCAGGGGAACAACAACAACAACAATAACCCACCACCACCACCACATGTTGATAACTTAGCCCGTTTCTTGAGGCTGAATCCGCCGGTGTTCTCCAGTAGCACCGAGCCGATAGTTGCAGATGATTGGCTCCGCAAGATGGGGAGGGAGTTCAACCACTGCAGGATGCACAGATGCGGAGAAGGTGCGTTTTGCTGCACATCAGCTTGATGGACCCGCAGCATCATGGTGGGAGAATTTCGCAGCCACTTATCCTGTCGACACTGTCACCTGGGATCAGTTCCAGCAGGCTTTCCATACTGCCCATGTTTCTGCAGGAGCTATGGCCATGAAGAAGCGTGAGTTTCGCAACTTGCGCCAAGGAGGATGTACAGTTGGCCAGTATGTGGATGACTTTAGTAAGCTAGCAGTTATGCCCCAGATGACGTTGCTACGGATGCAGCTAAGCAGGAGAAGTTTTTGGAAGGACTGAATGATGAGCTGAGCATGCAGTTGATGGTAGCAACCTTCAACAACTACTAGGAGTTGGTAGATAGAGCTTTCATGATTGAAGGGAAGTAGCAGCAGATTGACAACCGCAAGAGGAAGTATGGACAAGGGAAGTACAATTCCAGAGCTCAGCAGAAGCCCCGCTTTACCCCAAATTCGGGAGGACCTTTTCAGCATACTCATGGAGGTGGGAGCTCGCGCAACCATAGTGGTCCCAAGAATGGTAATGGGAATGGAGGAAGCAACGGCTAGAACCGCACCAATCCATCAACCCCAACCAAAAGGGATCTGAGCCAAGTCACTTGCTACAAGTGTCAGAAGACTGGACATTATGCCAATGAATGTGCTGAAGCTAAGAATAGAAATGGCAATGGAAGCTCTGGGAAGAAGCCGAACCCTTTCAGCAGGGGACAAGTGAACCACGTTAACGTGGAGGAGGTTGAAGCCCAGCCAGATGCAGTAATAGGTAAGTTTTTGGTTAAGTCATTTACTACACTCGCTCTTTTTGATACTGGTGCATCGCATTCATACATATCAAGGGGATTTGTGGATAAGTATAAACTGCCCACCAAGGTTCTTAGAACACCTATGCTAGTAAGCTCACCAGGAGCAGAGTATATGGCCAGTCGAGGATGTTTTCAAGTACCATTTAGTATAGGTAGGCATATTTTCCCCTCGGATTTAATCATTTTGGAATCGCAAGGTTTGGATGTGATTCTGGGTATGGATTGGCTATCAATGTATGGAGGAAACATCGATTGTGCCAGTAAGACAATTCTGCTTACCACCCCAGAAGGAAGAAGGATTAAGTATGTGTCACGGCATGAGCCGAAGAGGAATCAAGTAAATTCCTTATCAGGAGCTATACAGGAGGAAGTACCAGTGGTGAAGGATTTCCCTGACGTATTACCAGAGGAGTTGCCAGGCATGCCACCGGATAGAGACATTGAATTTTTGACTGAGCTTTTGCCAGGCATAGGGTCGATATCTAAGAGACCGTATAGAATGCCCGCAAAAGATTTTGAGGAAATTAAGAAGCAGATTAGGGAGTTATTGGATAAAGGTTATATTCACCCAAGTTCTTCACCTTGGGGATCGCCAGTACTTCTAGTGGAGAAGAAGGATGGATCATTAAGGATGGTTGTTGATTATCGAGGACTAAATGAGGTGACAATCAAGAACAAGTACCCACTGCCTATGATCAATGATTTGTTTGACCGATTGCAAGGAGCTAAGGTATTTTCCAAGATCGATTTACGATCGGGATACCACCAGTTGAAGATTCGGGAGCAGGATATACCTATGATGGCTTTTACCACCAGGTACGGGCCGTACGAGTATACCGTTATGTCATTTGGTCTGACTAACGCACCTACCTATTTCATGAACATGATGAACAAGGTGTTTATGGAGTTTCTGGATAAGTTCGTCATGGTGTTCAGTGATGATATTTTGGTCTACTCGAAGAATGAAGAGGAGCATAAGGAGCATTTGCGTTTGGTACTAGAGAAGCTCAGAGAACATCAGTTATACGCCAAGTTCAGCAAATGTGAGTTCTTGTTGAAGGAAGTTGGATTTCTCGGACATGTCATATCCGAACAAGGAATAACAGTAGACCCCACCAAAGTTGTCATTGTGACAAACTGGGAGGCCCCAACAACAGTTGGAGAGATCCGGAGTTTTCTTGGACTTGCAAGATACTACCAGAGGTTCATTGAGAATTTCTCGAAGATTGCAAAACCCATGATGGAGTTGCTGAAGAAGGACACCAAGTTTATATGGACTGAGTAATGTGAGGCTAGTTTCTAGGAGTTGAAGAAACGTTTGGTTACCTCACCAGTGTTGATTCTGCCCGATCAGCACAAGGATTATGAAGTTTATTGCGACGCTTCTCGTCGAGGACTAGGAGCAATGCTTATGCAGGAGGGAAGAGTTGTTTCGTATGCCTCACGACAGCTTAAACCTCATGAGTTAAATTATGCTACGTGATTTCGTGAGGAGAAGTGAGCAAAGGAAAAGCTAAGAGATTTCGTGAGGATGAGCATGATACCTTATGGTTTGAGGACCGCATTTATGTGCCTAATGACCCGGAGATCAGGAAGTTGATTCTTCAAGAGGCCCATGATTCACCATATTTGATTCACCCAGGAAATACCAAGAATGTATTTGGATTTGAAAGACACTTTCTGGTGGACTGGAATGAAGAAGGATATTGCGGAGTATGTAGCAATATGTGATGTATGTCAGAGAGTGAAGGCACAGCATCAGAAGCCAGTAGGATTGCTACAGCCATTGCCGATACCCGAATGGAATTGGGATAAACTAGGCACGGATTTTATCACGGGATTGCCCAGGACACGTTCAGGCTATGACTCGATATGGGTTGTAGTCAATCGTTTGACGAACATAGCTCATTTCATCCCAGTGAAAACCACTTACACCAGTGCTAAGTTGGCAAAGATACACGACCAGGATCGTATGTCTGCATGGAGTTCCAAGGAGCATTGTATCAGATAGAGGAACCCAATTTACCTCCAAGTTCTGGAATCAGTTGCACGAAACTTTGGGTACCAGGCTAGAGTTCAGTACATCCTTTCATCCGCAGACAGATGGACAGACTGAGAGAGTCAATCAGATTCTGGAAGACATGCTGAGAGCTTGTGCACTAGATTATGGATCTAGTTGGGATGACAATTTGCCATATGCGGAGTTCTCTTACAACAACAGTTATCAATCCAGTTTGAAGATGGCCCCTTTCGAAGCTCTGTACAGGAGGAGGTGCAGGACACCGTTGTTGTGGGACGAAGTTGGAGACCGTCAGTTGTTTGGACCAGATTTAATTAAGGAGTCGGAACAGAAGGTGAACTTGATTCGCGATAGGATCAAGGTAGCCCAATCCAGGCAGAAGAGCTATGCAGATTCTAAACGCAAGGAGACAGTCTACGAATTCGGAGATAGAGTTTATCTTCATGTATCTCCGCTTTGAGGAGTTAAGCGTTTTGGAGTTAAGGAAAAGTTAGCGCCACGTTTTGTGGGACCATACAAAGTTTTGGAGCGTATGGGAGAAGTTGCTTACAAGTTGGAATTGCCCGAAGGATTGTCATGAGTTCACGATGTGTTCCACGTTTCCCAGTTGAAGAAGTGCCACACAGAGATGGCTGACATACCGCTGAGAGATACAGTGCCACTGGAAGCGATTCAGTTGGATAGTGATTTGACCTACGAGGAGAAACCAGTCAAGATTCTCGAATATGCCAGCCGAGTCACCCGCATCAAGGTTATCAAGTTTTGCAAAGTTCAGTGGAGTCACCATACCGAGGATGAAGCCACCTGGGAGTGAAAGGAAGATCTAAGGAAGGACCACCCTCACCTATTTTCTAGCCAACCCGAATCTCGAGGGCGAGATTCATCTTAATGGGGGTAGGTTTGTAACATCCCAAATTTTCAATTTGGAATGTTATACATAGATCATCATTGCATATCATATTTATTGCATTTTGGCTCGATCCTAGAAATTTTACGCAACTCAAGGACCCACGGAGAGAGTTGGGCATTTTGTTATTTTCATATTTGAGTTTTCTCAAATTTTGAAAATAGGACCATTTCGTTTTATTTATTTTATCTTCAATTATTTCTATTATAAAAATATGAGAGAGGGAATAAAATGACTTTCCCAAAATAAAGAAATATTGAGGATTTGATAATAAAATCAAAAAAGATTTTATTTTGGAGTTTATTGCTATTTTATTTGAATTTAGGAAAAATGTGTGTTTTTCAAAATTGCATTTAGGACCCAAATAAATGGTCATCTTGTCCGGCTTGATTTTAGAAGCGGGGGAAAATTTATTTCAGGATTTTTGGATTCCGTTTAGTATTTCTTTTAATTGTTTTTCTGCTTGTAATTTTTTTTAAAAAAAAAGAGGAAACCGACTTTGGGCCATGCTCGAGCGGGACTGCGGCACCCCAATCCTCATGGAGCAGGGGGCCTTTGCACATCAGCCCAGGATAACACCTGACGCACGACAGGTCCATGATACAGCATTCCAGGTACAAGAATATTCATCAAATACATGTGTATATAATTACATCTGTGATGAATATAATCTTCTGGCATAGCCCTAAGGCTATTTACATGGCAGCGAAGTCTATTTAAATGGCGGCGGAAGTCTTGATTTGGCAGCATAACACTCTGGCTGGGCTCCACAACTCACAGGACTGGCAATATTACGGCCTAGCATGACAGAACAACGAACGACCTACAAAACTGGCATGACACGCCAGGTTAGTACATTGAATGTACTTGCAAGACAACCAAATATATAGCATCCAAACAAGCAGAAGACAAAGCAAGAACCAAGCGTCTATAAAACCTATCTCATATCAGAAACTAAGCATGGCATAATATCAACCGAAAAAATAAATCAAGCTAACCTCATGGCATCCACTAGCATGGCAACAACATGGCATATCAAATTTACTTCTAACATGGCAATAGCAAAGCATATCATATCCTCATGGCATATCAATCAAAGCATGGCATGGCATCACGAGACTGTTCTGAAAATAAAGTACTAACCATATCAAATGCAGACATACCATGTTAACTGTATGCAACCATCTCATGTTCTACCATGGTTCTTTAAATGCAACATATTACTCATGCAATGCAACCAAACTTGTGCACTGAGTAACTCGGACTCTCTTACCAACGGTGATCACCTCATTTCCTGATCACAAACGGAGACAAACTCGTGATCCTTACGGCGATCACAACCCGACCAACAACTGGCCCGTGATCCTTACGGCGATCACAACCCGACCAACAACTGGCCCGTGATTCTTATGGCGATCACAACCCGACCAACAACTGGCCCGTGATCCTTACGGCGATCACAACCCGACCACATCTGGCCTAGCTTAATTATTTTAGGTTTATCCTCCATTTCGACCAAGACCTGATAGTGTACCCTACTACGAAGCCCATGACCGAGGACGCGGCTATCGATAGTTTAAATACACTCTGCAGAGGTAGCGCACTGTACCCACACCACAAACCCATGGCCTCACACTCCCATTCGTGTGGACCAACGGCGTTCCGATGAAACCGATCTACTGTCATGACACTCTCCCGGCCACTCCGACTCACTCCCCACTGGGCTAGTCCTGGGTGGCCCCGTGTCTACCTCCAGACACCTCAACGACCACCGTTGTGGCCCGTCCCACTCTGGGACACGTGCACATAACTTATCTTAACAACGGGCTCACAAGGTTATGCTTCGCCTACCTGATTAGGGTAGCGCGCGCCCATAACCTTCTCTAGTTGGAGGCACCGACCAGAGGCACGACAATAGACCGCATTAAGGCCGTCCCATACCGGCAAATGTGGTTGCACTTGGAAAAAGTTCGATTTGGCGGCACTATGACTCGATCCCATCGATGACGGAGGGGTTTTGTTATTAAGTCATGTTATTATCTTCTCCATCATCAATCATCATACCACCATCTTAACATGAATGCAACAATGAGCATACATCATACAAATGCTTTAACAACACAGCGAACTTCTCAAGTGAACGCTTACAGCATAATGAACATGACAATACCAAGTACTAACATATCCACGGTGTATTACCATCATCATAGCATTTTATAACGATGACTTGAAAATAAATGCTTTAACGCAATACCACATTACGCGTCTCTTACACTTAAAATGCCCGGTCCATGTGGCATCATTTCATTAAAAGGGTCGTTCAAAGACCCCGGACACGGCTGGACGAGTCCGGAATAAATAAGCTAGGGGCTTCCTAGCCGCACACCCCTTCACAAGGGCCTGTGCATATAAGCAATTATGAGCTAATATAGGCTCAGCTTTATTAATTTATCAATATTTCAATTTTATGCACTTTTCGCACGATTTCTTTTCAAACTAAGTTCCTCTCTTTTTACAGATGAACAACGTGCAGACCCGTCCAGGATACGGCACAACGGAGACACAGGCGCAGACGTGCAGTAGGGACCCGTTGCAAGGATTCTTTTCAGATTAAGACCCTGCGTAAACCTTTTTTACTGTCTCTTGTTGCTATAATCCCCTGGTTTCTCATAATAACCAGAGAGGAGACTGACATTTTGGCATCGGCCGCGTCAGGGGAACTCGCCCGTACCTTGACACTAGGGGCTTAGGGCATTGTTCTGCCCGTTATTATAAAGACCGAACACCTTAGGGAGTGTTCGGCGTCTCGAGTTAGGCCTTATATGCATCAGCTCCGAATCATGTCTTTGGTCAAATGTTGGGTTTGCCCGGCTCCTGTGTTTTGCTGCCTTACATTCCGTATCATCGGCTAACGCGGCACCAGGAGAACTACTGCGATTGTGCCCCAGTTCGGCTGGGCGAGCACCTTAGTAGAGAAAGCCGAAAACTGACTGTCATGATACAGCGAGAGACTGGTCAACCACTCGATCGACCACAGGAATGTTTAGAATTCCTCCGCTTTGACGAAGGACCGTTTCCCGGTCAGGCACATACGCGCCCGAATTCGGATAGCGCGGTGCCCCAGGGGCTATATCGTAGCCCCACCCTCGAACTCCCATGGCTAAGTGAAAGTGATAAAGCATTATAGTCCGGTTGCCCCGTTTGCTACGCTACCACCTCCTTCACAGGACCAAGACGTCGGATTAAGTGTGAAAATGCGCTATTTTTGCAAACACCCCCGCACCTTGTGCGTGGGGGCTGTAGCCGACGACTGCCATCTTTCAGGTTATACACACGTATACATAAACGGCCGCGTAGGAGATATTTCAATACTTGAACGCACAAGTGTAAAAAGCGCTTACATCATAAACATTGTTTTACAAAATAAAACGATCATTTGAACGTGACATTTTTTGAGCACTGCGACTCTATTACATGAGCACCACGCAGAACTTCCCCAAAATAGTGCTTGGCGGGTAGCCGACTCTCGTCCGAACCCTGGGTCGCAACAGCGGTGGCATCCATCTCTGTCCAATGTGTCTTCACACGGGCGAGTGCCATCCGTGCACCCTCTATGCAGGCCGACCGCTTCATCGCCTTGATATGCGGCACCGCCCCAAGAAATTGCTGCAATAAGCCAAAATAGCTCTTCGGCTTGGGCCTATCCGGCCAGACATGAGTCACGATATCCGTCATGGCAAGCCCGGACAGCCTATTCAGCTCAGCCCACTCGGCTAACCGGTCGGTCAGCGGAAGTGAACGCTCTGGACTATGGAATTGAGACCAAAACAGCTCTTCCGTCTTGTGATCCTTCTGGCTCCGGAAGTGCACAACGGCATCCGCTGCACTCGCTGCTAAGTCCATACTTTGGATCCGTAAACCTTCGGCGCATCAGAAAGGGCTTGCCAGCCACAATGTCTCTGGCTGGCGCAGCTCCTCCTTTATAGCCTGCATTGCAGAACGGGCATCCTTGGCTTCGGCGGTGGCCTTCCCCAGGTCTTCTCGCTCCGCTAGGCGCTCCTTTTCAAGAGCCTCATTGCGGTCGGTAGCATCTTTTAACTTCACGGCCATTTCGGCCATTTCCTCCCTGCTTAGGCAGTGTGCAGCCCTTTCGGCTTCTAACTCCTTGGCCGCCCTCAAGGCAGCCGCATCACTCCTTCTGGCTTGCTCCTTAGCTTGAGCAAGTTCGGCCCGAAGGCTCTCCACAGCAGCAGCACCATCTGCGTCAAGCACGAATATTATAAGAGGTGGGCTTCGGCTCCCTTACTAGGTGACTGCGGAGAAACAACTTACCTTGCGACTCGTCAAGTCGCCTGTTGACTAGCGCGATGTCCGCATCCACAACGTCGAGTTGCCGCTTTAGTTCAGCAACTCCATCAGTCCGGCTGGCCCCCGGACGATCCGCCACCTATATAGGAACGGCGAGAAATTGAAACCTGCGATTTTGATCCTCGGCACGCTGTCGCTTTCGACAACCTACCGAGTCTCAGGGGCTACTATCTATACAGGGCGCACTTTTATGTGCAAAACTGTCAAAAGGTGTGTCATTTTTACGTACCTCAAACCCCGCCAGCAAACTCCTGACGGCATCATGCAATCCGCTTTCGGCGGACGAAATCCTTCCAATCACCATACTCATCAATGCATGGTGATCTTCTGAGATGGACGCCCTCTCAAGCAGATCCTTCAGCTCCCCCGGCCGAACACCAGTCGGCGCCGAATTCTTTGGCTCTGTCGGGCTCGGGGATACCCTCCGTGATGACACTTCAGGCTCGTCCGCCCTATCCGACGGCGCAGCAGACGGAGGCGTCTCGCTCTCCACCATCTCCGGACGAAGGTCCCCCGAAGACGAGCTCATCTAAGAAGGTTGAAGATCTGAACTACAAGGTAAAAACTTCGGTTATCCTCAGAAGCACAAATAGGGATGTCTCTTATTACTGAACTCCCTTTTTTCTACTTACGGCTCGCTGGAGGGCTGATCCTTTAGGTGAGACTGTGCGGCCGGGGCCTCCCCGGACGCAGGACCCTCTGGTGAAGATTTTTTTCCCCGCTTAGGGGCTTTGGCCTCCGGGTCTTCGGAGGCGGTCCTCTTCTCCCCCTGGAGGGAGGGATTCTCGATCCCCCCTCTTTCAAGAGCCTCCTTGGGCGAGGCGGTAGCTCCTCTATTTTCCCCTTTGCCTTCCTCTGAAGGCGCAACCTCCAGCATCCTGACCAGCACGGGATCCGGCGCGGTCTCTGGGAGGGGGGCCGGACACCGCATCAGTTTTGCTTGCGCTATCCGCTCCTGTTTAGAAGGAAATCGGTCAAAAGGCGAATCATAGAAAGGCAAACAAACGGTACGTCCAGACTCGGAGCTACTTACTTGTGTATCCGGGCGATTGCAGCTTAGGCTGGCGTCCTCGGTCAATTCCAGACACGCCTCTCGTGATCCGAAGAATAATTTGTACATCTCCACGGGCGTCATACCCATGAAGTGTTGAAGAATCCATGGTCCCTCTGGATTAAACTCCCACAGCCGGAGAGGGCGGCGTTTGCAGGGCAGGAGACGCCTAATCAGGATGACCTGCATTACCACAACCAGATCGATCTCCCTCGCTTGGAGGTCTCGAATCCGGCCCTGCAGTAGGGGCACGTCCTTTGACGGCCCCCAGTTGAGCCCTTGGTTGACCCACGACATCAACAATCGTGGAGGTCCCGAGCAGAATAAGGGCGGCGGCTTCTGCCTGCTGCCCTTCGGAGCGGTGATATAGAACCACTCCTGCTTCCACAAGCCGAGCTCCTCTTGGAAGGAGCCCTCGGGCCACGGGGCATCGGCCCTCCTACTTACGGCCGCCCCGCCGCACTCTGCTTGACGCCCCTCGATCATCTTCGGCTCCACATTGAAGGTCTTCAGCCATAGGCCGAAGTGGGGGGTGACGCGGAGGAAGGCTTCACAGACGACAATAAATGCGGAAATATGGAGGATGGACTCCGGAGCCAAGTCATGGAATTCCAACCCATAGTAGAACATGAGCCCTCTCACAAAAGGATCCATCGGGAATCCTAAACCCCGACGGAGGTGGGATACAAAGACAACGTACTCGCCGGGATCGGGGTGGGGATGGCCTGCCCTTCGGCAGGCAACCTGTGCGAAATCTCGTAAGACAGGTACTTGGCCTCTAGCAGCTTTAGAACGTCCTCCTCCGTGACAGAGGAGGGCATCCACCGGCCCTGAAGGTCGGAGCCGGACATTGGTGAAGGTCCAAAGCACTCGAATTTGGGGCTCTGGGTGTTGGAACTTGGAACAGGGAGAAGATTCGACGGAGGACTGAAGAAAAGAAACGAGCCTTGGTCTTATTATAAAGAGGGAGAATACCAAGAGCCGTCTCCGTGACCGTTCGGGACTCGCCTTCTGTAGAGGGGGCGGGGCGGCGGGCGCAGTTGGGTTACCCATGTCCGTATTGATGAGAATCCCGGGATAAGGGGAACACGATCTCTGCTTCGACAAGACGTGCCAAGGAAACCGCTTCGCTAAACGCGCTGAGGTGGTATAATAAAAAAGGATTCAAGTAAAGGCTTGGTAGTGGTGTGACGTCATGCCACAAAATACGTCAGCAGATTGAACTTGTGTACATATTATTCTCTCTACGATGGAATGTGGACTTTATTTTGCAGAGCCAGACACTATCCTGGTGTTCACAATCTTCCATGAATTATTCGGCGGAGGAACCCGCCTTGCAATGCCGAACAATATGCGCGCCGGACTCATCGTCATTGAAGCCTGGTTCAGGGGCTACTGAGGGAGTCCTGGACTAGGGGGTATCCGGACAGCCGGACTATCATCGTCAGCCGGACTCCAAGACTATGAAGACACAAGATTGAAGACTTTGTCCCATGTCCGGATGGGACTTTCCTTGGCGTGGAAGGCAAGCTTGGCGATACGGATATGTAGATCTCCTACCATTGAACCGACTCTGTGTAACCCTAGCCCTCTCCGGTGTCTATATAAACCGGAGGGTTTTAGTCCGTAGGACGAACAACCATTACAACAATCATACCATAGGCTAGCTTCTAGGGTTTAGCCTCCTTGATCTCGTGGTAGATCCACTCTTGTACTACCAATATCATCAATATCAATCAAGCAGGAGTAGGGTTTTACCTCCATCGAGAGGGCCCGAACCTGGGTAAAAACATCGTGTCCCTTGTCTCGTGTTACCATCTGCCTAGACGCACAGTTCGGGACCCCCTACCCGAGATCCGCCGGTTTTGACACCGACAATCACCCAGTTACGTTGTGACGTTTGGTAGCACACAAAGTGTTCCTCCGGTAAACGGGAGTTGCATAATCTCATAGTCATAGGAACATGTATAAGTCATGAAGAAAGAAATAGCAGAATACTTAAATGATCAAGTGCTAAGCTAACGGAATGGGTCAAGTCAATCACATCATTCTGCTAATGATGTGATCCCGTTAATCAAATGACAACTCATGTCTATGGTTAGGAAACATAACCATCTTCGATTAACGAGCTAGTCAAGTAGAGGCATACTAGTGACACTCTGTTTGTCTATGTATTCACACATGTATTATGTTTCCGGTTAATACAATTCTAGCATGAATAATAAACATTTATCATGATATAAGGAAATAAATAATAACTTTATTATTGCCTCTAGGGCATATTTCCTTCAGTCTCCCACTTGCACTAGAGTCAATAATCTAGTTCACATCGCCAAGTGATTTAACACCAATATTCATATCTGTATATGATTAACACCCATAGTTCACATCGTCATGTGACCAACATCTAAAGGGTTTACTAGAGTCAATAATCTAGTTCACATCGCTATGTGATTAACACCCAAAGAGTACTAAGGTGTGATCATGTTTTGCTCGTGAGAGAAGCTTAGTCAACGGGTCTGTCATATTCAGAGCCGTATGTATTTTGCAAATATTCTATGTCTTCAATGCTCTGCATGGAGCTACTCTAGCTAATTGCTCCCACTTTCAATATGTATCCAGATTGAGACTTAGAGTCATCTGGATCGGTGTAAAAGCTTGCACCGATGTAACTCTTTACGACGGGCTCTTTTATCACCTCCATAATCGAGAAATATTTCCTTAGCCCTCACTAAGGATATTCTTGACCAATGTCCAGTGATCTACTCCTAGATCACTATTGTACTCCCTTGCCAAATTCAAAGCAAGGTATATAATAGGTCCGGTACATAGTATAGCATACTTTATAGAACCTATGACTGGGGCATAGGGAATGTCTTTCATTCTCTTTTCTATTTTCTGTTGTGGTCGGGATTTGAGTCTTACTCAATTTCATACCTTTGCAACACAGGCAAGAACTCTTTCTTTGACTGTTCCATTTTGGACTACTTCAAAATCTTGTCAAGGTATGTACTTATTGAAAATCTTATCAAGCGTCTTGATCTATCTCAATAGATCTTGATGCTCAATATGTAAGTAGCTTTGCCGAGGTCTTTCTTTGAAAAAACTCCTTTCAAACACTCCTTTATGCTTTGCAGAATAATTCTACATTATTTCCGATTAACAATATGTCATTCACATATACTTATCAGAAATGTTGTAGTGCTCCCACTCACTTTCTTGTAAATACAGGATTCACCGCAAGTCTGTATAAAACTGTATGCTTTGATCAACTTATCAAAGCGTATATTCCAACTCCGAGATGCTTGCACCAGTCCATAGATGGATTGCTGGAGCTTGCATATTTTGTTAGCGCCTTTAGGATTGACAAAACCTTCTGGTTGCATCATATACAACTCTTCTTTTAAGAAAACCATTAAGGAATCCAGTTTTGACATCCATTTGCTAGATTTCATAAAATGTGGCAATTGCTAACTTGATTCGGACAGACTTTAAGCCTCACTACAGTTGAGAAAATCTCATTGTAGTCAACACCTTGAACTTGTCAAAAAACCTTTTTGCGACAAGTCGAGCTTTGTAGATAGTAACACTACTATCAACGTTCGTCTTCCTCTTGAAGATCCATTTAATTTTCTATGGTTTGCCGATCATCGGGCAAGTCCACCAAAGTCCACACTTTGTTCTCATACATGGATCCTATCTCAGATTTCATAGCCTCCAGCCATTTTGCGGAATCTGGGCTCATCATCGCTTCCTCATGGTCTAGTAACATGACTTTCAGAACAGGATTACCGTACCACTCTGGTGCGGACAGTACTCTGGAAGACCTACGAGGTTCTGTAGTAACTTGATCTGAAGTTTCATGATCATCATCATTAGCTTCCTCACTAATTGGTGTAGGAATCACTGGAAATGATTTCAGTGATGAACTATTTTCCAATTCGGGAGAAGGTACAGTTACCTCATCAAGTTCTACTTTCCTCCCACACTTCTTTCGAGAGAAACTCCTTCTCTAGAAAGGATCCATTTTTAGCAACGAATATCTTGCCTTCGGATCTATGATAGAAGGTGTACCCAACAATTTCCTTTGGGTATTCTATGAAGACGCACTTCTCCGATTTGGGTTTGAGCTTATCAGGATGAAACTTTTTCACATAAGCATCACAGCCCCAAACTTTAAGAAACGACAACTTGGGTTTCTTGCTAAACCACAGTTCATATGTGTCGTCTCAATGGATTTAGAAGGTGCCCTTTTAACGTGAATGCAGCTGTCTCTAATGCATAACCCCAAAACGATAATGGTAAATCAATAAGAGACATCATAGATCACACGATATCCAATAAAGTGCGGTTACGACGTTCGAACACACCATACTATTGTGGTGTTCCAGGTGGCGTGAGCTGTGAAACTATTCCACATTGTTTTAATTGAAGACCAAACTCGTAACTCAAATATTCGTCTCCGCGATCAGATTGCAGAAACTTTATTTTCTTGTTACGATGATTTTTCCACTTTACTCTGAAATTCTTTGAACCTTTCAATTATTTCAAACTTATGTTTCATCAAGTAGATATACCCATATCTTCTCAAATCATTTTGTGAAGATCAGAAAATAATGATACTTGCCATGAGCATCAACACTCATTGGATCGCATACATCGGTATGTATTATTTCCAATAAGTCAATAGCTTGTTCCATTGTTCCGGAGAACGGAGTTTTAGTCATCTAGCCCAAAAGGCATGGTTCGCAAGCATCAAATGATTCATAACCAAGTGATTCCGAAAATCCATCTTTATGGAGTTTCTTCATGCGCTTTACACCGATATGACCCAAACGGCAGTGCCACTAATAGGTTGCACTATCATTATTAACTTTGCATCTTTTGGCATCAATATTATGAATATGTGTATCACTACAATCGAGATCCAACAAACTATTTTCATTGGGTGTATGACCGTAAATAGAACAACAATTATTCTTTGACTTTAAATGAATAACCGTACTGCAATAAACATGATCAAATCATATTCATGCTCAACGCAAACGCCAAATAACATTTATTTAGGTTTAACACTAATCCCGAAAGTATAGGGAGTGTGCGATGATGATCATATCAATCTTGGAACTACTTCCAACACTCATCGTCACTTCCCCTTCAACTAGTCTCTGTTTATTCTATAACTCCTGTTTCGAGTTACTAATCTTAGCAACCGAACAAGTATCAAATAGTCAGGGGTTACTATAAATACTAGTAAGGCACATATCAATAATCTGTATATCAAATATACCCTTGTTACCTTTGCCATCCTTCTTATCCACCAAATATTCAGGGCATTTCCGCTTCCAGTGACCATTTCCTTTGCAATGTAAGCACTCAGTTTCCGGCTTTGGTCCAGCTTTGGTCTTCTTCACGGGAGTGACAACTTGTTTGCCATTCTACTTGAAGTTTCCCTTTCTTTCCCTTTGCCCTTTTCTTAAAACTAGTGGTCTTGTCAATCATCAACACTTGATGCCCTTTCTTGATTTCTACCTTCGTTGATTTCAACATCACGAAGAGCTCGGGAATCATTTTCGTCATCCTTTGCATACTATAGTTTATCACGAAGTTCTACTAACTTGGTGATGGTGACTAGAGAACTCTGTCAATCACTATCTTATCTGGAAGATTAACTCCCACTTGATTCAAGCGATTGTAGTACCCAGACAATCTGAGCACTTGCTCACTAGTTGAGCGATTCTCCTCCATCCTTTAGCTATAGAACTTGTTGGAGACTTCATATCTCTCAACTCGGGTATTTGCTTGAAATATTAACTTCAATTCCTGGAACATCTCATATGGTCCATGACGTTCAAAAATGTCTTTGAAGTCCCGATTCTAAGCCATTAAGCATGGTGCACTAAACTATCAAGTAGTCATCATATTGAGCTAGCCAAACATTCATAACATCGGCATCTGCTCCTGCAATAGGTTTGTCACCTAGCGGTGCATCAAGGACATAATTCTTCTGCGCAGCAATGAGGATAAACCTCAGATCACGGATCCAATCCGCATCATTGCTACTAACATTTTTCAACACAATTTTCTCTAGGAACATATCAAAATAAACATATGAAAGCAACAATGCGAGCTAATGATCTACAACATAATTTGCAAAATACTACCAGGTACTAAGTTCATGATAAATTTAAGTTCAATTAAGCATATTAATTAAGAACTCCCACTTAGACAGACATCTCTCTAGTCATCTAAGTGATCACGTGATCCAAATCAACTAAACCATGTCCGATCATCACGTTAGATGGAGTAGTTTCAATGGTGAACATCACTAGGTTGATCATATCTACTATATGATTCACGTTCGACCTTTCGGTCTCCATGTTCCGAGGCCATATCTGTTATATGCTAGGCTTGTCAAGTTTAACCTGAGTATTCCGTGTGTGCAACTGTTTTGCACCTGTTGTATTTGAACGTAGAGCCTATCACACCCGATCATCACATGGTGTCTCAGCACGAAGAACTTTCGCAACGGTGCATACTCAGGGAGAACACTTTTTGATAATTTTTAGTGAGAGATCATCTTAAAATGCTACCGTCAATCAAAGCAAGATAAGATGCATAAAGGATAAACATCACATGCAATCAATATAAGTGATATGATATGGCCATCATCATCTTGTGCTTGTGATCTCCATCTCCGAAGCACCATCGTGATCACCATCGTCACCGGCGCGACACCTTGATCTCCATCGTAGCATCGTTGTCATTTACGCCATCAATTGCTTCTACGACTATCGCTACCGCTTAGTGATAAAGTAAAGCAATTACAGGGCGTTTGCATTTCATACAATAAAGCGACAACCATACGGCTCCTGCCAGTTGTCGATAACTTCGGTTACAAAACATGATCATCTCATACAATAAAATATGGCATCACGTCTTGACCATATCACATCACAACATGCCCTGCAAAAACAAGTTAGACGTCCTCTACTTTGTTGTTGCAAATTTTACGTGGCTGCTACGGGCTGAGCAAGAACCGTTCTTACCTACGCATCAAAACCACAACGATAGTTCGTCAAGTTAGTGTTGTTTTAACCTTCGCAGGGACCGGGCGTAGCCACACTCGGTTCAACTAAAGTGAGAGAGACAGACACCCGCCGGTCACCTTTAAGCAACGAGTGCACGTAGCGGTGAAACCAGTCTCGCGTAAGCATACGTGTAATGTCGGTCTGGGCCGCTTCATCTCACAATGCCGCTGAACCAAAGTATGACATGTTGGTAAGCAGTATGACTTATATCGCCCACAACTCACTTGTGTTCTACTCGTGCATATAACATCTACGCATAAAACCAGGCTCGGATGCCACTGTTGGGGAACGTAGTAATTTCAAAAAAATTCCTACGCACACGCAAGATCATGGTGACGTATAGCAACCAGAGGGGAGAGTGTTGTCTACATACCCTTGTAGACTGTAAGCGGAAGCGTTAGCACAACACGGTTGATGTAGTCGTACATCTTCATGGCCCGACTGATCAAGCACCGAAACTACGGCACCTCCGAGTTCTAGCACACGTTCAGCTCGATGACGTCCCTCGAACTCCGATCCAGCCGAGTGTCGAGGGAGAGTTCCGTCAGCACGATAGTGTGGTGACGATCTTGATGTTCTACCGTCGCAGGGCTTCGCCTAAGCACCGCTACGATATTATCGAGGTGGACTATGGTGGAGGGGGGCACCGCACACGGCTAAGAGATCCAAGGGATCAATTGTTGTGTCTTTGGTGCTAGCCCTGCCCCTCTATTTATATGTTGAGCCCCGCGGTCGAAACTTGGAGCAAAAGCCTCCTCAAAGTCGGTTTTGCCCGAAAGGCAAGAGTCCCACTCGGACTCCAGGACCAAACGCCACAATCCTTGGCGTCTGGCCCAGACGCCATGGGCCTCGGCGTCTGGCCCAGGGCCAGACGCCAGGGTCTCCGGCCTTTGGCCCCCTGGCCTCTGCAAAACTCCTTTTGCACCGACCTAAAGCCTCATGGGCTTGACCCCTTGGCCTAACCATATCATCCAATATATGAATCTTTACGTCTCGACCATTTCGAGACTCCTCGTCATGTCCCCGATCTCATCCAGGACTCCGAACTCCTTCGGTACATCAAAACATGTAAACTCATAATATAACTGTCATCGAAACCTTAAGCGTGCGGACCCTACGGGTTCGAGAACAATGTAGACATGACCGAAACACGTTTCCGGTCAATAACCAATAGCGGAACCTGGATGCTCATATTGGCTCCCACATATTCTACGAAGATCTTTATCGGTCAGACCGCATAACAACATACGTTGTTTCCTTTGTCATCGGTATGTTAATTGCCCAAGATTCGATCGTCGGTATCTCAATACCTAGTTCAATCTCGTTACCGGCAAGTCTCCTTACTCGTTCCGTAATACATCATCTCACAACTAACTCATTAGTTGTAATACTTGCAAGGCTTAAGTGATGTGTATTACTGAGAGGGCCCAGAGATACCTCTCCGACAATCGGAGTGACAAATCCTAATCTCGAAATACGCCAACCCAAAAAGTACCTTCGGAGACACCTGTAGAGCACCTTTATAATCACACAGTTACGTTGTGCGTTTGGTAGCACACAAAGTGTTCCTCCGGTAAACGGGAGTTGCATAATCTCATAGTCATAGGAACATGTATAAGTCATGAAGAAAGCAATAGTAGAATACTTAAACGATCAAGTGCTAAGCTAACAGAATGGGTCAAGTCAATCACATCATTCTCCTAATGATGTGATCCCATTAATAAAATGACAACTCATGTCTATGGTTAGGAAACATAACCATCTTTGATTAACGAGCTAGTCAAGTAGAGGCATACTAGTGACACTCTGTTTGTCTATGTATTCACACATGTATTATGTTTCCGGTTAATACAATTCTAGCATGAATAATAAACATTTATCATGATATAAGGAAATAAATAATAACTTTATTATTGCCTCTAGGGCATATTTCCTTCACTTCCACCTCTCCACCTCGTCAAAACCCTAGCGCCACCGCTAGCTCTCGACGACGCCGGCGACGAAGCGCTTAGCTGCCGCGACTTCTCCGACGACGTCCTCACGCCGGACGCGGACATCGTCCTCTCCGCCGCCGTCGTAGGTGTCCTTCGTCGCCAAGTTAGGGCATGGTGGATTGAACTGCTCGGTCTCCTGTTCATCCCATCTAGCAGTTCTTCGTGTGGTAAATACAACTCTATTTTTACCATCTTTTTGATCCTCAAAGATTCATCCTATTTACCAAAATTGGTTTCTGCCTATACAATGTTAGATCTATTCTGTCTGCATCTCATACTGCCTAGTATATTCACTTAAACTTCATATCTAGTTTGATTCCTCACTTGTACTTATTCACGGATTCGTACAAATCTGGAACCAACTCTCAACATATAAGTGAATGTCCTCGCATCATGAGGTCAATGTCTTCAAACTGATTTATCTTCAAAATCTTCTAAGAATGCATATGACCTCTTCCCCTTCCCTCGCATCTCTAATGCTGTCACAGGTACATGTCCATGGGAGAATCCCTTGGTTCTCATAGTCTGCATTCGTTTGCAGAATTCCTACAGCATCACATTAACTCTCCCGAAGCCAGTTCCTGTTTGACCAGCAAGCGAAAGCCTTTGAAGCCTTTGAACATATTGAAGCCATTCAGTTTGAAGTTCATGGCTGCAGAGAAATCAGTAAGGAAGGGTGGCAGACAGCGTCGTGGGGGAACATCAAAAGATTTCCGTGATGAGCTTGCAGAGCTTTACAAGACAGATCCTGAAGAGAATTATCATCAGCACAAGACACGAATCCAATGGATTTGACGATGTTGGGCTGAACAATGGTTCAAATACAAGTTCGTGACCCAGGAATACACTGAGAAGAATGCTGTCAAGAGTCCTTGGGGTGATATTCTCTATCGAGGCCTTCAACCCAAGAACAGAGCTGAAGCTATTGCACAGGGTTTCTATCCTTGTATGGTCCGTGGACCTCAGCCTGAAAATGCCAACCCATCATCATTGCTCTGGTGTCATGACGATAATCTCTTCAAGCGCAGCTTCCAGCACGCAAAGGCATCGGCCAAGGAAAACAAGAAGTCATTGGGGTTAGACTTCAACCCTGGTCCCTCTGCTCCCCGTGCTGATGGCTCACGTGATGCAGAACCCAATGTCATCGGCCCCTTCTCCAACCTTGATGGCCTCATCACTTACATCTTGGTCCAAGGTGCCAAAGTGGATCATTCTGATAATGATGCTGACACTGATGAAGCCCCAGCTCCTCCTCCAAAGCCGCAGAAGCTAAAGAAGACTAAGGCTTCAAGTTCAGCTGCCCTCCAAAAGCTTCACATGCGAAGCCACTGGCCACTGCACCTCCTGAAGACAGTGTGCAGTCTGAAGATCAATCCCGTATCTCCAAGAGGACGGAGAAGAAAAAGAAAATCGTCAAACATACTGATCAGACCTTGACTCTTGCTGCCATTCTGCGAGAAGAGCACATTGATCTGTCCAGCGATGAAGATCTTGCAGATGATGCTCTTGAGCAACTGATCAAGAGCAAGGAAGAAGCAGAGATCTTCAATAATTTGCCTTTCTTCGATGTGGCAATCATCCATAACTTCATTGATGAGTGGTTTGACACCCCAAATCTCAGCTTTGAAGATCTGCAACTTCCCATTGGCCTCAACGTGTCCTTCAATGGCGCCATTGCTCCTGAGCTAGCTCTTGCTCAGCGCATCATTGAACTGAAGCACAAGATTGACTATGAGAAAGCTCAGTTCAAGAAGCATGTGGCAAGGCTCAGCGTGCAAGATGTCAAAAACTTCAAGATCATGCTGCACGAGCTCAAAGAAGCCTTTCTCAAGAAGCGCGAAGAAGCTCAAGGCTCTCGTGAGCGTATGAAGAGTCTGGCTGACAAGTGTGTGCTAGCCTACAATGAGGCTGAGAAGCGCAAGGCTCTTGGTCGTCCTGGCATTGACCCCAGAATGGCTGCAAAGAAGAAGAAGCTATCAACTGCCCAATCTGCACCTTCAAGGCAGGAAGCACCTCGCATAGTCTTCCCAAGCAGCATGACTGGCTTGAAGCCAAAGTTCATGTCAACCGCTTCAGAACTGAAGAAGACGAGGACTGCCGAGGCTGAAGCCAGAAAAAGGAAAAATACAAAAGCCTCCGATGTTGCTCCCTCCAAGAAGAAGCGAAAAACCAAGAAGAATCGGGCTGCTCCCACAGAGCCCTTAGTTGTTAAACCTATCTCAGTGGTTCACCCTGCATCTGAACACCAAGAACGACGGATGATAGTTCATGAGCCTACTTTCACAGAGGCTCATGAACCTGAAGACATTCCAGCAGTTGATCCCACCGCTGCTGAAGACATTGGTCACAATGACAATGTTGAAGATGATGAAGTTCTTCCTCAGATCGCACAACTTGGTATCATCGCCCGTTCTCACTAACAGCGAACTCATCAGCATTGGTCGTCCTCTGACGCCAATTGCTCAGGATGCATCATGGGCTGATCACCCATAACAACAAGACTCCCCGAGTACTCCCCAACAACAACAAGTCACACCACTTGTGCAAGAAGAAGATGACTTTGAGGCCCAGCCAACTCCATCTCCAAAGGCGTCGCCAGCATTACGCAGGCTTTGCAAAGGACAAAGGCCTCAAGTCCCTCTTTCGAGCGTTCCAGAAGGAGAAGTGCACCGCCAACCTGTTGCACGTCAAGTGTTCCCAGAAGCCACTCCGACTGTGAATGTCTCCGTGTCTGAAGCCCAAGCTGCTGAAGACAATCCGGCTGCATCAGCCGATGACAAACAAGAAGACGAACGTGTCCCTACTCCCCCCATTATTGAAGAAGCTGTTCCTGATGTGAACGTGCCAGTGCCCGACCCTCCAGCTCGTCAAGTGGAGGTTGAAAATCTTGAAGCTGCCACCACCAACACAAATGAAGCCAATGACGTAGTCATGGCTGAAGCTAATGTGGAGCTTGCACCAACCAATGTGCCAGAAGCCAATGATGCAACTGCTCCTGAAGCATCTGTTGTGCAGCCTGACGCCTCTGCTGTTGCCTCTGCTCCTGTTCCGCCACCAAGGCACTATACAATTGAGCAAACATACAACCATGGTCAGCTAACCACTGTCAGATAACCCATGTTGAGCATAGGCCTCTGGTTCAGAAACCAAAGCCAAGACTGCCAAGGTTCCCCGGTACTTCCACCTCCACAGGGTCCTTCAATGCAAATGGCTTCAAAAGCCACAACACCTTCTTTGACAGTGCAAAGAACCCTTACTCAAGGCCAAGAATATCATCTGATTGTTTCTGGAGCTATCAGCAGCGAAGCTATTGCTCCTGCGTTCTGTATGATCAAGGGCGCATTTTCCTTCATATGCGCCTCGACACTGAAGCCATTGCTGGACTGCCATGCTTAGAAGAAGCACTTGACTGCTTTCGTGATGCAGGTCTACTCAGCTTTATGACAGACAAAGAACATTGGAATAAGGAACTTTTGCTTCAATTCTATGCTACCCTCCACATTCGCGGTTACAACAGGGATATAAAGACATGGGTTCTCGAGTGGATGACAGGAAATGTTCATCATGAAGCCAAAGCTCTTGACGTCATTGAGCTTACAGGCCTACCCACTCCCGGAGAGCTGTACGAACCTGATTGTCAACTCCATCACAATGCACTGGAGAGCATCTTCCATAAGCCAGAGCCCAACATGAGCCAGATGTTGAGCATGATGAAGCCTCTGCCATCTGACGCTGAATACCCAAAGGAGTTCTTTGTTGATGACCTTGAGTATCTGCCTCGCACAATATATCACATCATCAGGCGAACTCTACGGCCTATCAAAGGGCATTCATCAGTGGCAAAACTTGAAGGAGGCATGAAGACATTGGTCTTTTACATCCTCAATAGCATCAGCTTCAATACACAAGAATTCTTCATCCGGCAACTTGTTGCGTCTGGATCTGACCTTTTTGGCCTGAAATTCTATGCTCCATGGGTCATGCGCCTCATCAAGCTACACTCCTCTGTCAACTATCAGCCCTCTGCTCGCAATCATCTGATCTTTCTACCAGAGGTTGATATGTCATTTGAAGCTATATACCCTGAGCCTACCAAGAAGCCTCTTTGTCTTCAAAATGCTGATCACCAAAGCTTCACTCAGCCCATGGAAGGAGTCCAAGCAGTAACTCGTGTCTATCCAATGGCTGGGAACACTTGTCTGCCTCACCGTGCGCAAACTGAAGCTACTGAGAGCACAATTGCCCAAAGGCCTAAGAAGCGCTCTCGCGTCCTAAATGACCGAGAACTTCTTGTGGCACTGCATCAAAAACAAGATAAGCATCATTTTTGGCTCAAGTGACAGATGCAAAGCCTCTTGGTGGACGTCAATAGCGTTCGCAATCTTGCCACCAAGAATGCTTTTGTCACTCACGTGACCTGTCGGCGATCATGGAAGAGTTTGACGCTGCTCAGTGCTGAAGCAGATCTTCAAGACGATGGCTTCACTGAAAGATTCAAGTTTGACTCCACTCCTCCACGGAATGCTGTCCTACGTCGAACTCCATCCCTTGAAGACTCTGACTATTCTTCCTCCGCGGCAACGGTGAATGCCAGAGTGATCGATGATGAAGACGATGCTACTTCACCACCCCCTACTTATGCACACATCGACACTGCACCAAGTTCGTCTGCACCGCCAAACACCACCGACAACCCTGCTGCTTCACCTACTCCTCCTGGGGACGAGTAGATGCTCTATGTCTTCAAACCTTTTTGGTCCTTATTGACAAAAGGGGGAGAAGCATATGAGTTTGATAGTCTTCAAGCGGGTTCATATGGGCGGTTGCTTTATACCCTGCCTAGTGTTTACAACTCTCGCTTTTGATACATTTGGTTCTTTGAGTTGTAACACTTAAACTCGATGGTCGTCTGCTACTTATTTGCTTTTTTGTGATGCGATGATAAATTCCGCATGTGCGATGATAACTTCCGCACTTAGATCATTCTGCAGATGTCCATTTTTCATGATGCATGTCATTCTCTTTGTTATATCATTTCATGCATGATGAATTATCTTCATAAGTTGAAGAGGATCTCCACAAGTACAACCTGCCATGTGCATTTGCATTCCAAAAGCAAATTACTTATATGCACATCTTCAGGGGGAGCCTTTGCTACTTATGAAGACAATACCCTATCCTTTACAACTTCACATACTTTATCCCCATTGAAAACTTCAACCAGTTTGTCATCAATCACCAAAAAGGGGGAGATTTTAAGTGCATCCAGTGCAACCCCTAGTTGGTTTTGGAGTATTGACGACAAATTTGGTTGAGGGACTAATGCGTTTGTGAGAATTGCAGGATAACGCAGGTAGTGTCCCTCATTGATTCGGTTTACCTACCGGAGATGACCCCTAAAAATGTATGAAGACATTGACGACAATGGTGGTATGTGAAGATATTCATATTGAAGACTATGACATGAGAAGACACTGAGTGAAGACTATGGAGCGCGAAGACTGTGTCATCTCGTTGTTTCCTTTTTTTTCTTCTTTGTTGAGTCATAGGAACCACCGTACTGTTAAGTGGGGTCCAAGTGAACAAAGTCAGAATTACTGAAGTGATGCTCAACCCAAATCCTATGTCTTCGAGCGAAGACAATGAGAGCAAATCTTGTCCAGAGCTGGATGAGTTAGCTTTGCTTGTAGCCCAAGTAAAGTTGCCGTGTGTGTTTGAAATCTGACCGTTGGAACACGTGTCGGTTCCTTAGTGACCCAGGGTCATTTCGGACATATCAGGTCGGGTTGCCTAGTGGCTATAAATAGCCCACCCCCTACACCATAAATTGGTGGCTGCTCAGAGTTAGTGCACGGCTTTTGTCGTTTGAGAGCAACCCACCTCGAAGCCTTTGAGAGAGAGAAATCCTTGCGAGGACAAAGCCCAAACACCCAGAGCCAAAGAGTGTTAGGCATCACTGAAGTCTTTTCTATCTGTGTGACCTGAAGACTTATTACACTTGAGGACTGTGAATCCTCCAGCCGGTTAGGCGTCGCGTTCTGAGCATCCAAGAGTCATTGTGGATTGCCGGTGAACAAAGTCTGTGAAGGTTCAGAAGTCTACCTTGAAGACTTGCCAGAGTGATTGGGCGAGGACTGTGTGTCCTTAGCTCAAGGGGAATAAGGTGAAGACACGGTCTTCTGAGTTGAATCTCAGCCTCCCTAACCAGAAGTACAGTTGTCACAGCAACTGGAACTGGTCCAACAAATCCTGTGTCTTCAACAAGTGACTGGTTCTATCCTCTCCCTCCCTTTACTTAGAGTTTGTCTTCAAGAAGTCATTGCATATCTGTTGTACATGTTTGACTTCATTGCTTGACTACTATCGTTGATTGGCTTCATACTATCTTCCATCCTGATCCTTACTACTAAGCTGCTATTAGTCTTGTACTTTCACATCATTGCATACTTGACTATGGTTTGGTTGTTGTAGTTTATCTTCCGCTGCATATCAATTAGGTCATTTCTATTGTTTGTCTTCAAAACTTCCACGTTTTGAAGACTTCCATAAAAATCGCCTATTCACCCCCCCCCCCGCCCTTAGTCGATAACTAGCACTTTCACGATTGAAAAAGAAGTTGGTGTCACCGTGTTGATTTGTCGATCCCAACAAGACACTTCCGAAGCGCGAAAATTGAATCGGAAGTATTTTCAACTCCTTCTCCACTCAAACCCTGAACCATTTGGGGGCTAATGATGAAGCTATGTACCTAGGGTAGGGTTATAGGCCTGACCTAGACACCCTCCCCAAGGACTTCACCCTAAAGTCAGAAGCATTCGAAGGGTACCATCATCCACTCGACCAAAAACATTCCACTCGGAAGAACCACTATCACTCGACCGTAATAGAATCCACTCGACATGCAGAAGATCTAAAGTCACTCTGCACAACAACGGTCGAGCGTTTACTCATTGACTTAATGATCATATATAGCACTTTATTAAGAACGTTACCTGTAACGCTCCTCCTTTATGTACATTGAACCTCTTGTAACGTGGGCTGGCTGGGGTCCTGGCGCACTTTATATAAGCCGCCCCCTCCACTAGGACAAGGGTTCGCTCCCCTGTAACACACACACATATAATCCAGTCGACTGCCTCCGGGCACCGAGACATAGGGCTATTACTTCCTCCGCGAAGGGCCTGAACTCGTAAAACTCGTGTGTACAATTTCGCCATAGCTAGGATCTTGCCTCCTCATAACTACCCCACATTCTACTGTCAGACTTAGAACCACGACACCCCCTCCCCCTTGTTGCGAGTCAA
>NC_041383.1:716704492-716707533 GCF_002162155.2 Triticum dicoccoides
AAAAAACAACTAGGCAAGCGCTTGCAAATATATAGTATAGAAAAGGTAAAAAGAGAAAACAGTGACATAACGAATATCCAAGCACACACATTACCGGTAATAAAAAAGGTACTGATAAAAAAAATGACAGCGACACTTATCATTACGAGAAACACATGTTCTACATAGTTCTGAAACACGGAAACATAACAAACATTCACTTGTCCACCTAACAAAATCGATTTTTGAGATGACTACTTGCAACTGAGGTGACTACAAAAAGACTACCAAAGCTCTATTTCAGAGTCGAGGGGTTTACATACAACTAAATCGGGAAAAGAATACTTTTGTGAAAAAACTACTAGGCAAACACTTGCATATACAGTATAGAAAAAAATTGACATGGAAAAAAGTGCATGAAACAAAACATAGGGGAAGAATGAACAAGTGACATAAACAAAATATCCAAAAACAAACACATTACTGCTAAAGAAAGGCACTAATAAAAATAGATAACGACTCTTATCATTACGAGAAACACATGTTGCACATAGTTCTGACAGCGTAGCGATAAAACAAACATCAAAAGCGAGAGGTACTTGGTTTCTTGTCCAGCGCATATACAAGGATGGGGCGAGTTTTTTCATCATCAGGCTACATAACTAGAGAACATAGCTTCTGGAAAAGTGTCTCTTAGAGCTTGTTGACGACGACGGCAGTAACATTCAGGTAAGTCTTGTGCTGGCCATGAAGAAGATGAAATGGAAGATGCCGTATTGTGCTGGACAAAGTGTCTCCAGTCCTTGTTGAAAGCTATGCGTCCATCACAATAGGTGCTGTATTCAACGCGAGTCTTTGCCTCCCCGCTGCCATCCCTTCTTTGGCGATGTTCAACCTTGTAGCAACACTCTGTGGCAAGTTTTGTATCCACAAAACAGAAAAAGAAACAGGAATAAAAAAGGTATCTATTAATAATGAATGCCCCAGGTGTGGTACGCAAAAAAATTGTTCAAATCAAACAAAAGCTGCATGCATTTAGAAAAAAAGTGATGAAAAAACAAAACAAACCAAAAACAAATACAACTCACCCGAACTCACCCCGAATGTCGATCTTGAAGTCATTGTCAGCACCGTCTCGGCAAAAGTTCCCACATAGCCCACAAGACAACTCCCGATGAGAAAAGAGAAAAGAAAAAAACAGTTAACTGCTAATTATGTTAGTCAAACAAACTGCAAAAATGGTCTACATTTCACATGCTATATGCTCTTGTTCAGACAAGCTAACTCGAAACTACCCCCAATATACACTTCTCACCCCGCTCGAAAAAAAAGGAAATTAAAAAATACTAAAAAAACCATACAGCATAACATATCAAAAACTACGAGGAAGTATCATCGTGAATAGACATGAGCTTGCAACAGAAAATGTGTGCTTCAAAAAAGGGAAGGAGCGGACACCTAAAACTGTTATAGCCTAAAAACTGAATAAATAAGTAGTATCTGGAATAGACTGTTCTGAACGTTCTGGTTAGGATAATATAACTGAACAAAGTGTATTTCAAGGTTCAAACAGTGAATTTCTACCAGTATTTAAAGTGAATAGCATCTCACTTGCGGCATCACATAAATTTCTAGTTGGAGAATACTCATAGATCAGAATACTCTTTGCTGGATTTTCAATCACGTATCTTCAAAAAAGATTTCACAAAATCTGTAATCGCACATGTATCTTCGTAAAAAAGCTATACATTTAGGCCTGGTACAACCATACTGTCAATTTCCAAAGTTGTAGTATATGCCACAGCTTTAAAAGAAATCAAAATATGGTTCCTCCTCAAACAATAAAAAAAGGTTTCAGAAATTCACACCTAGCAAAGTTTCAGACAAATGAAAAACATGTTAAAACACTACCAGGACCTGCTCACCGGCGGAACCACCTATATTGTCTGAAAAATACTACACATGCTCCCTACAAACAGACACACAAAAAAAAGATTCAGACATCTCCCCCCATGTATTCAGAGGTTCCACACTTAACATTTTCATCTGCTCTCTAAAAAAAGTATGATGCAAACGGATCTACTGGATCAGAAAAACACCCACCCCCTCATGTATGCCACTCATATATACACACATTCTCTCCCGCCCCGAGTTCTTGCTGTTCATCCCTCAAACAAACAAAACTTCCCTAGATGCCATGACAACAGAAAACAAAAATGCGACAGAAAAAAGGGGATGAACATTCACTCTGCCGGCCTCCCCTGCCATCTCTGTCACCACAAGCACACCAGATCAGGTCGTCTCCCTTTGGATTCGATCAAAACGAAAACAGTGGTGGAAAGAACAAGGGATGAGAGGGGAAGAGGCGAAGGACAGTGACGACTGGACTGAGGCTGCGGGCTCGATCTTGTAGCCTAGGTTAAACTGTTCAGATTCTAAGCAAGCGCAACAAACAAAAAATAGGGGGGCCGGCCCAAAACAAAATAACACAGCCCGCTCGCGCTGTATCCCTCCCGAACAGACGCGACACGCGACGCGGATGGAAACTCGATGCGAGTGGACCTGCTCGTGCGCGAAAAATAAAGCACAAACAAATCGAACGGTAGAATTTGTTAGACGTGACATCCTTGAAAAACAGCTAGATGCGAATTACTCATTCCTTTACCCGCCAACAAGAGTAAAGGCAGTTAAGTTAAGTAGTTATTGTAATGTGTAGGGCTGTGAATGCGAACCTTTGTAAACACATAACATAAGTCTTTTTTTTTTCAAAGAGAGCCTTGACTCAGTGGTTGGGCATGCGGTTGTGCAGCCTAACTACCCGAGTTCAATTCACAGGTGATGCGCAGGGGTTTTTCCCTATTTATTGAGGATCAAGTTTGGTGTGTGGTGGAACCACTCATCAAAAAATATCGTGATACTCATTTAAAAAAATTCTGAGGACCATGTTTATCTTGGTACTCATACTAAAATGGTCATATGCATCCCTAGTTGGTGCAGAGACCGGGGAAGTGAAATTCTCCCCCATTTTAAAGATAGTTACGAGGCCGGCCCCCAGCCCCTGG
>NC_041383.1:716707599-716761602 GCF_002162155.2 Triticum dicoccoides
CTTGCCGCCGCCCGAGGCCAGGCCGGCGTTGCCTGGCCAGTGACGGCGGCAGCGGGGCCCTCCCCCTCGATCTCCTGTCGGCGGCGGCGGCTCATGGATCGGCGGTGCACCGGCGGCAAGGAGCAGCGGGCGCCCGGCGGCGAGTGTGACGACAACGATAGCGCAGGCGCGTTCTGCCCGCGGCCGAGGAGCGCCTGTGGCGGCTGCCCAGATCGTGGGCTTCGTCCGCGGGCTGGCAGATCTGGAGGGCGTCTACAGGCGGGCATGGTGGGCCTGACGGCGCCGGCTTAGGCACCGCGGTGGTGCCGTGGCCGATCAGGCGGTGGCGGCCTGGATCCATCGTCTAGTCCCCAGCAGAGATGGCGGCGATCCGTGCACGAGATGCTTGATGGAGGTCCTTCGAACAGATCCCGGTGAAAACTTGCTTTCAGCTTACTGCCAAACCGGCGGTGGCGGCGCTATTTTGCGACATTCCCTTCTTGAAGGCATCGCCGAGGAGAGTTTCAAGGTCACTGTCTGCTACCTCCGGGGAAAACCCTAGATCAGTTGGTCGGAAGGCGGCGGCGTTCTTATGTCGTTCCCCCCTTGGGGGCGTCGTTCTTGGAGGTGTGCACGGGCTCGAGGAACCAGTGGACCGCATCTTAGGTGGAGCGCTGCTTCATCCTACACATTGATGGCGACGGATCTCGACGGCGTGACGCAGTGCAGATTCGGCATCCGATGCGCGAGGATGGACTCACGTAGGAGGACGATGCTGTCTGGCGTCGTGGGAAGAGAGACCTGGCACGGTAGATTCAACGGTACAGCTCTGAAGATGAGTTGGTGGCTGGTGGCTGCGGCGGCCTCATACCCGGCAGGCGTCCGGGTTGAAGAGTGCACCGGACTGGTGGGTGCCCCATACCCGGCAGACGTCCTGGTTGGGACCTCAGGTCATAGATGTTAGGTTTGGCTGCGAGGTCTGTTTGGTATTAGGCCCAGACTATCAGCATCCCTACATCAACTGGATAGGAGTAGCGGCAGATATTGCTTAGACGGTGGTTTTAGTCTTACTGTTGTATGACTTTGTAAGGTCTTGTGAGAATAATTAATAAATTGGCCGCATGCATCGCCCAGATGCAGAGGCCGGTGGTCATCCTCCTTTTCTAAAAAAAAATAAGTCTTTTTTTTTGCGGGGGACATAACATAAGTCTCTAATGTGCACATAAGATTTATGTTCCACGTAAAAAGAACATAAATTTATGAATAAGATAGAGAAAATTTGAACCTTATTAGGAGTCGTTTTAGCATCAATAGATAAGTTGGTATTTAAACAAGTTAGAGTTTAAACCTTATCAGGGTCGGGACGTGGCAAGTCTTGTAGGCAGTGTTGGTCGCAGGGTCGGCTCTTTGAGCTGAGAAAAGCTGTCCGTTGGAGGAATCCAAAACCTTCTTTTTTTCACCCTTGTTGTTTGATCTCCCTTTTTTTCGATACTCATCCCCTGCGGATCTTAATTTCTTAAAAAAAGTAAAAGAGAGCTGCCTGATTAATTTACGGAAACCGGGCTAAAACCGTTACAGCATGCCTAGTAAGAAGGGCACCCGGCCGACCTGGCACCCACAAGACCCATACACACCGCCGAGGCGAGGACACCGTCGAGGTTTCCTGCAATGTCATCGTTATCACCTCCCCTGAGCAAGCGACTCTGACTTCATCACGAATGACCCATCAAGTCCCCTCTCAACGAATGACACATGGGGACCAAGTTGGCCCAAGCCAAACGATCGTCCGTCGACGATAAGGACCGGGCAGCTCCGACCTTGATGACGAGCATCACAGGAGAAAAGGAGCACGCCTGGCGCCGACTGGGTCCGAATGGCTCATCGCATGGCATCGTTGCCACCGTGTATCCCCGCAACGCCGTAGCTCCGACTTCACGCTCAGGAGCAAGCCGACTGTCGAGGACAAAGACCAGCTACAACCATGCATATCTTGCCACCATTATCGCCGCCACACACGTCGTGACGCCACAACCTCCACACTATCGGCCGGGCGCCTGCCGGTCTTAGCACCGTCAGTGTATAGCACATGGAGAGCGTGAACCGGATCCTAATGTCTTCAAGACGATTCCCCAAAGGGGGGAGCGACGATGCCGACGCTGTCGCCTAGCCTGACCGGGCCTTAGGCTTTCACCCGAAGAGCTGGATCCGAGCGTGTGCAGGGGTGGAATCCACGGCGACGCCTCCAAGGAGGTAACACGACATCCACGGACACCGTCGCCGTCGGCCGGCCAAAGCACGAAAAGTTTTCGCCTGGAGCACCGCCCAACAACACACCCCCACACACCACAGCTCTGCTAGCTCGCACACCTCCCACGATGTCACGGCGTAGTGAGCAAGGAGAATCTACCACCATCCACGCGCCGGCCTGGACGTGCAAATCCGGACACAAGAGAGGATCCCCGTCGCCACCGTTTCCCCGGTGGCCTCCTCCGGCGATGGCGAGGGGGGCAGGGGAGAACGAGGGGTGGCAGCGCCGCTCTATGTGGTCTCCGCCCGTGCCGCCTGTGGAGGCGACGTAGGGGACGGGACGAGTTTGTCCGAGGATACCCTAGTTGTTTGTCTACCACCTCTTGATATCTTCCCAACACGTGCAAGGTGCGGGGAGGGCGTCATAGAGTGGTATTTCCTTGTCTTCGGCCTCGGTGCACATTGATGCCCATCCTACAATCCTGACTTCACTACTGCATCCTCTCGAGGCTTCAATTGTACGGCCCTTTGTTCTATTCGCGCAAATCACCTCTAACGCACGCCATGAGCATAGAGGCAGGAGGTAGAAAGGAGGCACTCGCTTTTCTGCTCATTATATTCAACTGAATGACAAAGGGGAAAACACTAATGCCAGGCCACCATCCTGAGAGCTGCTATGTGCCGCATTTTGCGGCGAATAGCGAGCATGACGCACATGAGGCGGGCGAGTGGGCCGGCCCACTGAGAGACACCACGAATTGTGTTTACAGCAGTAAAAAAATCCAGTAAATCGAAACTGACGCAGCGGGGTATCGAGCCCAGGACGTCACTCTCCTCCACGAGCGCTGCTAGCCACTTAATCTTCCGGGATATATCTCCCGCTACATGTTATTTTATGTACATGTACTGTAGCATATAGATTTTTGATAATTTGAATACATTTGGGCAAATTTTGAATTTTTAACCTTCAAACAAATTTTTATATTATTTGGGAAAATTTTGATTTTTTCGAATTCATGAACAAACGTTGGAAAAAGGAACATTTTTTGAAAACATGAACATTTTTGACAAAAGGGAACATTATTTTTGCATATGTTAACAAAACTTGAAACACTGATTTTTTTTAGAAAAGCGAACATTATGAACCTTTATTCAATGTGTGAACAACATTTGAAAATAGAAACATTTTTGAACTTATGAACATATTTTGAAAGGGGAGCATTTTTTCAAATATGCGAACATTTTTTGAAAGCAAGAAACGTTTTCAAATTTGTGAATGAAATTTGAAGGAGAAACACTTTTTGAATTTGAAAAAATATTTTTTCAAATATATGAACATTTTTAAGAAACCAAAAATTTTATGGAACTTGTGAATATTTTTTTAAAACAGGATTTTTTTGAAACTTCAAACAAATTCTGGAAAATAAAAATAGATAAGAAAAAATGAGTAGAAAGTTAATTACATAAGAAATAGAAAAACTATAAAAGAAAGAGAGATACAAAAAAAAAATGAAAATGAAAAAGAAAATACACAAAAGATAAAAAAAAGAAAACACCACAAATTAAAAACCAAAAACCACATAACATCGGTTCAGGAACCTTCTAGGAGGTTCCCAAAACCGGAAGCTGTAGCGCGTAAGTGATCTCATTATTGGGCCGGCCCACCTTGTTTGCTAGTTGCTAGCTCGTTACGAGTCAGCGACAGTTTGTCACAGAGAGTGGCAAATAGGAATTTCCCACCATCCCATCTAGTCGCGCCAAGGGAGAAACCCTAACTACCGGAGGGCCGCACACACTAATGATGGGCTCATCCAAACTTGCGTTATTTGTGTGAAACGTAAACGGTAAAGTCTAATTGGAACTTAATGTCAGCCTTTCTAAACACATAGAAATAGGAGAACCTAAGTTGGTAAAGAGAATTGTGTAAGTTTTATGTCCATGTAAAGAGATCATAAATTTACGTTCCACGAATCCATGTTGTATAAGATAGGATATGTTCGTGAAAATTACATGTTTAGTTTGGTACCGCAACTCGAGAAACGCTCCAATATAGTCCCCATACACGAGAATACATTGCATTCTACGGTACCTCTATTCTTCCCTCCACGATAGAGGGTAGAGAGTGCCGCTGCGTGGCGCTACACTTTTACAGAAAACTCCTCGCATTGGAAAACAATCTATGCTCCAGTTTGGCACCACATGGTCGCCGTCTCGGGCATACTTGTCGGTCACACGCGTTGAATAGTCAAATCGCCACACCTTATTCAATAGCCATGCCTACTCCACCAGTCCTCTCTCTCGTCGCCTCCCTCCTCATCTCTCTATCTATCTATCTATCTATCTATCTATCTATCTATCTCAAATCCCTAACCAACCAACCGCCCGCCACCATCGATGGTGAAGACAAACCAGTGGGAGAGGATGGTCAATGACTAGGCCGACACCGAACCGATCAAGGTCTCCATTGCTCATGAGATCGCCGTCTAGTTCAAGAGTGCCCCATTGCTCACAAATCACGTGTGGGGCTTCCTCAGACACTTCAGGGCGGATGAGAAGGCTCGTGTGTTCCCGGACGACAAGAGCGTGACAGTGGTTGCTGTTATTGTGTGGTGCATGTCCGAGTCACGGTCCTGTGATGCTTCGTAGCACGCTCGCTGGTGCATTACCGCCCGTGCTACAGTGCAGTCCGCGGCCGCTCCTACCGGATCAAGAGGCAGAGCATGTCGTGTTGGGTTTCGTAGTAATTTCAAAATTTTTCCTACGCGCACACAGGATCATGTGATGCATAGCAACGAGAGGAGAGTGTTGTCTACGTACCCAACGCAGACCGACTGCGGAAGCAATGACACGACGTAGAGGAAGTAGTCGTACGTCTTCACGATCCAACCGATCAAGCACCGAAACTACGGCACCTCCGAGTTCGAGCACACGTTCAGCTCGATGACGATCCCCGGACTCCGATCCAGCAAAGTGTCGGGGAAGAGTTTCGTCAGCACGACGGCGTGGTGACGATCTTGATGAACTACAGCAGCAGGGCTTCGCCTAAACTCCGCTACAGTATTATCGAGGAATATGGTGGCAGGGGGCACCGCACACGGCTAAGGAATCGATCACGTGGATCAACTTGTATCAACTTGTGTGTTTAGAGGTGCCCCTGCCTCCGTATATAAAGGAGGAGAGGAGGGGAGGCTGGCCGGCCAAAGAGGGAGGCGCAGGAGAGTCCTACTCCCTCTGGGAGTAGGATTCCTCCCCCCAATCCTAGTCCAACTAGGATTCCTCGGAGGGGAAGGGAGAGAGGGGGGCCGGCCACCTTCTCCTAGTCCTAATAGGACTAGGGGAGGGGAAAGAGGCGCAGCCACCTTGGGCTGCCCCTTTCTCCTTTCCACTAAGGCCCATGATGGCCCATATGGCTCCCGGGGGGTTCCGGTAACCTCCCGGTAACCCGGTAAAATCCCGATTTCACCCGGAACACTTCCGATGTCCAAACATAGGCTTCCAATATATCAATCTTTACGTCTCGACCATTTCGAGACTCCTCGTCATGTCCGTGATCACATCCGGGACTCCGAACAACCTTCGGTAGATCAAAATGCATAAACTCATAATATAACTGTCATCGTAACCTTAAGCGTGCGGACCCTACGGGTTCGAGAACAATGTAGACATGACCGAGACATGTCTCTGGTCAATAACCAATAGCGGGACCTGGATGCCCATATTGGCTCCTACATATTCTACGAAGATCTTTATCGGTCAGACCGCATAACAACATACGTTGTTCCCTTTGTCATCGGTATGTTACTTGCCCGAGATTCGATCGTCGGTATCCAATACCAGGTTCAATCTCGTTAACGGCAAGTCTCTTTACTCGTTCCGTAATACATCATCTCACAACTAACATATTAGTTGTAATGCTTGCAAGGCTTATGTGATGTGTATTACCGAGAGGGCCCAGAGATACCTCTCCGACAATCGGAGTGACAAATCCTAATCTCGAAATACGCCAACCCAACATCGACCATTGGAGACACCTGTAGTACTCCTTTATAATCACCCATTTACGTTGTGACGTTTGGTAGTACCCAAAGTGTTCCTCCGGTAAACGGGAGTTGCATAATCTCATAGTCGTAGGAACATGTATAAGTCATGAAGAAAGCAATAGCAACATACTAAACGATCAGGTGCTAAGCTAATAGAATGGGTCATGTCAATCAGATCATTCTACTAATGATGTGACCTCGTTAATCAAATAACAACTCATTGTTCATGGTTAGGAAACATAACCATCTTTGATTAACGAGCTAGTCAAGTAGAGGCATACTAGTGACACTCTGTTTGTCTATGTATTCACACATGTATTATGTTTCCGGAAAATACAATTCTAGCATGAATAATAAACATTTATCATGATTATAAGGAAATAAATAATAACTTTATTATTGCCTCTAGGGCATATTTCCTTCAGTCTCCCACTTGCACTAGAGTCAATAATCTAGATTACACTGTAATGAATCTAACACCCATGGAGCTTTGGTGCTGATCATGTTTTGCTCGTGGAAGAGGCTTAGTCAACGGGTCTGGAATATTCAGATCCGTATGTATCTTGTAAATCTCTATGTCTCCCACCTGGACTAGATCCCGGATGGAGTTGAAGCGTCTCTTGATGTGTTTGGTCCTTTTGTGAAATCTGGATTCCTTTGCCAAGGCAATTGCACCAGTATTGTCACAAAAGATTTTCATTGGACCCGATGCACTAGGTATGACACCTAGATCGGATATGAACTCCTTCATCCAGACTCCTTCATTTGCTGCTTCCGAAGCAGCTATGTATTCCGCTTCACATGTAGATCCCGCTACGACGCTTTGTTTAGAACTGCACCAACTGACAGCTCCACCGTTTAATGTAAACACGTATCCGGTTTGCGATTTTGAATCGTCCGGATCAGTGTCAAAGCTTGCATCAACGTAACCTTTTACGATGAGCTCTTTGTCACTTCTATATACGAGAAACATATCCTTAGTCCTTTTCAGGTATTTCAGGATGTTCTTGACCGCTGTCCAGTGATCCATTCCTGGATTACTTTGGTACCTCCCTGCTAAACTTATAGCAAGGCACACATCAGGTCTGGTACACAGCATTGCATACATGATAGAGCCTATGGCTGATGCATAGGGAACATCTTTCATATTCTCTCTATCTTCTGCAGTGGTCGGGCATTGAGTCTTACTCAATTTCACACCTTGTAACACAGGCAAGAACCCTTTCTTTGCTTGATCCATTTTGAATTTCTTCAAAATTTTGTCAAGGTATGTGCTTTGTGAAAGTCCAATTAAGCGTCTTGATCTGTCTCTATAGATCTTAATGCCTAATATGTAAGCAGCTTCACCGAGGTCTTTCATTGAAAAACTTTTATTCAAGTATCCCTTTATGCTATCCAGAAATTCTATATCATTTCCAATCAGTAATATGTCATCCACATATAATATTAGAAATGCTACAGAGCTCCCACTCACTTTCTTGTAAATACAGGCTTCTCCAAAAGTCTGTATAAAACCAAATGCTTTGATCACACTATCAAAACGTTTATTCCAACTCCGAGAGGCTTGCACCAGTCCATAAATGGATCGCTGGAGCTTGCACACTTTGTTAGCTCCCTTTGGATCGACAAAACCTTCTGGTTGCATCATATACAACTCTTCTTCCAGGAATCCATTCAGGAATGCAGTTTTGACATCCATTTGCCAAATTTCATAATCATAAAATGCGGCAATTGCTAACATGATTCGGACGGACTTAAGCATCGCTACGGGTGAGAAGGTCTCATCGTAGTCAATTCCTTGAACTTGCCGAAAACCTTTTGCGACAAGTCGAGCTTTGTAGACAGTAACATTACCATCAGCGTCAGTCTTCTTTTTAAAAATCCATTTATTCTCAATTGCTTGCCGATCATCGGGCAAGTCAACCAAAGTCCATACTTTGTTCTCATACATGGATCCCATCTCAGATTTCATGGCTTCTAGCCACTTTGCGGAATCTGGGCTCACCATCGCTTCTTCATAGTTCGTAGGTTCATCATGATCTAGTAGCATGACCTCCAGAACAGGATTACCGTACCACTCTGGTGTGGATCTTACTCTGGTTGATCTACGAAGTTCAGTAGTATCTTGATCTGAAGTTTCATGATCATTATCATTGGCTTCCTCACTAACTGGTGTAGGTGTCACTGAAACAGTTTTCTGTGATGAACTACTTTCCAGTAAGGGAGCAGGTACAGTTACCTCGTCAAGTTCTACTTTCCTCCCACTCACTTCTTTCGAGAGAAACTCCTTCTCTAGAAATGATCCATTCTTAGCAACAAATGTTTTGCCTTCGGATCTGTGATAGAAGGTGTACCCAACAGTTTCCTTTGGGTATCCTATGAATACACATTTCTCCGATTTGGGTTCGAGCTTATCAGGTTGAAGCTTTTTCACATAAGCATCGCAGCCCCAAACTTTAAGAAACGACAACTTTGGTTTCTTGCCAAACCATAGTTCATAAGGCGTCGTCTCAACGGATTTTGATGGTGCCCTATTTAACGTGAATGCGGCCGTCTCTAAAGCATATCCCCAAAATGATAGCGGTAAATCTGTAAGAGACATCATAGATTGCACCATATCTAGTAAAGTACGATTACGACGTTGGGACACACCATTACGCTGTGGTGTTCCGGGGGGCGTGAGTTGCGAAACTATTCCACAGTTTTTCAAATGTACACCAAACTCGTAACTCAAATATTCTCCTCCACGATCAGATCGTAGAAACTTTATTTTCTTGTTATGATGATTTTCAACTTCACTCTGAAATTCTTTGAACTTTTCAAATGTTTCAGACTTATGCTTCATTAAGTAGATATATCCATATCTGCTCAAATCATCTGTGAAGGTGAGAAAATAACGATATCCGCCACGAGCCTCAATATTCATCGGACCACATACATCGGTATGTATGATTTCCAACAAATCTGTTGCTCTCTCCATAGTACCGGAGAACGGTGTTTTAGTCATCTTGCCCATGAGGCACGGTTCGCAAGTACCAAGTGATTCATAATCAAGTGGTTCCAAAAGTCCATTAGTATGGAGTTTCTTCATGCGTTTTACACCGATATGACCTAAACGACAGTGCCACAAATAAGTTGCACTTTCATTATCAACTCTGTATCTTTTGGTTTCAACATTATGAATATGTGTATTACTACTATCGAGATTTAGTAAGAATAGACCACTCTTCAAGGGTGCATAACCATAAAAGATATTACTCATATAAATAGAACAACCATTATTCTCTGATTTAAATGAATAACCGTCTCGCATTAAACAAGATCCAGATATAATGTTCATGCTCAACGCTGGCACCAAATAACAATTATTTAGGTCTAATACTAATCCCGAAGGTAGATGTAGAGGTAGCGTGCCGACCGCGATCACATCGACTTTGGAACCGTTTCCCACGCGCATCGTCACCTCGTCCTTTGCCAATGCCCGCTTATTCTGTAGTCCCTGTTTCGAGTTGCAAATATTAGCAACAGAACCAGTATCAAATACCCAGGTGCTACTGCGAGCATTGGTAAGGTACACATCAATAACATGTATATCACATATACCTTTGTTCACCTTGCCATCCTTCTTATCCGCCAAATACTTGGGGCAGTTCCGCTTCCAGTGACCAGTCTGCTTGCAGTAGAAGCACTTAGTTTCAGGCTTAGGTTTAGACTTGGGTTTCTTCTCTTGAGCAGCAACTTGCTTGCCGTTCTTTTTGAAGTTCCCCTTTTTCTTCCCTTTGCCCTTTTTCTTGAAACTAGTGGTCTTGTTAACCATCAACACTTGATGCTCCTTCTTGATTTCTACCTCCGCAGCTTTCAGCATTGCGAAGAGCTCGGGAATAGTCTTGTTCATCCCTTGCATATTATAGTTCATCACGAAGCTCTTGTAGCTTGGTGGCAGTGATTGGAGAATTCTGTCAATGACGCAATCATCCGGAAGATTAACTCCCAATTGAATCAAGTGATTATTATACCCAGACATTTTGAGTATATGCTCACTGACAGAACTGTTCTCTTCCATCTTGCAGCTATAGAACTTATTGGAGATTTCATATCTCTCAATCCGGGCATTTGCTTGAAATATTAACTTCAACTCCTGGAACATCTCATATGCTCCATGACGTACAAAACGTCGTTGAAGTCCCGATTCTAAGCCGTAAAGCATGGCACACTGAACTATCGAGTAGTCATCAGCTTTGCTTTGCTCTGACAGACGTTCATAACATCTGGCGTTGCTCCAGCAGCAGGCCTGGCACCCAGCGGTGCTTCCAGGACGTAATTCTTCTGTGCAGCAATGAGGATAATCCTCAAGTTACGGACCCAGTCCGTGTAATTGCTACCATCATCTTTCAACTTTGCTTTCTCAAGGAACGCATTAAAATTTAACGGAACAACAGCACGAGCCATCTATCTACAATCAACATAAACAAGCAAGATACTATCAGGGACTAAGTTCATGATAAATTTTAAGTTCAATTAATCATATTATTAAAGAACTCCCACTTAGATAGACATCCCTCTAATCCTCTAAGTGATCACGTGATCCAAATCAACTAAACCATGTCCGATCATCACGTGAGATGGAGTAGTTTCATCGGTGAACATCATTATGTTGATCATATCTACTATATGATTCACGCTCGACCTTTCGGCCTCCGTGTTCCGAGGCCATATCTGCATATGCTAGGCTCGTCAAGTTTAACCTGAGTATTCTGCGTGTGCAACTGTTTTGCACCCGTTGTATTTGAACGTAGAGCCTATCACACCCGATCATCACGTGGTGTCTCAGCACGAAGAACTTTTGCAACGGTGCATACTCAGGGAGAACACTTCTTGATAATTTAGTGAGAGATCATCTTATAATGCTACCGTCAATCAAAGCAAGATAAGATGCATAAAAAGATAAACATCACATGCAATCAATATAAGTGATATGATATGGCCATCATCATCTTGTGCTTGTGATCTCCATCTCCGAAGCACCGTCATGATCACCATCGTCACCGGCGCGACACCTTGATCTCCATCGTAGCATCGTTGTCGTCTCGCCAATCTTATGCTTCCACGACTATCACTACCGTTTAGTAATAAAGTAAAGCATTACATCGCGATTGCATTGCATACAATAAAGCGACAACCATATGGCTCCTGCCAGTTGCCGATAACTTGGTTACAAAACATGATCATCTCATACAATAAAATTCAGCATCATGCCTTGACCATATCACATCACAACATACCCTGCAAAAACAAGTTAGACGTCCTCTACTTTGTTGTTGCATGTTTTACGTGGCTGCTACGGGCTTAAGTAAGAACCAATCTCACCTACGCATCAAGAACCACAACGATAGTTTGTCAAATAGACTCCGTTTTAACCTTCGCAAGGACCGGGCGTAGCCATACTTGGTTCAACTAAAGTTGGAGAGGCAGTCGCCCGCAAGCCATCTCTGTGCAAAGCACGTCGAGGGAACCGGTCTCGCGTAAGCGTACGCGTAAGGTTGGTCCGGGTCGTCTCGTCCAACAATGCCGCTGAACCAAAATATGACATGCTGGTAGGCAGTATGACTTGTATCGTCCACAACTCACTTGTGTTCTACTCGTGCATATAACATCAACATCATTAACCTAGGCTCGGATGCCACTGTTGGGTTTCGTAGTAATTTCAAAAATTTTCCTACGCGCACACAGGATCATGTGATGCATAGCAACGAGAGGAGAGTGTTGTCTACGTACCCAACGCAGACCGACTGCGGAAGCAATGACACGACGTAGAGGAAGTAGTCGTACGTCTTCACGATCCAACCGATCAAGCACCGAAACTACGGCACCTCCGAGTTCGAGCACACGTTCAGCTCGATGACGATCCCCGGACTCCGATCCAGCAAAGTGTCGGGGAAGAGTTTCGTCAGCACGACGGCGTGGTGACGATCTTGATGAACTACAGCAGCAGGGCTTCGCCTAAACTCCGCTACAGTATTATCGAGGAATATGGTGGCAGGGGGCACCGCACACGGCTAAGGAATCGATTTCACCCGGAACACTTCCGATGTCCAAACATAGGCTTCCAATATATCAATCTTTACGTCTCGACCATTTCGAGACTCCTCGTCATGTCCGTGATCACATCCGGGACTCCGAACAACCTTCGGTACATCAAAATGCATAAACTCATAATATAACTGTCATCGTAACCTTAAGCGTGCGGACCCTACGGGTTCGAGAACAATGTAGACATGACCGAGACATGTCTCTGGTCAATAACCAATAGCGGGACCTGGATGCCCATATTGGCTCCTACATATTCTACGAAGATCTTTATCGGTCAGACCGCATAACAACATACGTTGTTCCCTTTGTCATCGGTATGTTACTTGCCCAAGATTCGATCGTCGGTATCCAATACCTAGTTCAATCTCGTTAACGGCAAGTCTCTTTACTCGTTCCGTAATACATCATCTCACAACTAACATATTAGTTGTAATGCTTGCAAGGCTTATGTGATGTGTATTACCGAGAGGGCCCAGAGATACCTCTCCGACAATCGGAGTGACAAATCCTAATCTCGAAATACGCCAACCCAACATCGACCATTGGAGACACCTGTAGTACTCCTTTATAATCACCCATTTACGTTGTGACATTTGGTAGTACCCAAAGTGTTCCTCCGGTAAACGGGAGTTGCATAATCTCATAGTCGTAGGAACATGTATAAGTCATGAAGAAAGCAATAGCAACATACTAAACGATCAGGTGCTAAGCTAATGGAATGGGTCATGTCAATCAGATCATTCTACTAATGATGTGACCTCGTTAATCAAATAACAACTCATTGTTCATGGTTAGGAAACATAACCATCCTTGATTAACGAGCTAGTCAAGTAGAGGCATACTAGTGACACTCTGTTTGTCTATGTATTCACACATGTATTATGTTTCCGGAAAATACAATTCTAGCATGAATAATAAACATTTATCATGATTATAAGGAAATAAATAATAACTTTATTATTGCCTCTAGGGCATATTTCCTTCATGTCGAGCACGTTGATGTTGTTGTGCCACATCGTGTCGACCCCAACTACCTCACCATCGCCCGCAAGAAGCCGGCACCGGGTATGCCCATGGTTGTCATTGACGAAAACGAGGAATAGGTGTCTTTGCCTGATGTGCAGGTCGTGGCTCGCCCTGTCGGAGGAGGCCACAAGAGGCGCCCATCGATGTGGAGGAGGTGGCAGACATCGTTCTTCCGGTGAACATTGAGAGGGAGCCACGGGAGGGGGTAGGAGGAGGAGCCAGGAGAGGAGGTGCAGAGGGCAAAGAATTAGACGGCATGCAAGATGCATGCTTAGCGCCCACTCTACAAGCTTGGGTGCACCCATCTCCCGCTGTTCCGCCCGACTAAACAGAAGAAGTTGTGGCGGTTTATGAAGAAAAGGTGCAGTTAGAAGTAGAAGTTAATAGTAGCAACTAACTTATATTTGTATGTAAGTTTAAACAACCTATGATGTGAGTGTTAGGCTACCTATCACTACTAGGGAAAAGCCTAGCAGCAGCGCGGGTTTTGGGCCTATCAGTAGCGCGGGCAGGAGCGCTACTGATAAGGCTCTACAGCTAATGCTTAGCAATAGCGCGTCTTGACCCACGCTACTGCTAAATTGACTTAGTAGCAGCGCTTCTTCAGAACATCGCTACTGGTAATTAGTAGTAGTGCTTCTACTTACCCGCGCTACTACTATTATTTAGTATTTTATTTCTTTTCTTTTTCGTGTTGTATTCATACACCTTTATACAAGTTTTCATACAACAGGAATTTAGAGATTGTTTTTACATCATAATGAGTTATTACATCATGGCGTGAAAGAACCGTGGACTAGTTTCAAGTGGATGTCCATCCACTTGAAACTAATCCGCGGTTCTTTCACCCAATGATATAATAATATCATCATCATTATCATATCATTAACAACTTAGCATCATAATACATCATTGTCATATAACACCTCCTCAATATCATCGTTTTTATCATTGACATCACATAACACCTCCTCAAGATCATCATTATCAACTCTAACACATTACCACATAATAAACATATTGTACCTCATAGGACATATTACATTCGATTAAGACCTACTACATTTTCTAAGGTGAAATAACAAAAAACAAGATAGCCCCTGACTCTCCATTATGGAGAATGGAGATTAGCCTGTCTCCAATTCTTGCCTTTCGCTGAATGTTACTTCCAATAACCTCCTTGCGAATGTCCATACATTTCTTCCATTCTTTGATGATCATGTGTTCACGGGTTTTAGAAATCCGATATGCACAGGTGAGCTCCGTAGATTTACCTGGCAGTATGTTCAGAACTGAGAGGCGACCATGCAGAGACATCAGATGAGGCACACAATCCATCGGGAGTTTCTGTTGAAAAACATAGTAATAACTTCGTAGTTAGCAATGATGTACTAGTTTTAGAAGTATGCAAAAAATGCACGGATGTCGTAATAGTAAAAAATCTTACCAGGGTATCTCCAGATAGGTTATCGTTGTTCAACACATGCACTAGTGGCACGTATTCACCATAATTTGGAGGAGTTCGATAATAGTCATTGTAATTCTCAAGAAGACTACAAAATGCGATCAGATGATTTTTCTCCTTATACGTTAACTGGGTGCCTTCAGTGTAGTGGGTTTTATCTACCATCTTCCGCACAGTCTTTGAAGAATCAAAATAAGCTGCCAATGGAAATAAGCTATCAACTATTTTGAAATAAACAATATAAATTAGTTAATAACTATGTTTGAGAAACTCACATAGCGGTACAATCGGAAGCGTATCAACAAGGACCCAAATGTCCATATTGTCTTCCTCGCTGTCAGGATCACCAAGATCCATGGTGACAATCATACCCTCATAAACCATACATTTTGCAAAGTGCTTCCCAATTTTGGCAACCAAAATGGGTTACGCTCTGAGCATTGCACATATTTAATTCAAAATCCATATCATGATGGGTCCTTAGGTGTATTTTCATTGTTTCGAAATTTTCATGGTCTTCAAAACCCATCCTCTACAAGACATAGCGTCTTGCATGGCATGGGATAAGCTAGTCGAATTGTAAAATATGAAAATTAGACGTTGAAATAGTTGAAGTCATGCTTAATGGAGAAAAAAACACTTGTCGTTGTTGCGTACCGTTTCACAATCGAAGGTCTCCTCGAGCTTAATGCTGAAGCGCCGATCTTCGTCCAACCGAACGAACCTGTCACACATACCTCGATCGTCGTGGCACCAGCTACACTCCCCCGGGAGATCGTCGCCGTCCGAGTACGACATTTCCTACAATCATAATTCAAAGATTAAACTTGTACATATTCTAGAACAAGTCATGCCAGAATTCACGACAAAATCCGGCATGACCTTTGCTAAAAAAGGACATATTGAGCGCCTGAAATTTGCCGGAACGGAAATTAATCAACACTCCGGCAAAACATAGGCCACTCGGAGATGTAAACTGAACATGAACGGCCACTTGGGCAACCACATATCCTATTTGAGCAACAACACAAGATATACAAGGATATTTGGCTGGTCTCACCTCGATGTCGGAGGGGGTCGGTGACTGGGACGACGGCGGGGATGTCGGAGGGGGTCGGTGACGGGGACGACGGAGGTCACCTGAAACCATATAAGTTATCACTAACAACAAACATGACATGTTCAACTAGTTTTATTAATTCAACTAGTTCTTACTAAATATAAACTTACTATAAATAGAAAAAAACTAGTTCTTTCTAAAAATAAAGTAGTTCAACTAGTTATATTAATTATCTTACTAAAAATAGATTAGTTCTGTTAATTCAACTAGTTCAACTAGTTTATTAATTTACTTACTAAACAGAAGTAGTTCAACTACAACTAAAGTAGTTCAACTACCACTACTACTACTAAAAATCTAGTACTAACTAAGCAACATCTAGTACTAGCTAACCCTAAATTAACATCTACTAATACTAAATCTAGTACTAACTAGTGGCAGGGGTGGGGGGCGACGGAGAGGTAGCTAGGAGCGGCGAGGTCGACGGCGGTGGGAGGAGGGCTACCGGCAGAGGAGGGAGGAGGGGCGGCCGCAGGCGGAGGGAGGAGGGCGGCGGCGGAGGAGGGAGGGGCGGCCGCAGGCGGAGGGAGGATGTGCGAGGAGGATGGAGGAGGGACGGAAGGAGGGGAGTACATCGGCGGCGGACGGACGAAGGCGGCGGCGGCGACGACACACGACGACGGTTGACGCGGGCGAGAGTGAGAGTGTGAGTGAGAGGGGCGGTCGTGCGCGTGAGGATAAGGTAGGGATAGTTGTAGCGCGTTTGCCAAAACGCGCTACAGCTAACCTGAATAGCAGTAGCGCTCTATAGTAAAGTGCGCTACTGCTATAGCTAGCGGGGGGCCAAGGTGATGGCAACTATAGCAGTAGCGATGTATGCGGTGCACGCGCTACTGCTATTTCCAAGTCAGCAGCGCGTTTCGGCGACACGCGCTGCTGCTAAGTAGCAGTAGCGTGGTATTTTGAAGAGCGCTGCTGGTAAGATTTTGTGTATAGGCTTTTCCCTAGTAGTGTATGAACATGAACTACCTATGATGCATATATGAGTGAACTGTCTATGTTTTTGGAATTGGCAACATCCATGTTTGTCAGTTTGAGACAACCATGAGTGAACTATCACTATTTTAACAAATGCTTTGTCTCAATTTTAACAACTTGTCTTCGTCGTTTTCTGAATTTTGGTAACATATGTAAGTGTCAGTTTGGACCCAATTTTGGCAACATCTATGATTGTCAGTTTGGACATTGTTTTGCCAATTGGCTTCATATTTCTATGTCACATATCATCCATTTTTGGAAACACCTATTGGGCAATGTTTGGCAACACATTTAAATCTATTTTAGGTAACATTCATGTTGTTAAAAATGCATTCAGATGGTGACACATTGAGATGCATTGATAGCTACACATTCAACTACGTTCACATGCATTCTGATAATGACACATTCAGATAGTGATACGGAATTTAAACATAACATAAATGAAGAGGAAATGACGTTAAACACAACATACATTCATCAGGTGCACTACATAATATAACATAAAGTTTGCAGTCAGGTTGTGCAGTACGTAACACTAGCAAGTAGTTTTTACTTAAATAGCATCATTACAATCACCAAAAAAATGCACCCATCCCCATCCTTCCAAGGCATGTTATATATAGGGGTATATTTACTTATCCAACTTGGACTTCACCATCTTCATGACTCCAGGATTGCCTTGATCTGCTCTAGCTTCTCCTTACTTCCATGCCCAACATTCATCAGGACAGCAACAACGTTCTCAAGCTCCTTCTGTTCTGCAAGTTGGTCCCTGCCCACCTTGATCTCATGCATGACCTTACTTGTGTCTTGAATTTCCCAAGTCTTCATGATACAGCTTTGCTCCATTGCAAGCCTAAGCTTCTCCATCTTGAGTTCCATCTCTACCTCTTTCTTATTCTTCTTCAACTTATTTTGGTAGTCCACCTTGTCAACACCATCCTGCAATTCAAACATCTTGCTTACTTCATCCACCATTTTTTGGTACTTATTACACATATGATCATGTTGGTTCTTCATCTTGTTGGGGAACGCAGTAATTTCAAAAAAATTCCTACGCACACGCAAGATCTATCATGGTGATGCATAGCAACGAGAGGGGAGAGTGTTGTCCACGTACCCTCGTAGACCGAAAGCGGAAGCGTTATGACAACGAGGTTGGTGTAGTCGTACGTCTTCACGATTCGACTGATCCTAGTACCGGAAGTATGACACCTCCGCGATCTGCACACGTTCAGCTCGGTGACGTCCCTTGTACTCTTGATCCAATTGAGGTCGAGGGAGAGTTCCGTCAACACGATGGCGTGGTGACGGTGATGATGAAGTTACCAGCGCAGGGCTTTGCCTAAGCACTACGTCGATATGACCGAGGTGTGTAACTATGGAGGAGGGCACCGCACACGGCTAAGAGATTGTCTGTTGTCCCTTTGGGGTGTCCCCTGCCCACGTATATAAAGGAGGGGAGGAGGCCGGCCCTAGAGGGGGCGTCGCCCCCTTTCCCCTAGTCCAATTCGGCGCCTCCTTCCCTCTGGCCTGCCTCCTCTATTCCCGTATTGCCCAATAAGGCCCAATACTTCTCCCGGCGAATTCCCGTAACTCTCCGGTACACAAAAAAATACCCGAATCACTCGGAACCTTTACGATGTCCGAATATAGCCTTCCAATATATCGATCTTTACCTCTCGACCATTTCGAGACTTCTCGTCATGTCCCCGTTCTCATCCGGGACTCCGAACAAACTTCGGTCATCAAATCACATAACTCATAATACAAATTGTCATCGAACGTTAAGCGTGCGGACCCTACGGGTTCGAGAACTATGTAGACATGACCGAGACACATCTTCAGTCAATAGCCAATAGTGGAACCTGGATGCTCATATTGGCTCCAACATATTCTACGAAGATCTTTATCGGTCAAACCGCATAACAACATACGTTGTTCCCTTTGTCATTGTTATGTTACTTGCCTGAGATTCGATCGTCGGTATCCTCATACCTAGTTCAATATCGTCACCAGCAAGTCTCTTTACTCGTTCCTGTAACATCCCAAATTTTCAATTTGGAATGTTATACATAGATCATCATTGCATATCATATTTATTGCATTTTGGCTCGATCCTAGAAATTCTACGCAACTCAAGGACCCACGGAGAGAGTTATTTATTGCATTTGGATTTCGTTATTTTCATATTTGAGTTTTCTCGAATTTTGAAAATAGGATCATTTGATTTTATTTATTTTATCTTCAATTATTTCTATTATAAAAATATGAGAGATGGAATAAAATGACTTTCCCAAAATAAATAAATATTGAGGATTTGATAATGAAATCAAATAAGATTTTATTTTGGAGTTTATTGCTATTTTATTTGAATTTAGGAAAAATGCGCGTTTTTCAAAATTACATTTAGGCCCCAAAGAAATGTTCATCTTGTTCGGCTTGATTTTAGAAGTCGGGGAAAATTTATTTCGTGATTTTTGGAGTCAGTTTAGTATTTCTTTTAATTGTTTTTCTGCGCGTAATGTTTAAAAAAGAGAGAGGAAACCTACTTTGGGTCGTGCCCGAGCGGGATTCCGCCCGGGGGGCTTTATAAGCCGCCACCCCGGCGCCCGCCAGCCCAAGCCGCCGCCGCCGCCGAAACCCTAGCCGCCGCCCCGCCACCGCCGCCGGACCCCGCCTTCCTCGCCGCCGGACCCCGCCGCCACCGACCGCCGCCGCCCCGCCGCCCCTCGCCGGAGTAGCCGTCGCCGCCGGAGTCGACCCGCACCCCGAGTTAGCCACCGGTTTTTCTTATAAAAGCGATCGGTTTTTTTTGAAACCCTAGATCCTTTTTTATTAGATCCGGTTCGGTTTATTTTTTTCCAGTTTAGTCTATTTAGCGGACGTTCGTCCGTACGTTCGTTTTAACGAACGGTTTTCGTCCTTTAGCCGCAGACAGCGAACGTTCGTTTGTTAGCCTCTTCGTCCTTTTTTTTCTCGGATTTTTCGCGATTATTTATGATCGTGATTTCTGATCCGATTTTCGTTCTAGTATAACTTTTTGCTCGTTTATCGGAATTAGGCGATTCAAGCGCCTAGAGTTTCGTCTCGAAACCCTCTTTCCGTTTAACCAACTCAAACAAGCTTTTGCTACTGTAAAATTTGACTTAGGTCCAGATTAGTAAAACGAAGCTGTTTTCTTTCGCCGTTTGAGTTTCGTTGCTTCGTTTGATTTGATTCTTTTTGCAAACCGGAGTTCTTAAGTTGAACTTTCTGGTTAGATATTTTATTTGTGTTTTACCTATGCATTAGACAAGTGCTTATTGTATGCTTGTTTGTTTGCGATAGAGTACCCAGAGTGCGCTGCTTGCTACTTCGAATCTCTAGGTTTCACGGATCATCAGCAAGGCAAGTAAGACTTTGATCATATCTCTTTACTACCCAGTTTTATTGCATTAGATCAATCCTCAAACAATTGCATGAATAGGATCTGATTTAACATGTGGGTTTGGGAAGTAGTTGAGGTAGAACCTATTAGCTATTTTATTATCAAACCTTTGGGAGTTACTTCTATGTTTGCTATATTGCTATGCTATGCCAGCAGACGTGGATTGGGTGAGTGTTTCCATGACAGATGTGAGATTGTTAATTTAATGGTTTATTTAAGATGGCAACTTTAATACACATCTGGGTGGATTGAGGCACCTGGGATTCCAGTGATTGCCTGTTATTTTTCTTTATGGACCGCCACCCAGGCTCAAAGGGATCATGAGATTATTCATGCTAGAAACTTCCGTGTGCAGCCGCAAGCTACTATGGGCTCTAGCATAGTTGGTTAAGTCGTGTGAACTCTTAAAGTGGTAGAGTAGCATATGTAGGGGAAAGTAGGTGTAACTGTCTACCCATCGTAAGGTGTAAACGCTTCTGAAAGACTGTGTCTCGGTCATCCGTTTCTCAAACACCATGTAGTGCGAGAATCCCAACGGAGGAGATCGAGTCTTGCGGGGAAAAGTGCGCAAACCTCTGCAGAGTGTATAAACTAATCATGGTTAGTCGTGTCCCCAGTTATGGACATTTTGATATCTAGTACCTGGATTATCATGTGAATCTCATCATGTTACTTTAATTAATTTTGTTGGGTTTAACGATGATGCTTAATTGGGATTGAGTTGGGTGAGCCTTCTCAATGTTTAACAACCACCATGATAGTTAAATAAAATTTATTCCTTTGCAGTAGGGAAAAATTGGCTTTATGCAAAACTGTAACCATAGAGCTTTCCACCAGCCATATATGCATGTAGTATAGCATTATTCTTTCATTACTCTCTATGTGTTAGATTGCTAGCATATTCCATGTGTTGACCCGTTTTTGGGCTGCAATGTTCATGTTGCAGACTTTTCAGACGATGAGTTAGGTGCCTTAGGTCGTGGTCTTATACTTAGTGATGCCGTTGGAGTTGATGGACTCGCTTATCTTCCAAGCCTTCCGCTCTTATCGTTATTAGATGGCCTTAAGCCATATTTATTGTAATAAGTTCTCTTTTGAGACATTCGGTGTAATAAGTGTGTGATTGCTACTCTGTTATAAATCCTTCAAGTACTGTGCGTGTCAGCATTACTGATCCAGGGATGACAATAAAGCACAGAGATCAGACTGTTTGAGGTCTGGTCGCTACAAGATGGTATCAGAGCACACGCTGACTGTAGGACACGACCACTAAGCTAAAGCCCTAGATTACTACTCTCTCTTCTCATTTTCTGACTCCTCATCTTTTCTACTATTTTAGGATGGCGGACGCAAGGAACCAGTTCACGCAACCGGATGAAGATACACCGTTTGGACGCCACTTGAAGGAAGTCACTAGATACCTGAACATCGGAGTACCGAGCTTCACCGGGACCTACATCGCCACTTTACCTGAAGAGGAGCGTTGGATGATTCAAGTTAAAGTTCCAGGAAGGACGTTCATGCCCGTCACTGAGCCCATAGAGTTTTCCTTTGATGCACCAACCTGGAGTCTAGGAAAGAGCATGGCAGCCCACATCACCATGGGACACATTGGAGAAGTTTACCACAAGGATCTCAAGGATACCAGTTACCAGATTTGTGGGCGCCGAGATGAGCAATGGGAGATGATCAGCACCAGGAAGGATAGATCAATTGCAGCTTTCATCCAGGAGCTAAACCAGCACATTCGTCGCTAGGAGAACTAGATGTGCACAGGCATGATAGACCTAAAGAAGGCTATGACCAAGATCACGGAGCTGGAAGAAGAACTTAAGTCTACACGCGATGGATATGAGGAGGAAATAGCAACACTTGTGGAGAAGAATGATGATTTGAAGAAGAAGCTAAAAGTATTCATGGGATTTCCCGCGACTGGAGGAGAAGACGATGATTGCACTTGCCGGGAGAACTACATCATCATCGACGACACCGACTCGGACCTAGACGATAGTGATGATGACTTTGTTGATGAAGCTGGAGCAGATATCATGGAGTCTTCGACCGAGTAGTTTTTCTAGTCGACCACCATAACAGCAGTAGTATTCCCCATGTATATAGTATAGTCCGAGCACTTTTGTAACGATAGTTAGACCGTTGTGTGCCCTTGTTTGAATTGATTGAAGTGATATTGTTTGCATTTGTCTCATCTGCATATGGGCAGTGTTTTCTCTATAGACCTCATTCTATTCTATATTCTCATCTTTTCTAAACCCTCAGATGCCTCTGAGACGTGACAATGGATTTGCTTTCCCACCGGAGCTCACTTAGTTGATCCAGCAGCAGAATGCATTGATGCAGTTACTAGTCTAGAATTAGAATCAGGGGAACAACAACAACAACAACAATAACCCACCACCACCACCACATGTTGATAACTTAGCCCGTTTCTTGAGGCTGAATCCGCCGGTGTTCTCCAGTAGCACCGAGCCGATAGTTGCAGATGATTGGCTCCGCAAGATGGGGAGGGAGTTGACCACTGCAGGATGCACAGATGTGGAGAAGGTGCGTTTTGCTGCACATCAGCTTGATGGACCCGCAGCATCATGGTGGGAGAATTTCGCAGCCACTTATCCTATCGACACTGTCACCTGGGATCAGTTCCAGCAGGCTTTCCGTACTGCCCATGTTTCTGCAGGAGCTATGGCCATGAAGAAGCGTGAGTTTCGCAACTTGCGCCAAGGAGGACGTACAGTTGGCCAGTATGTGGATGACTTTAGTAAGCTAGCAGTTATGCCCCAGATGACGTTGCTACGGATGCAGCTAAGCAGGAGAAGTTTTTGGAAGGACTGAATGATGAGCTGAGCATGCAGTTGATGGTAGCAACCTTCAACAACTACTAGGAGTTGGTAGATAGAGCTTTCATGATTGAAGGGAAGTAGCAGCAGATTGACAACCGCAAGAGGAAGTATGGACAAGGGAAGTACAATTCCAGAGCTCAGCAGAAGCCCCGCTTTACCCCAAATTCGGGAGGACCTTTTCAGCATACTCATGGAGGTGGGAGCTCGCGCAACCATAGTGGTCCCAAGAATGGTAATGGGAATGGAGGAAGCAACGGCTAGAACCGCACCAACCCATCAACCCCAACCAAGAGGGATCTGAGCCAAGTCACTTGCTACAAGTGTCAGAAGACTGGACATTATGCCAATGAATGTGCTGAAGCTAAGAATAGAAATGGCAATGGAAGCTCTGGGAAGAAGCCGAACCCTTTCAGCAGGGGACAAGTGAACCACGTTAACGTGGAGGAGGTTGAAGCCCAGCCAGATGTAGTAATAGGTAAGTTTTTGGTTAAGTCATTTACTACACTCGCTCTTTTTGATACTGGTGCATCGCATTCATACATATCAAGGGGATTTGTGGATAAGCATAAACTGCCCACCAAGGTTCTTAGAACACCTATGCTAGTAATCTCACCAGGAGCAGAGTATATGGCCAGTCGAGGATGTTTTCAAGTACCATTTAGTATAGGTAGGCATATTTTCCCCTCGGATTTAATCATTTTGGAATCGCAAGGTTTGGATGTGATTCTGGGTATGGATTGGCTATCAATGTATGGAGGAAACATCGATTGCGCCAGTAAGACAATTCTGCTTACCACCCCAGAAGAAAGAAGGATTAAGTATGTGTCACGGCATGAGCCGAAGAGGAATCAAGTAAATTCCTTATCAGGAGCTATACAGGAGGAAGTACCAGTGGTGAAGGATTTCCCTGACGTATTACCAGAGGAGTTGCCAGGCATGCCACCGGATAGAGACATTGAATTTTTGACTGAGCTTTTGCCAGGCATAGGGTCGATATCTAAGAGACCATATAGAATGCCCGCAAAAGATTTTGAGGAAATTAAGAAGCAGATTAGGGAGTTATTGGATAAAGGTTATATTCACCCAAGTTCTTCACCTTGGGGATCGCCAGTACTTCTAGTGGAGAAGAAGGATGGATCATTAAGTATGGTTGTTGATTATCGAGGACTAAATGAGGTGACAATCAAGAACAAGTACCCACTGCCTATGATCAATGATTTGTTTGACCGATTGCAAGGAGCTAAGGTATTTTCCAAGATCGATTTACGATCGGGATACCACCAGTTGAAGATTCGGGAGCAGGATATACCTAAGATGGCTTTTACCACCAGGTACGGGCCGTACGAGTATACCGTTATGTCATTTGGTCTGACTAACGCACCTACCTATTTCATGAACATGATGAACAAGGTGTTTATGGAGTTTCTGGATAAGTTCGTCATGGTGTTCAGTGATGATATTTTGGTCTACTCGAAGAATGAAGAGGAGCATAAGGAGCATTTGCGTTTGGTACTAGAGAAGCTCAGAGAACATCAGTTATACGCCAAGTTCAGCAAATGTGAGTTTTTGTTGAAGGAAGTTGGATTTCTCGGACATGTCATATCCGAACAAGGAATAACAGTAGACCCCACCAAAGTTGTCATTGTGACAAACTGGGAGGCCCCAACAACAGTTGGAGAGATCCGGAGTTTTCTTGGACTTGCAAGATACTACCAGAGGTTCATTGAGAATTTCTCGAAGATTGCAAAACCCATGATGGAGTTGCTGAAGAAGGACACCAAGTTTATATGGACTGAGTAATGTGAGGCTAGTTTCTAGGAGTTGAAGAAACGTTTGGTTACCTCACCAGTGTTGATTCTGCTCGATCAGCGCAAGGATTATGAAGTTTATTGCGACGCTTCTCGTCGAGGACTAGGAGCAATGCTTATGCAGGAGGGAAGAGTTGTTTCGTATGCCTCACGACAGCTTAAACCTCATGAGTTAAATTATGCTACGCGATTTCGTGAGGAGAAGTGAGCAAAGGAAAAGCTAAGAGATTTCGTGAGGATGAGCATGATACCTTATGGTTTGAGGACCGCATTTATGTGCCTAATGACCCGGAGATCAGGAAGTTGATTCTGCAAGAGGCCCATGATTCACCATATTCGATTCACCCAGGAAATACCAAGAATGTATTTGGATTTGAAAGACACTTTCTGGTGGACTGGAATGAAGAAGGATATTGCGGAGTATGTAGCAATATGTGACGTATGTCAGAGAGTGAAGGCACAGCATCAAAAGCCAGTAGGATTGCTACAGCCATTGCCGATACCCGAATGGAATTGGGATAAACTAGGCATGGATTTTATCACGGGATTGCCCAGGACACGTTCAGGCTATGACTCGATATGGGTTGTAGTCAATCGTTTGACGAACGTAGCTCATTTCATCCCAGTGAAAACCACTTACACCAGTGCTAAGTTGGCAAAGATACACGACCAGGATCGTATGTCTGCATGGAGTTCCAAGGAGCATTGTATCAGATAGAGGAACCCAATTTACCTCCAAGTTCTGGAATCAGTTGCACGAAACTTTGGGTACCAGGCTAGAGTTCAGTACATCCTTTCATCCGCAGACAGATGGACAGACTGAGAGAGTCAATCAGATTCTGGAAGACATGCTGAGAGCTTGTGCACTAGATTATGGATCTAATTGGGATGACAATTTGCCATATGCGGAGTTCTCTTACAACAACAGTTATCAATCCAGTTTGAAGATGGCCCCTTTCGAAGCTCTGTACAGGAGGAGGTGCAGGACACCGTTGTTGTGGGACGAAGTTGGAGACCGTCAGTTGTTTGGACCAGATTTAATTAAGGAGTCGGAACAGAAGGTGAAGTTGATTCGCGATAGGCTCAAGGTAGCTCAATCCAGGCAGAAGAGCTACGCAGATTCTAAACGCAAGGAGACAGTCTACGAATTCGGAGATAGAGTTTATCTTCATGTATCTCCGCTTCGAGGAGTTAAGCGTTTTGGAGTTAAGGCAAAGTTAGCGCCACGTTTTGTGGGACCATACAAAATTTTGGAGCGTATGGGAGAAGTTGCTTACAAGTTGGAATTGCCCGAAGGATTGTCATGAGTTCACGATGTGTTCCACGTTTCCCAGTTGAAGAAGTGCCACGCAGAGATGGCTGACATACCGCTGAGAGATACAGTGCCACTGGAAGCGATTCAGTTGGATAGTGATTTGACCTACGAGGAGAAACCAGTCAAGATTCTCGAATATGCCAGCCGAGTCACCCGCATCAAGGTTATCAAGTTTTGCAAAGTTCAGTGGAGTCACCATACCGAGGATGAAGCCACCTGGGAGTGAAAGAAAGATCTAAGGAAGGACCACCCTCACCTATTTTCTAGCCAACCCGAATCTCGAGGGCGAGATTCATCTTAATGGGGGTAGGTTTGTAACATCCCAAATTTTCAATTTGGAATGTTATACATAGATCATCATTGCATATCATATTTATTGCATTTTGGCTCGATCCTAGAAATTTTACGCAACTCAAGGACCCACGGAGAGAGTTGGGCATTTTGTTATTTTCATATTTGAGTTTTCTCAAATTTTGAAAATAGGACCATTTCGTTTTATTTATTTTATCTTCAATTATTTCTATTATAAAAATATGAGAGAGGGAATAAAATGACTTTCCCAAAATAAAGAAATATTGAGGATTTGATAATAAAATCAAAAAAGATTTTATTTTGGAGTTTATTGCTATTTTATTTGAATTTAGGAAAAATGTGTGTTTTTCAAAATTGCATTTAGGACCCAAATAAATGGTCATCTTGTCCGGCTTGATTTTAGAAGCGGGGGAAAATTTATTTCAGGATTTTTGGATTCCGTTTAGTATTTCTTTTAATTGTTTTTCTGCGCGTAATTTTTTTTAAAAAAAAGAGGAAACCGACTTTGGGCCATGCTCGAGCGGGACTGCGGCACCCCAATCCTCATGGAGCAGGGGGCCTTTGCACGTCAGCCCAGGATAACACCTGACGCACGACAGGTCCATGATACAGCATTCCAGGTACAAGAATATTCATCAAATACATGTGTATATAATTACATCTGTGATGAATATAATCTTCTGGCATAGCCCTAAGGCTATTTACATGGCAGCGAAGTCTATTTAAATGGCGGCGGAAGTCTTGATTTGGCAGCATAACACTCTGGCTGGGCTCCACAACTCACAGGACTGGCAATATTACGGCCTAGCATGACAGAACAACGAACGACCTACAAAACTGGCATGACACGCCAGGTCAGTACATTGAATGTACTTGCAAGACAACCAAATATATAGTATCCGAACAAGCAGAAGACAAAGCAAGAACCAAGCGTCTATAAAACCTATCTCATATCAGAAACTAAGCATGGCATAATATCAACCGAAAAAATAAATCAAGCTAACCTCATGGCATCCACTAGCATGGCAACAACATGGCATATCAAATTTACTTCTAACATGGCAATAGCAAAGCATATCATATCCTCATGGCATATCAATCAAAGCATGGCATGGCATCACGAGACTGTTCTGAAAATAAACTACTAACCATATCAAATGCAGACATACCATGTTAACTGTATGCAACCATCTCATGTTCTACCATGGTTCTTTAAATGCAACATATTACTCATGCAATGCAACCAAACTTGTGCACCAAGTAAGTCGGACTCTCTTACCAACGGTGATCACCTCATTTCCTGATCACAAACGGAGACAAACTCGTGATCCTTACGGCGATCACAACCCGACCAACAACTGGCCCGTGATCCTTACGGTGATCACAACCCGACCAACAACTGGCCCATGATTCTTATGGCGATCACAACCCGACCAACAACTGGCCCGTGATCCTTACGGCGATCACAACCCGACCACATCTGGCCCAGCTTAATTATTTTAGGTTTATCCTCCATTTCGACCAAGACCTGATAGTGTACCCTACTACGAAGCCCATGACTGAGGACGCGGCTATCCATAGTTTAAATACACTCTGCAGAGGTAGCGCACTGTACCCACACCACAAACCCATGGCCTCACACTCCCATTCGTGTGGACCAACGGCGTTCCGATGAAACCGATCTACTGTCATGACACTCTCCCGGCCACTCCGACTCACTCCCCACTAGGCTAGTCCTGGGTGGCCCCGTGTCTACCTCCAGACACCTCAACTACCACCGTTGTGGCCCGTCCCACTCTGGGACACGTGCACATAACTTAACTTAACAACGGGCTCACAAGGTTATGCTCCGCCTACCTGATTAGGGTAGCGCGCGCCCATAACCTTCTCTAGTTGGAGGCACCGACCAGAGGCACGACAATAGACCGCATTAAGGCCGTCCCATACCGGCAAATGTGGTTGCACTTGGAAAAAGTTCGATTTGGCGGCACTATGACTCGATCCCATCGATGACGGAGGGGTTTTGTTATTAAGTCATGTTATTATCTTCTCCATCATCAATCATCATACCACCATCTTAACATGAATGCAACAATGAGCATACATCATACAAATGCTTTAACAACACAGCGAACTTCTCAAATGAACGCTTACAGCATAATGAACATGACAATACCAAGTACTAACATATCCACGGTGTATTACCATCATCATAGCATTTTATAACGATGACTTGAAAATAAATTGGAGTAGTGACATGGCATCATAAATAGCAACATTCTAATTATCATGGCAAAATATATCATGAACACACAAGCATGCAAGATAAGCATAATGAAATAACTACAGACGAAACGATAAGAAACAACTGCAAGTACACACACACAAGGTGCAAGCAAAGTCAACATACAAGTTCGGGGCTCATAATAAGAGGTTGGCTTGCCTGGGGGTCGACAAATACTCCGGGAAGAAGTGAGAAACGACCGCGGAAAAATTAGCCGGAAACAGTTTTCTCTCGGAGGGGGCTCTTTACGGACAAGGGCAAAGTGGTCATTTTCACAGTGTCAAACCATAGTGAAAATGATGGGAACAGAACGGGCTCGATGAGACGAAGACGTGGGCATTGGATTTACCTCAACCGGAGTTACGGTTAAAAAGATACGGACGTTTAAAACTCAGGGACTAATCTATAAAAATACTTCTACAAACAGGTCCCTGGCAGTTTCAAACGGACGCGCCTTTTCTGAAATACGTCTTCGGTCAGAGGAAACGGCTTCGGCGGGGGCGCTTCCACTTATCCACGCTGGCGAAGACCGGGTCAAAGGCAGAGGTGGGGCCGGGCTTCAGCGTCGCTGACGAGTGGGGCCGTGGGGCCCGCTGGCTTGGCCAACGCGCCAGCCTGGCCGAGGCTTCTTCTTCTTCGCTCGGGCGCTCGACCGGCTGAGGCAGTGGACCGCCTCGACGGCGATTACCGATGGCTCCGGCCACCGCAGACGACGGCCGACCTACCGAACTGCTCGGGACGACGAGGGGCATCTCGGGGTGGTGGTTGCTGCCGCCGGAGAGCTTCGCAGCGGGAGCAGGAGGGCACGCAGTGGGGAGGGCTTTGGCCGCCGGTGGGGATGGAGCTACGATGGTGGGGAGGAGGGGCTGAGGCTACAGGGCGGCTCGCCGGACTTCGGGGGAAATGTTGGTGGTGGCAGAACAACAAGGGGAAGGCCCTGGTCGCCAGGACCAGAGAGGTCCGAGGCGACGGCCATGGAGATGGGGAAGAGAATGGAGAAGCTCCGGGCGAGGGGGAGAGGCTAGGGAGGCTTGGGGAGGCGAGGGGGCTCGGGAGCTGCTTAAATAGCCGCAGAGGGGCTCGAGGGAGGAGGGGAGGAAGTGGCACGCGACGGGCAACGTGTCACGCGTCTGCGACAACGCAGGCGTCGGCAGGTGCGGCCAAGGCTCACGGGGACGCACAGGAAGGCGACGATGAGGGCGCGGACGAGCGCTGGAGGCTCACGGAGACGAGCAGCACGCGCGGATGAGAGGGGGAAGAAGACAGAAGCGAGGAAGACGACAGTGCACACGGGCGCTCACTGTCGACCTTTGGCACGGCTCGTCGGAGAAGAAAATGGAGGGGGCGCGGGGTCCAGGCGAACAGCGACGACGATGCGGAGCTGCTAGACATTAATGGCGAGGCCAGAGACGGTCGGATCAGCACTGACGTCAAGAACAGTGGCTAGACCACCGTTTTGTCAGGTTGCACGCGTGGTTACCACTGGCATGGCGCACTCTGGGTTTTTTACTACGGTCAAAACATGTCTACGACGTAGTCCTTCGAAGGTAGATTGTTACTATGGTAAAGCTAGGGTTAGAGACAAAGGGATATGAGTGAAACAAGCTCCACAAGTTTGCTGCTGCAAACTTGGCCACTTGCCGGAGATAAAACCAGAGATGGTAAATGGTAAATTTGATGTCTGGGAGTCTCAGGGTAGCAAGGACTACGGTCCTGGGGGTTTTGAGGTCATTAGGACAACTATTTACCATAGTTGTTGTACAACCACCAAATCTGACCCATAAACTGAATCATGATGAAGCACTCACTAGGAGTGATGGATGGAGCTATAACTTGGCAAATCCAAATGATTAGGTCATAAGTATATTCTGTAAAAAGATCAAACCAAATGAATTTACCAAATTGGTACTTCCTTCACAAGCATCACTTTGGACCATAAACTTGGGAAAATCCTAGGAAAATATTGGCTAAGTAAAATTAGCCAAACTCTTGGTTAGGTGGATTATATGGATAGGAGAAGTCTTGGAATTATTTTCAGCCATAATGGAGCAAGATACAATATACTTGCTTCACAAACTTAAAATTTTAACAGAAAACAAGAATTGCTCCTGTGCTCACATAACTCAATGAAATGAGCTGAATTTGGGTGAAGGCTAATGATTTGGGATACTTGAAAGGATGGAAAAGTTTCATCTCATTTGGAAACTCTATGAAGGTACTTCCTTCACAGTGACAATCTGGTCAGAAACTTTGAAAAATTGCACAGGGAGCTAGGTTGATTGGATTGAGCTCATCTTTGGCATACATTGGTTTTTTATCAATATTAGACACCCTACCAATTTGCAGCTCAAATGGAATTAGGAATAAAGCACTTCCTTTGCAAAGTTTCAGAGAAGGCAGAAACTTGCATTGGATCATGTGCTCAATTTTTGATCTGTGGAACATGAGATGATGATGGAACTAGTGATTATATAGCAAGGAAAATCTCCAAAATTTATGTGAGAATTTTCCCAGCCATAAAAATAGTAGTTACTTTAGAAAATGGCAGAAATGCAATATTGGTATTAAATAGGAAAAGGCAATTTTCCTTATTTAATTATGGCCAATATAATTTCCATAGCTTGGATTAGGCATAATTATCAACTCCGCCAATTCACATGAATTTAGGAGATGTCTAGCTATGCCTTTTGATTTTATTCCTCGGAAAGGCAAGAAAAGGAATAAATCATAATTCAAAAATACTGCATGGGACTTGGCAATATTTTTGCATATCCAAGGTTTAGAAGGATAGAAGGTTCTCTAGGAATAGATGGGATGATCAACAGATCAAGGAAAATGATGGCTCCTTTGTAATCACAAAGGCCACATTCAAATTCCAAAAATTTGGAATTGGGGTTTGAGAGGGTTTGAGCTGATGCAACTGAGATCTTGCCCACTGAAAAAGACATGAGCAAGTTTTGAAAGGTTGGAAATGACAAGAATTCTCAGAGTCATCCAACAAACATAGGAGAAAGATTTGAAAAATGAGTGCCAGGAAGAAATAACAGCACAAAAATTGATAACCCAATTTTGGGGCTGTTACAAACCTTCCACCCTTAAAAGAATCTCGTCCTCAAGATTCCTAGGATTACAACACAAAGAAAAGATAACCACTCCGGGGAAAAAAATCTCTGGGTTAAAAATTTAACCCTTTGATTGAATTTGAACGAGTTGGGGAACCGATAATTGGTACACCCAGGGGAAAACACGGGAAAAATTTCGCGGATTACTCCACGAAATGTAGGTGTCGAGGTAGAATCGGAGTTGAAATCTGTATCGGGGAGTTGCAACGGATCGCAAGAAATAAAGCTGGCAGTGTTTCTCCGGAAACACAATTGGGTTCATGAGAAAGAATCCGGGACGAGAAATGGCCAGATGAAAATGGCATCTTCAAGGTTCTGGGTTTGGAAAATCTGGCACACGGGGTATGCACAGATAGAGAGGGATATGTGACTTTGCATTCCCCAGAGTACTGCTCAACTGTACTCGTGAGTGAACCGGGTATGTGTGCAGTATGCCGTAAAATCAAACAAACAGATAGATGCAATAAACAGGCAACAGAAAAACACACCAGACAAATCACACTAAGGTGTTTTAATGCTAGTGGGTATATGTACTCCTTGTATAGATATACCTACACCAGCGCGCATTTTATTAGAGACTCAGAACGAGCCAATGTTGTTTTTAGTGTATGTGTCGTACTGATTAAAATCTTGTTAGCAAACATTGCCAACCCTGTCAAACATTTCTGCTTGACAGTGAGACAAGCAAAAACAAACACACAAACAAAAGCAAGCAAGCAAATAACATAGCATACGGGTTACAGCAGTACCAGCATACATCAAAGCACAAGCGCACTACGCGCTAATCAAAACTACTCGCTGCGGGATACATGGTTCTATCCTCATATCGGGGATGAACCGACAGACCGATCGACTAGCAAGAACCACTGACTGCGTGACTGAAGTCAGGCAGAGGACTGGCCTTCCTGGGGCTCTCCTGGAGGACGAAGACTGAGCCGATCTCCATCTTCATCGTCTGACACTTCTATGGGTTGGAGCGGTGGGGCTGGAATTGCTCCGGGAAAATGCTGCTGATGGATCCCGAGAAGAGACTTGTCGAGGGTGATGATGTTTGGCTTGGACCACATCACAGGTTGAGAGGATAGCACTGGTTGAGAGGATAGCACAGGTTCGGATGGTGTTGGGCCAACAGCTTGAGATGTGAACTTACGAGCCTCACGGTAAGCTTCCTTGACGACTCATACCACATTATTGTCCATGGCTCTAAAATCAGAAAGCAGCATTGAAATCAACATCCCTGGGCAGTGATGTATTGTACCAGGCGAGCGATTGCAGGATCATCCCCTTGGCTAATGGAAGAAGGCTGCATTACTACGTTTGACACAGTGGGGAAAAAGCAGAACTCTCGCCTTGTTGCTACATGCGGGAAGTTGGTTCGGAGGTGTAGGATAGCCTCCACAGTAGCGGCTTGAATGGCTAAACCAGAGGTAGGCATGGCTCTACCCTGTAAAACCAAAGGCTGAACATCTGATGCAGGGCCTAGACTAATGTGCACTCTTGCAGTAAAGTGATGAAGGTGAGGGACGGGTGTCGATTGGAACACCAGGTAATCGGGGCTAGTCCTACCGCCAAATGCTTTGGTGAGCATCACAGCAAGAAGGGGTGGAAAGCCAGGGTGGTTGACGGCATAGGTGCGGGTGTAATACGTGGGAGTTTTGGAGCTGCTAGCCATGGCTGGGGTGCTACTAGCTAAGATTCTCTGCAAGGACATGGCAGACTGAGGAGCGAGCGACACGGCTAGCGGAAAGGGCATTTATAGGTAGCTACGCAGGATAGGCCCGCATGGCATGGCCCCTTTCCCTTAATGGCGAAGGGAAAGTGGTGCGGCCGACCAGAAAGGATAGGATTGCTACACGTTGCACAGATAACTAGGTGGGGACAGCGGGGTGATGACGTGTCAGTCCCGACTGCGCCACATGTTGATTAACAGTGGCCATGCCGGATTCTAAGGATGGGTCAAATCCCTTAGGGTTATTACGGGATAATGGTAGCGGTAATCTAATGCTAGGATAATCTATGCCAGCCTGGCTGCTCTAATACCAAGCCCTGGGGCACCCCGATCTGCATGGAGCAGGGGGCCTTCGCACGTCAGCCCATGATAACACCTGACGCACGACAGGTCCATGATAGAGCATTCCAGGTACAAGAATATTCATCAAATACATGTGTATATAATTACATCTGTGATGAATATAATCTTCTGGCATAGCCCTAAGGCTAATTACATGGCAGCGGAAGACTTGATTTGGTAGAATAACACTCTGGCTGGGCTCCACAACTCACAGGACTGGCAAGATTACGGCCTAGCACGACAGAACAACGAACGACCTACAAAACTGGCATGACACGCCAGGTCAGTACATTGAATGTACTTGCAAGACAACCAAATACATAGCATCCAAACAAGTAGAAGACAAAGCAAGAACCAAGCGTCTACAACAACCTATCTCATATCAGAAACTAAGCATGGCATAATATCAACCGAAAACATAAATCAAGCTAACCTCATGGCATCCACTAGCATGGCAACAACATGGCATATCAAATTTACTTCTAACATGGTAATAGCAAAGCATATCAAATCCTCATGGCATATAAATCAAAGCATGGCATGGCATCACGAGACTGTTCTGAAAATAAACTACTAACCATATCAAATGCAGACATAGCATGTTAACTGTATGCAACCATCTCATGTTCTACCATGGTTCTTTAAATGCAAAATATTACTCATGCAATGCAACCAAACTTGTGCACCGAGTCCCACGGACTCTCTTACCAACGGTGATCACCTCATTTCCTGATCACAAACAGAGACAAACTCGTGATCCTTACGGCGATCACAACCCGACCAACAACTGGCCCGTGATCCTTACGGCAATCACAACCCGACCAACAGCTGGCCCGTGATCCTTATGGCGATCACAACCCGACCACATCTGGCCCAGCTTAATTATTTTAGGTTTATCCTCCATTTCGACCAAGACCTGATAGTGTACCCTACTACGAACTTATGCACATGACTGAGGACGCGGCTATTGATAGTTTAAATACACTCTGCAGAGGTAGCGCACTATACCCACACCACAGAACCCATGGCCTCACACTCCCATTCGTGTGGACCAACGGCGTTCTGACGAAACCGATCTACTGTCATGACACTCTCCCGGCTACTCCGACTCACTCCCCACTGGTCTAGTCCTAGGTGGCCCCGTGTCTACCTCCATACACCTCAACGACCACCATCGTGGCCCGTCCCACTCTGGGACACGTGCACATAACTTAACTTAACAACGGGCTCACAAGGTTATGCTCCGCCTACCTGATCAGGGTAGCGCGCGCCCATGACCTTCCCTAGTTGGAGGCACCGACCAGAGGCACGACAATAGTCTGCGTTAAGGCCGTCCCATACCGGCAAATGTTGTTGCACTTGGAAAAAGTTCGATTTGGCGGCACTATGACTCGATCCCATCGATGACGGAGGGGTTTTGTTATTAAGTCATGTTATTATCTTCTCCATCATCAATCATCATACCAGCATCTTAACATGAATGCAACAATGACCATACATCATACAAATGCTTTAACAACACAGCGAACTTCTCAAGTGAACGCTTACAGCATAATGAACATGACAATACCAAGTACTAACATATCCACGGTGTATTACCATCATCATAGCATTTTATAACAATGACTCGAAAATAAATTAGAGTAGTGACATGGCATCATAAATAGCAACATTCTAATTATGATGGCAAAATATATCATGAACACACAAGCATGCAAGATAAGCATAATGAAATAACTGCAGACGAAAACGATAAGAAACAACTGCAAGTACACACACACAAGGTGCAAGCAAAGTCAACATGCAAGTTCGGCGCTCATGATAAGAGGTTGGCTTGCCTGGAGATCGACAAATACTCCGGGAAGAAGTGAGAAACGACCGCGGAAAAATTAGCCGGAAACAGTTCTCTCTCGGAGGGGGCTGTTTACGGACAAGAGCAAAGTGGTCATTTTCACAGTGTCAAACCATAATGAAAATGATGGGAATAGAACGGGCTCGACGAGACGAAGACGTGGGCGTTGGATTTACACCACTAGGGAAAACCCTAGCAGTAGCGCGGGTTTTGTGTCCACTAGTAGCGCAGGGGGCCGCACTACTAATAATGCGCTACAGCTATTGCTTAGCAGTAACGCGTGCCCGCACGCGCTACTGCTAGGACAAATAGCTGCAGCATTTATTCAATACCACGCTACTGCTAAGGTAACTACTTGCAGCGTGTTTTCTGTCCATCGCTACTAGTATTTTTTTAAATTTTTTAATTTTTAGTGTATTTATGCACCGTCGTACAAATATTGGTACAATACCAGTTATGAGGTTTACATCATTATGTCCATAACAGTGTGTCAAATGAAGGTGGATTAGGTTCAAGTGGAGGCAATATGTGGTGCATGTCAAAAGTATACTACTAATCCAAACTTGATCTAGTTTGGACTAGTAGTCCTTTCGATGTGCACCACATGTTGCCTCCACTTGAATCTAATCCGCCAGCACAAGCTATTTAATCATCATCATAGTCATTACCACCAACAGTATTTATTTAATCACCACTAACACTAGCTAATAATAATCATCATAGTCATTACCACCAACACTAGCTATTTTATCATCATAGTAATAGTGTAGCACATCATCATCCTCAAACTCATTTCTAGCTAGCTAATCACTCATGATGCTCTCTCTTAGGTAAAATAACATAAAACATGTATAGCTCTCCTCCTTGATCAAACTGGAGCATGCAGGTGAACCTGTCTCCTAATCGTGGGTAGCGCATCTGTTTGCTGCCCCCTAGTACTTCTCTGCGCTCCCCCATCACATATTTGGTCCAGTCTTGCACTATTAAGCATCTGTCGCTAATCTTGAATGCACTAAAGTAATCTATAGGATATCTTGGCCGTAAGCTGATAATACTCATGGTACCTTTAGTCTCGATCCCATATGGCACAACATTCATCGGGAGTCCCTGTTGAAGAACATCATACGGTAACATACTTAGCAATGAAGTTTAGCTTCAAAAATAATGTATGGAAAAGATGCACTGATGACAAATAGTAAAAATCTTACCATCCTTCCTAAATAGATATGACCGTAGTTCATTACGAACACTATTGGTCACACATTTTCAGTACTAACATTTCTAAATGCAGGAAGAAAATTTGTCTTGACGGTATCAAGATCCTCAAGCCATGAAACATAATGACTGAGCTCCTCGCAGTTGAGTTCAGCCCCAGGATAGTATACGGTCCTGTCTACCAAGCGATGGACATGTTTGCTTGCACGGAAATAAGCTGACAATACAAATTAGTTGTCAACTATTTTTGAATAAACAATATCAAAGACATAAATATGGTTGGGAAACTTACATAATGGTATAACTGGAGGCGTCTGCACATCGACCCATATGTCGGTATTACCTTCAATATCATCTTCCGGACGAATATCAAAGGTGATAACCATATCAGGCTCAAATGCATAAGTCTTGCATAGTGCTCGTCATGTTTTGCATCCAAAATAGGTGTAGTCGTCTGAAATGTATAATTTTGCATGGAAAATATAACCATGCTCGGTCTTCAAGTAAACTTTCTTTTCCTCCATACTATGACTGAAACCTATCTTATCCAATACAAAAACTCTTGCATGGAAGGGGATACGCTAGTAGAATAGTAAAAAAAATAAGTTGACGCAAATGAAGCAGATGTCATGCTTAATTATGAAAAAAGACTTGTCGTTGTGACTTACTGTATCCACTTCGATGTTCTCATCCAGCTTGATGCTGAAGCACCTCCTTTTTGTCGTCAGACATTTCCTATGTTCATAGTTAAAACATTAATTCAAAATCGATCGAAGACAACTACCAAGATACTCAACACATAAATCCGGGGCACTCGATATTTCCTACATATTCTGGCACAAGTCATGCCAAAATTCACGGAAAAATCCGGCATGACCTTTGCTAAAATAGGACATATCGAGCGCCTGAAATTTGCCGGAAAGGAAATGAATCAACACTCCAGCAAAACATAGGCCACTTGGAGGTGTAACCTGCAAACATGACCGACCACTTGGATATTGAGCAACACAAGATATACATTTCAAAATATCTTATAGGATTCAAATTAGCATACATTCAATAAGCAAAAGTAAATCATCTCATGCGTCCGTACATCGTGAATATTATCACTAATACATCATGAATAGTGTCATACATATAACATCACTAATACAATGAAAACTCTAGCACACGACGGGTATCGGCGCGGGCGGTGGACACCCACAGAGAAGGAACCATCACGGGATCATAGCTCCAGTGAGATCCTCGGAGAACCTACCAGGTATTGGAGAAGGGCATGTGCTCCAACGCAAACAAGTAGCGACGGACGTGCGCGTCCTCCTCACTGACACGGTGACGCACCACCTCCGCGGAGTCCTCGAGCCTCTGGATCATCACTGCCCACGCGACCGCCACCAAAGAAGGTTCGGGTCAATGACAGGCTGGCTCCTCACCAACCTGCGCCCCCCGGTAGGTAGCGCCTCCCAGTACCACCCCTGCAGAGCCCAGTCCCGGACATGGCCGATCTGGTCAAGCAGGTGTCGTCCTCCGCCGACTCAACGACGAGGATGCGGGATAGGCATCGTCCACGTCGAGGCGGGAAAATTGCTTTAACTAAAAAATAGAAACAAGTTCTTACTAACTAGTTCTATTAATTCAACTAGTTCTTACTAAAAATAAACTTACTATAAATAAAAATATTCTAGTACCTAATTAGTACCTAGTTCTTACTAACTGATTAGTACCTAAGAACTACTGCCCTAATTACCATCTAAGTAATTAACTAACTAGCACTAAAAATAGCCTAGGGTTCATACTAACTAGCACTAAATAGCTAGGGTTCATACTAAGCAGAGAAGAGGGATCGGAAGGGGAGAGTGCTTACCGAGGGCGAGGAGAGAGATGGGGTCAGGGGAGACGGCGGCACCGAGGCGCGGTGAGGCGGGGCCGGGGGAGACGGCAGCGAGGCGGGGTCGGGGAGACGGCGGCGAGGCGGGTCGAGAGAGACGGCGGCGAGGCGGGGTCGGGGGAGACGGCGGCGAGGCGGCGGCGGGGAGACGGCGGCGAGGCGGGGTCGGGGGAGATGGCGGCGAGGCGGAGGCAACGAGGAATAGTAGAGGAGAATTGGGGGAGGAAGCAGAGGAGAGGGAATCAGGCCGCGCGGGGGGTTAGGTGAAAATAGCTTTAACTGTAGCGTGGGGAGGAAAAACGCGCTGCTGCTAAAATCCGTAGTAGTAGTAGTGCTGTTCGTAGAAGGGCGCTACTACTATACCTAGCACGTCGGGAACGGTGTGGCAATTATAGTAGTAGCGCTTTCTGTTCCTGCCGCGCTACTGCTAAGCGGCTAACAGTAGTGCAGTTCTGCCAGACGCGCTACTGCTAAGTAGCAGTAGCGCCTCATTTAACAAGCGCTACTGGTAACATTCTGTGTATAAGGTTTTCCCTAGTAGTGTTACCTCAAACGGAGTTACGGTTAAAAAGATACGGACGTTTAAAACTTAGGGACTAATCTGTAAAAATACTTCTACAAACAGGTCCCTAGCAGTTTCAAACGGACGCGCCTTTTCTGAAATACGTCTTCGGTCGGAGGAAACGGCTTCGGCGGGGGCGCTTCCACTTATCCACGCTGGCGAAGACCGGGTCAAAGGCAGAGGTGGGGCCGGGCTTCAGCGCCGCTGACGAGTGGGGCCGTGGGGCCCGCTGGCTTGGTCAACGTGCCAGCCTGGCCGGGGCTTCTTCTTCTTCGCTCGGGCGCTCGACCGGTCGAGGCAGTGGACCGCCTCGACGGCGATTGCCGGCGGCTCCGGCCACCGCAGACGACGGCCAACCTACCGAACTGCTCGGGACGGCGAGGGGCATCTCGGGGTGGTGGTTGCTGCCGGTGAAGAGCTTCACAGCGGGTGCAGCAGGGCACGCGGCGGGGAGGGCTTCGGCCACCGGTGGGGTGTCACGACCGGATTTCTGGGTAATAAATTTCCAGAAAAGACCGTCGTGCTCATCAGCCCCAGGATTACTGTTAGCTGATGAGGCTCCAACTTGATACAGAAATTCCAAGCAAAAAAAATACAGGATATGTAGCACAAGACCATTCTGGCCTGCGAGTACAACAAATGGATTCTAGTGGTTGATGGCGGAAGCGGGTTGTGAAACATCGGTGTCTATGGGACTCCATTTCCCACGGGAACAGCTGACCAGGTTAAATTCCTATCTTCGCGAGGCTGCTCTCTCCATTGAGTGGTTTCCGGGCTGGCATCGCGCGCTCCTCTCCGTGCAAGAAAATCTGGCCAAGACAATAGCCAGGGACAAGCCAGTGAGTACTTTGAATGTACTCGCAAACATTATGAACACAGGTATAATATAACCATGATGTGCAAAAGAAATATTTTTATTCTCATGACGTCAGTCACAATAGATAGATGAACTCTGATGCGTGCAAGCAAGTTATTTATAAAATTGCAATAACATGGTAGTATAAAAACTTATGAAACAAATAACAAGTAATGCCACAGTCGGGTGTCTGAGCGATGCCACATAAAGGGCTTTAAAAAGAAATGCCACAGTCGGCCGTCTGAGCGACGCCACATAAAGGGCTTTAAAAGAAATGCCACAGTCGGGCGTCTGGGCGACACCACATAAAGGGCTTTAAAAGAAATGCCACAGTCGGGCGTCTGGGCGACACCACATAAAGGGCTTTAAAAGAAATGCCACAGTCGGGCGTCTGGGCGACACCACATAAAGGGCTTTAAAAGAAATGATCATAGTGAATATCCCGGAGGTAGAACCATCCTAGAGATATTTGGTAATAATATCACGGGTTAGTCAATAACAATAATAATCATAGATATCACAAGTCACGAGTAGAAATTTCATTTTTCTGGTTAACCGTTTCACCTCCGAAGACCGACACTAAGACCGACACCTGACTCATCCCAGACTGCAATCCTTAACCATGGACACGGCTATTCGAATAGGTTTGTTCTCTGCAGAGGGTGTACTCTTTACCCACGAGTAACGGATTTCTTTAGTCCATCAGGACTAATTCCATCTACGGTCTTTTTGTTGAAAACACACCTAACTTGCACACACCAGCTTATCACACACGTGTCTGGAATCACCCACGACACCTGTTAAGCAAACTCTAAGTGAGGAGGCTACAACCTCGCGTAGCATGGGATCAAATTTATATCGCGCGCTCTAAGGGGTGGCCTCCCCTCTCGGTCCCAACCGGAAACACCCATGCCCCCGGACCAGGTGGCCTGCCTACCAGTTACAACCGGTATCTTCCACCATGGCCTCTCTGTACGGTGTGTGCTAGAAAGAGGTTGACAACTTACTGAACCGTACTCTACTTGCGGTAGAGACGAGTGGTAGTACGAAACAAGTACGGGGGTTACTGGAACAAGACTCGATCTACGGTCGACTCAGGAGGTTCAAGTATTCTCTGCATGATTAGTATAACAAATTTATTTCATCCCACAGAGTCACCACTCATATCACCTTACCATGCCATACCAGACAGAATTGTCCCGACGGAGACCGGCGACAAACTCATACCTACCCAAGGCAGAGGTTTTCCCGGTTTCCTGCCGGTATGCATGCAAGGCTCATGAGGGTGATTATCATCACAAGTGTGTCCATTACCAACAGCATGGAAATCAATAACATGCACCCATGCATATGATCACATCACATGAAATAACAATTCCTTCGAAATGCGGTGGTGTTATAATCTCATCAACAATCAATCCAAAATTATTATGCCGGGGTTCAGAATGCTTGCCTTCAATGTGCGGGAAGGCAGGGTGCACTCCAAAACTTTTGAAAACTTCTTCTCTCTCCCAAAAATCCTATTTAAAAACATATTTGAATTAACACACATTTCAAAAACAGAACAAAAAGGGTGTTTGAAATTTTTTTAAATAAATCTTAAAATAAACTAGATCAAATTTGAAGAAGGTAGGAAAAAGAATCAACTCAGTTGGACTTATATTTAAAAAGTTATAGCCAGTCAAAGATTTGGTCAAAAATCTGTTTTTAAAATAAAACAGAAAAGAAAACGTTTCGGAATGGAATACGTTTTCGGAGCGGGGAAAGCGTACTGGGGTTAATACGCCTTCACTTAATCGACGTGGATAGGCGCAGGGTCACTGACAGTGGGTCCAAGGGGCCCACTGGTCAGGTTTGACCAGTCTATCCCTCCCTCCTCTTCCTCTGCCCGAACGGAGGCGAGGCCACGGCGATCGCCGCCGGCGAACGGTGGCTCCCCGCGGGTTCCAGAGGGTCTGGATGGATCCGCGAGACTGCGGCGGTCTTCTCGGTGGTCGTTGGGTCGACAGGGGTGGAAGAAGTCGTCGGCGGTGAGCTTCGCGGCGGAGGGAGCTTCGGGAGCAAAGTGATTTTGTGGAGGCGATGGCTCCCGATCAAAATCAAGCAGGGGAACGAGTTCACAGGAGGATGAGATGGTTCCTGGTGAAGAGAATGGAGAGGGGGAGGTGCTGGAGGTGCCGGATTGGCCGGGGCGGTGGCGGCGGCAGGAGTTGCCGGAGATGAGGAAGGAGGCCTCCCCGGGTCGATTGGCTGCCAATGGGGGTCCTCTGGAGGTGGTTTGAGGTCGCGTGCGTGCTCAAAGGGGCTCGGGGTGTCCATTTATAGTGCGCCGAGGTCGGTTCCGCGGCGGCCGGATAAGCTCTCCGGCGAACCTCCTCTCTGTAGCTTGCAGGGCAACGTGGCGTGGCTGGGGATGACGGCAAGAGCTAGTGGACGAGACGGCACTGCTCCAGGGGCCAGGTGGCGAGCCGGGGTGGCTTGGGCGGCGCTGCACGGCGCAGGGCTGTCGGGCGGCGGCGGCGGCTAGCGCTTGGCCTGTCGGGCGCGGCGGGGCTGCTTGGCGCGTAGTTGAGAGAAGGGGAGTGCGTGGCGAGGTTCTGCAGAGCGGGCCAAAGCCGTGGGGGCCAGCGTGTCGGCTCGACCGCGTGGCTGCAATACGCGCGCTCTGGGCGCGTCCAGTGCATGCACCGAATGTGCTCGACGAAATGCCATGGCACTCCAGAGCGCTTGGTTGGAGCTGGGATTTAGGAGGGTGGGGTTATAGTCTAAGGCAAAACCATTGGACAAGCTGGTATGATCCAAGGTTCAAGGTCACAATGCAAAGACAAAATCATGTCAAAACTGGCCATGCACACCAGGTGTTTGACAAAATGCCAAGGGCACTTAGGCATTTCTTGGAGTGGCCAAAATCTCCAGATCAGTGTCTCTGTGGATGAAAGAGAGGGTGGTGAGGTTAGTTGGTGAAATGCACAAACTTGTTAGTGCAAGTCTAGCAGAATTTCAATTCTGGACAGGAAATAAATAGCATTATTTCATGAACCAACATTGATCCAAAAGGTGCATGCTCCTGGACTTAGGGGTTTAACATGGAGGACTACAAGTAGGAGAAATAATCAAGGGTTAAAGAGCAAGTAAAAACATGGTTGCTGTGCAAATCATCAAATTGGACCAGAATGGAAAAGAGGTTGATTCACTCAAACTTTTCAAAGAGCATAAATAGGTTTTTGCACAAAGGGAAACAATAGGCTCCTACTGACCTCCCTTAATTTTGGTAGAAGTTTTAAAGAAATATTTGAATAGGTTGTAGTGCAAAATGCACTCTGGACCAGAGAAGAAAAATTGAGTGCAGGGCTCAAAATATTCCATTAATGAAATATATTTTTGCATAAAAGTGATTTAAAAACATCACATGACATCTCCAAATTTTTATGGGAATTTTAAGTGAATCTATCAAATGGTTGTAGTTCAAATATGGTCAATTAACCTTGAAAAACCATTTTCAAGAAAATAAAGATCAAGCAACTTAATTATTTAATTAGTTATACTGAAAAAAGGAAAGTTTTTCTTGAGAGGTTAAACAAGTCCAGTAACATAATTGAAAAGTTTTCTCTTTGGGAAAAACTCATCATAACAGGGAAGGAAATGATTTAAAAATCAAAATGGAGCTCAGAAATCCAAAGTTTTAATTCCTGGTAAAAAAATTAACTTAATAAAACAAGGCCAAATATTTGGGGTGTCACAATACTATCCCCCTTAAGAAAAATCTCGTCCTCGAGATTTTCTAAAAGCGGTGTTAAGAAAATATTTATGCAATAATGATGTGGCTACAGTGAGAGGGCAATAAGTGGTGAAAACCACAGTGTGAAAAACTGGGGCTTCGCGGAAAAGTCTACGGCCCGGGACAAAAATCGGGCGATTTCTACGCTGGATATAAATTTAGGATAACTCCTAAATTTAGATATACGCTGATCGCACCCGAGAGCATAGTGCTCTCTCTGGCTGACAGGAGGACCCGGGGTCCACTGTCAGTCTCCTCTCTTCTCCCTCTGGCCCTTTCTTCCTCCTCTCTCCCGCGTGCTTCCTCCACCAGTGACGCCTAGTGTGTAGGGCATCTAGGCCGTACCGTGGTAGTGCGCGGCGTGCTAGCTGCCGGTGCAGCGTGCACTCACCTCGCTGGCCAGCGTGCTGTCGGCACTGCTCGCGGATTCGACTCCGAACACCGGCGATCGGCGACGAGCGGCGTTGGTGGACTTCGCCCACCATACACCGAGCTCGAGCTATAAAAACGGCCGGGGTGCCTCTCTCTTCTTCCTCACCTCTGGCCTCACTTCTCCTCCTTCTTCTCTCTCCATTACTGCTTACCGAAACTCGAGTGAGGCTCTAATGGCGGAGACGATGCCGGACTGGTTTGTGATCCTGATATGCGGAGGGCTGGCGACGCTGTTGGGGCTTTATGTGCTCCTGTGCGCGATGATCTTCGACGAGTATCGCGATGCTGCGGCTCGGGTGTTGGTTCTCCACGGAGGTGGTGATCATGAAGAGTAGATGGAGTGTGCCGGGTGCTAATTGTCGTTAGGGGGTGATTAGCTGGATGTAACACCGTTGCAAAGTTTTGCAAACAGTGTATGTGTCCGAATGATTATGGTTGTGAGTCTGCTCGTGGTGCTGAGTGAAATTAAATAATCCACGTCGTGAGAAAGTGTAGATGTAGCAACTCAGGGAAAAGAAAATCTCACTCCAGGGTTTCGCGAGGGGAAAACAGTTACTTTAAAGGAGCGTAAACCACATCAAAACTACACACATGAGCAGAAGCCAAATAATTGACTCGTCGTACAAACTCAGGGTATCACGCATAAGTCACACACATAAGTAAATGCTGCAAAGAACAAATACAGTAGTGACGTCTAAAATGAAAACGGTAACTGGGAGGGGTTCTGATAAAATGTCTCTGGTAAAGGGATACATTCTTCTTCAATCGGAGGCAGTGGATTGACCAGTCGATGTATGCGTCTCTCCGTGTCGGGTCTCAGTGGTCTGCCGATGGCAACCTGAGGATTTAAATCCGCGAGGCTCTGGAGATAATCCATCACTCGCTGGTTCAAATGCTCTTGAGCAATGATGTACTGGATAAGGTTGGCCAGAACTGGGTCTCTCTCAATACGCCCACCGGGAAAAGACGTTACTTCTCCGGGTGCTGCACGACTCGGAAAGTAATAATATCCTCGTTCGCGGGCATAGGGTACTGCGGATCGAAGACGAGCAATTGCTTCTTTCGCAGCAGCTTCTATGGCCAGGTGTGGGGTTGGCATAGATTTCCCCACGAAGGAAACTTCTATTGGATCTTGGTTGGGGTCTACAGGAGGAATGTGTACTGCTGCCCAATATTCCGAGGTGGATGGGGTGATCCTTGATTTGAACAGCTCGTACTGGGGTGGCTGGGTAGAACCCATGGTACTGCGGGTAAAATCCCACAATAATTTGACAAAGCTACCTGGGGTTGCATCTGGGGTTCTCAGATGAATGCTGGGGTTCGGCATGACAGGAAGAAGCGTGAGTGTTGTGCGCAAAGTGAGGGTTGTTGGGTAAGGTCACAAGATGGCCTTTATATAGCAAAGGAGCCGGATCGTTTTTCCGTGGCGAAAAGTAATAAATTTGCCAGTTTGACTCCAAAGGTCAGGTCAGTGTCAGAGATACACATATCTCATAAGGAGATGTGTTACTGTGGTTGTTGTCGGGCTGGTTTTGGTAGTTGTGCCCGGAAAAATATGCAGCTATGCGCTGACCAAATATGCGAGGCTATTATTAAAACAGAGGCATAAAGACAGGATGCGTTAATATACGCGGTCGCATGATTACAAAGCGAGGATACATTGAAACTTGGTACTACTCATACGGCTCAGTCTACCTCGTTTATGTCTAAACGGGCGTGCCTGGTGGATGTCGAGGCTTCTCCACGTGTCTCTCTGCCGGGATTAGTCAGAGATGGCGGAGGAACTGCAGGGTTGGGGTAGTGAGAATGACCATTGCGGGGATTGTTGGCCACAACCCCGTTGGAGTGTGCTCCCAATATGCTACGAAGCACTTCTGGGGTTATCGTAGCACCTTGGCCGATGGCTGGGGCAGATCTTGGGGTCTCGATAGGTTGTCCAAACAACACGACAGGGTTGTCGGTGTTGGGCTCGTTTTCTCCTCTCGCCGGGGCTCGACGAACCAGCTCTCCACGAGCTGCGATTAGATCAATGGTGATCTGGTCGAACAGTGACTCCAGTGCACTTACATAGCGCACTAGGTGCAACAATGCGGGGTCCGTCTCGTGGTCTCCATTGGCGACTTGGGGTGGTCTACCATACCCTTCTCGTCTGGGGTAGTAGTGGAACGAGTGACAGTTAACTCTAGGCGACAAGTGCCTGAGATGAACTATAGCCTCTCGAGCGGCTAGCTGGATGGCTTGTGGCTCAAAGGAAGTTGTCCTTCCGGTGAACCTGTAGGGACGTTCGGGTGCTAGACTCCTACCGTAAATGTGCACAGTGGCCCAGAATTGACGGTCTTCACCGCTCATGGGTCCTTGATACACAACATATTCTGGTGGCTCCTCTAACGCGTAGGCACGACGAGTGAGGTTTGCGAGGATGGTCACAAAACCTCCAAGGTTGGTTGCTGTGGTCTCGTTGTGCACGATAGGTCCAGGCATTGTGGCTCGGTTTGGGGTAGCGGCTGTGTTGTGCTGGTTGGGTGCTAGCGCGTCCTTTTTTATAGGGAAAAAGGGGCGGAGTCTTCCTTCGCACGCTTGCGAGAAAGGACTATTTAGGGGCCGGTCACTGGCGCATGAGTGACGGGTTAGGTTGATAGGTTGGGCACCGACTGCCAAAAGATGTTGGGGTCACTGTGTGGCTATCTTGCACGAGAAGCTTGGCTGGGGTTTGGTTAAGGTCTGGTGGGTTGGTTTGCCTAAGTTTATTGACCTGGCTAAGATAGGATTAGCCAATGGTCAGCCTGGCTATGATACCAAGCCTGTCACGACCGGATTTCTGGGTAATAAATTTCCAGAAAAGACCGTCGTGCTCATCAGCCCCAGGGTTACTGTTAGCTAATGAGGCTCCAACTTGATACAGAAATTCCAAGCAAAAAAAATACAGGATATGTAGTACAAGACCATTCTGGCCTGCGAGTACAACAAATGGATTCTAGTGGTTGATGGCGGAAGCGGGTTGTGAAACATCGGTGTCTATGGGACTCCATTTCCCACGGGAACAGCTGACCAGGTTAAATTCCTATCTTCGCGAGGCTGCTCTCTCCATTGAGTGGTTTCCGGGGCTGGCATCGCGTCGCTCCTCTCCGTGCAAGAAAATCTGGCCAAGACAATAGCCAGGGACAAGCCAGTGAGTACTTTGAATGTACTCGCAAACATTATGAACACAGGTATAATATAACCATGATGTGCAAAAGAAATATTTTTATGCTCATGATGTCAGTCACAATAGATAGATGAACTCTGATGCGTGCAAGCAAGTTATTTATAAAATTGCAATAACATGGTAGTATAAAAACTTATGAAACAAATAACAAGTAATGCCACAGTCGGGTGTCTGAGCGACGCCACATAAAGGGCTTTAAAAAGAAATGCCACAGTCGGGCGTCTGAGCGACGCCACATAAAGGGCTTTAAAAGAAATGCCACAGTCGGGCGTCTGGGCGACACCACATAAAGGGCTTTAAAAGAAATGCCACAGTCGGGTGTCTGGGCGACACCACATAAAGGGCTTTAAAAGAAATGCCACAGTCGGGCGTCTGGGCGACACCACATAAAGGGCTTTAAAAGAAATGCCATAGTCAGGCGTCTGGGCGACACCACATAAAGGGCTTTAAAAGAAATGATCATAGTGAATATCCCGGAGGTAGAACCATCCTAGAGATATTTGGTAATAATATCACGGGTTAGTCAATAACAATAATAATCATAGATATCACAAGTCACGAGTAGAAATTTCATTTTTCTGGTTAACCGTTTCACCTCCGAAGACCGACACTAAGACCGACACCTGACTCATCCCAGACTGCAATCCTTAACCATGGACACGGCTATTCGAATAGGTTTGTTCTCTGTAGAGGGTGTACTCTTTACCCACGAGTAACGGATTTCTTTAGTCCATCAGGACTAATTCCATCTACGGTCTTTTTGTTGAAAACACACCTAACTTGCACACACCAGCTTATCACACACGTGTCTGGAATCACCCACGACACCTGTTAAGCAAACTCTAAGTGGGGAGGCTACAACCTCGCGTAGCATGGGATCAAATTTATATCGCGCGCTCTAAGGGGTGGCCTCCCCTCTCGGTCCCAACCGGAAACACCCATGCCCCCGGACCAGGTGGCCTGCCTACCAGTCACAACCGGTATCTTCCACCATGGCCTCTCTGTACGGTGTGTGCTAGAAAGAGGTTGACAACTTACTGAACCGTACTCTACTTGCTGTAGAGACGAGTGGTAGTACGAAACAAGTACGGGGGTTACTGGAACAAGACTCGATCTACGGTCGACTCAGGAGGTTCAAGTATTCTCTGCATGATTAGTATAACAAATTTATTTCATCCCACAGAGTCACCACTCATATCACCTTACCATGCCATACCAGACAGAATCGTCCCGACGGAGACCGGCGACAAACTCATACCTACCCAAGGCAGAGGTTTTCCCGGTTTCCTGCCGGTATGCATGCAAGGCTCATGAGGGTGATTATCATCACAAGTGTGTCCATTACCAACAGCATGGAAATCAATAACATGCACCCATGCATATGATCACATCACATGAAATAACAATTCCTTCGAAATGCGGTGGTGTTATAATCTCATCAACAATCAATCCAAAATTATTATGCCGGGGTTCAGAATGCTTGCCTTCAATGTGCGGGAAGGCAGGGTGCACTCCAAAACTTTTGAAAACTTCTTCTCTCTCCCAAAAATCCTATTTAAAAACATATTTGAATTAACACACATTTCAAAAACAGAACAAAAAGGGTGTTTGAAATTTTTTTAAATAAATCTTAAAATAAACTAGATCAAATTTGAAGAAGGTAGGAAAAAGAATCAACTCAGTTGGACTTATATTTAAAAAGTTATAGCCAGTCAAAGATTTGGTCAAAAATTTGTTTTTAAAATAAAACAGAAAAGAAAACGTTTCGGAATGGAATACGTTTTCGGAGCGGGGAAAGCGTACTGGGGTTAATACGCCTTCACTTAATCGACGTGGATAGGCGCAGGGTCACTGACAGTGGGTCCAAGGGGCCCACTGGTCAGGTTTGACCAGTCTATCCCTCCCTCCTCTTCCTCTGCCCGAACGGAGGCGAGGCCACGGCGATCGCCGCCGGCGAACGGTGGCTCCCCGCGGGTTCCAGAGAGTCTGGATGGATCCGCGAGACTGCGGCGGTCTTCTCGGTGGTCGTTGGGTCGACAGGGGTGGAAGAAGTCGTCGGCGGTGAGCTTCGCGGCGGAGGGAGCTTCGGGAGCAAAGTGATTTTGTGGAGGCGATGGCTCCCGATCAAAATCAAGCAGGGGAACGAGTTCACAGGAGGATGAGATGGTTCCTGGTGAAGAGAACGGAGAGGGGGAGGTGCTGGAGGTGCCGGATTGGCCGGGGCGGTGGCGGCTGCAGGAGTTGCCGGAGATGAGGAAGGAGGCCTCCCCGGGTCGATTGGCTGCCAATGGGGGTCCTCTGGAGGTGGTTTGAGGTCGCGTGCGTGCTCAAAGGGGCTCGGGGTGTCCATTTATAGTGCGCCGAGGTCGGTTCCGCGGCGGCCGGATAAGCTCTCCGGCGAACCTCCTCTCTGTAGCTTGCAGGGCAACGTGGCGTGGCTGGGGATGACGGCAAGAGCTAGTGGACGAGACGGCACTGCTCCAGGGGCCAGGTGGCGAGCCGGGGTGGCTTGGGCGGCGCTGCACGGCGCAGGGCTGTCGGGCGGCGGCGGCGGCGGCTAGCGCTTGGCCTGTCGGGCGCGGCGGGGCTGCTTGGCGCGTAGTTGAGAGAAGGGGAGTGCGTGGCGAGGTTCTGCAGAGCGGGCCAAAGCCGTGGGGGCCAGCGTGTCGGCTCGACCGCGTGGCTGCAATACGCGCGCTCTGGGCGCGTCCAGTGCACGCACTGAATGTGCTCGACGAAATGCCATGGCACTCCAGAGCGCTTGGTTGGAGCTGGGATTTAGGAGGGTGGGGTTATAGTCTAAGGCAAAACCATTGGACAAGCTGGTATGATCCAAGGTTCAAGGTCACAATGCAAAGACAAAATCATGTCAAAACTGGCCATGCACACCAGGTGTTTGACAAAATGCCAAGGGCACTTAGGCATTTCTTGGAGTGTCCAAAATCTCCAGATCAGTGTCTCTGTGGATGAAAGAGAGGGTGGTGAGGTTAGTTGGTGAAATGCACAAACTTGTTAGTGCAAGTCTAGCAGAATTTCAATTCTGGACAGGAAATAAATAGCATTATTTCATGAACCAAAATTGATCCAAAAGGTGCATGCTCCTGGACTTAGGGGTTTAACATGGAGGACTACAAGTAGGAGAAATAATCAAGGGTTAAAGAGCAAGTAAAAACATGGTTGTTGTGCAAATCATCAAATTGGACCAGAATGGAAAAGAGGTTGATTCACTCAAACTTTTCAAAGAACATAAATAGGTTTTTGCACAAAGGGAAACAATAGGCTCCTACTGACCTCCCTTAATTTTGGTAGAAGTTTTAAAGAAATATTTGAATAGGTTGTAGTGCAAAATGCACTCTGGACCAGAGAAGAAAAATTGAGTGCAGGGCTCAAAATATTGCATTAATGAAATATATTTTTGCATAAAAGTGATTTAAAAACATCACATGACATCTCCAAATTTTTATGGGAATTTTAAGTGAATCTATCAAATGGTTGTAGTTCAAATATGGTCAATTAACCTTGAAAAACCATTTTCAAGAAAATAAAGATCAAGCAACTTAATTATTTAATTAGTTATACTGAAAAAAGGAAAGTTTTTCTTGAGAGGTTAAACAAGTCCAATAACATAATTGAAAAGTTTTCTCTTTGGGAAAAACTCATCATAACAGGGAAGGAAATGATTTAAAAATCAAAATGGAGCTCAGAAATCCAAAGTTTTAATTCCTGGTAAAAAAAATTAACTTAATAAAACAAGGCCAAATTTTTGGGGTGTCACATGGGGACGGAGCTACGGTGGTGGGGAGGAGGGGCTCAGGCTATGGGGCGGCTCGCCGGACTTCGGGGGAAACGTTGGTGGTGGCAGAACAGCGAGGGGAAGGCCCTGGTCGCCTAGACCAGACAGGTCTGAGGCGACGGCCATGGAGATGGGCAAGTGAATGGAGAAGCTAGGGAGGCTTGGGGAGGCGAAGGGGGCTCGGGAGCTGCTTAAATAACCGCGAAATGGCTCGAGGGAGGAGGGGAGGAACTGGCACGTGGCGGGCGTCGTGTCGTGTGTCGGGGATGGCACAGGCTTCGGCAGGCGCGGCCAAGGCCCACGGGGACGCACAGGAAGGCGACGAGGAGGGCGCGGACGAGCGCCAGAGGCTCATGGAGACAAGCAGCGCGCGCGCGGACGAGAGGGGGAAGAAGACAGAAGCGAGGAAGACGAGGGTGCACACGGGCGCTCACTGTCGACCTTTGGCACGGCTCGCCGGAGAAGAAAATGGAGGGGGCGCGGGGTCCAGGCGAACGACGACGATGGTGCGGAGCTGCTAGACATTAATGGCAAGGCCAGAGACGCTCGGAGCAGCGCTGACATCGAGAACTGTGGCTAGACCACCGTTTTGGCAGGCTGCACGCGTGGTCATCGCTGGCATGGCGCGCTCTGGGTTTTTATAGCGGCCAAAACATGTATACGGCGTAGTCCTTCGAATGTAGATTGTTACTACGGTAAAGCTACGCTTGAGACAAAGGGGTATGAGTGAAACAACCTCCACAAGTTTGCTGCTGCAAACTTGGCCACTTCCTGGAGATAAAACCAGAGATGGTAAATGATAAATTTGATGTCTGGGAGTCTCAGGGTAGCAAGGACTACGGTCCTGGGGGTTTTGAGGTGATTAGGACAACTATTTACCATAGTTGTTGTACAACCACCAAATCTGACCCAGAAACTGAATCATGATGAAGCACTCACTAGGAGTGATGGATGGAGCTATAACTTGGCAAATCCTAGTGATTAGGTCATAAGTAGATGCTATAGAAAGATCAAAACAAATGGACTTACCAAATTGGTACTTCCTTCACAAGCATCACTTTGGACCAGAAACTTGGGAAAATCCTAGGAAAATATTGGCTAAGTAAAATTAGCCAAACTCTTGGTTAGGTGGGTTATATGGATAGGAGAAGGCCTGGAAATAGTTTCAGCCATAATGGAGCAAGATAAAATATACTTTCTTCACAAACTGAAAATTTTGACAGAAAACAAGAATTGCTCCTGTGCTCACATAACTCAATGAAATGATATGAATTTGGGTGAAGGCTAATGATTTGGGATACTTGAGAGGATGTAAAAGTTTCATCGCATTTGGAAACACTATTAAGGTACTTCCTTCACAAAGTTACAATCTGGTCAGAAACTTTGAAAAAATGCACAGGGAGGTAGGATGATTGGATTGAGCTCATCTTTGACATCCATGGGTTATTTATCAATATTAAAAACACTACCAATTTGCAGCTCAAATGGAATTAGGAATAAAGCACTTCCTTTGCAAAATTTCAGAGAAGGCGGAAACTTGCATTGGATCATGTGCACAATTTTTGATCTGTGGAACATGAGATGATGATGGAACTAGTGATTATATAGCAAGGACAAGCTCCACAATTTATGTGAGAGTTTTCCCAGCTATAAAAATAGTAGTTCCTTTAGAAAATGGCAGAAATGCAATGTTGGTATTAAATAGGAAAAGATAATTTTCCTTATTTAATTATGGACAATATAATTTCCACAGCTTGGATTAGGCATAATTATCAAATCCACCAATTCACATGAATTTAGGAGATCTAGCTATGCCTTTTGATTTTCTTCCTCAGAAAGGCAAGAAAAGGAATAAATCATAATTCAAAAATATTGCATGCGACTTGGCAATATTTTTGCATATCCTAGGTTTAGAAGGATAGAAGGGTCTCTAGGAATAGATGGGATGATCAACATATCAAGGAAAATGATGGCTCCTTTGTAATCACAAAAGCCACATTCAAATTCCAAAAATTTGGAATTAGGGTTTGAGAGGGTTTGAGCTGATGCAACTGAGGTCTTGCCCACTGAAAAAGACATGAGAAAGTTTTGAAAGGTTGGAAATGAAAAGAATTCTCAGAGTCATCCACCAAACTCAGGAGAAAGATTTGAAAAATGAGTGCCAGGAAGAAATAACAGCACAAAAATTGATAACACAATTTTGGGGCTGTTACGGGGACTCCGCCTGGGGGGCTTTATAAGCCGCCACCCCGGTGCCCGCCAGCCCAAGCCACC
>NC_041383.1:716761858-716789502 GCF_002162155.2 Triticum dicoccoides
GACGCCGACGCCCGACGCCGCCACATCGCCACCGGACCCCGCCGCCCCTCGCCAGAGTAGCCGCCGCCGCCGGAGCCAACCCGCACCCCAAGGTAGCCGCCAGTTTTTCTTATAAAACTGATCGGTTTTTTTCGAAATGCTAGATCTGTTTTTTTATTAGATCTGGTTCGCTTTAGTTTTTTTCCGGTTTAGTCTATTTAGCGGACGTTCGTTCGTACGTTCGTTTTAACAAACGGTTTTCGTCATTTAGCCGCAGACAGCGAACGTTCGTTCGTTAGCCTGTTCGTCGTTTTTCTTTTTCTCGGATTTTCCGCGATTATTTCTGATCGCGATTTCGGATCCGATTAAGTCGTGTGAACTCTTATAGTGGTAGACTAGCAGATGTAGGGGAAAGTAGGTGTAATTGTCTACCCATCGTAAGGTGTAAATGCTTCTGAAAGACTATGTCTCGGTCATCCGTTTCTCAAACATCATGTAGTGCGACAATCCCAACGGAGGAGATCGAGTCTTGCGGGGAAAAGTGCACAAACCTCTGCAGAGTGTATAAATTAATCATGGTTAGCCGTGACCCCGGTTATGGACGTTTTGAGTATCTAGTACCTGGATTATCATGTGAATCTCATCTTGTTACTTTAATGAATTTTGTTGGGTTTAATGTGTGACACCCCAAAAATTTAACCATGTTTTGAATTATTAAAATTTTGCCAGGAGTTTAAAATTTTGCTTTCTGTATTTTCTTTTGGTTTCAGAACCCCTTTTTCTTTAATATTGTGGAGTTTTACCCCAAGTGGAAACTTTCCAAAAATATTATTGGATTTCCATACTTTCTCAATCAAACAATTCTTAATCAGTGGGTTTATTTGCATAATTGTTTTTCCTGAGCTTTATTCTTTTAAAATGAATTTTCATAAGTTTTGGAGCCTCTTTTACACTACAACCATTTGATAAATGCATCTAAAATTTTCACCAAAATTTGGGGATGACATATGATGTCCCTAAAGCACTTTTATGCAAAAAGATCTTCTGTTCATTGGGGATTTTGAGCTCTACACCAAACTTTCAAATCTAGTCCAGTGGGCAATTTTGCACTACAACCTATTTAAATATTTCTTTAAAACTTCCACCAAAATTAGGGAAGGTCAGTAAGAGTATATTATCCACCTTGATGCAAAAACCCAGTTATGTCCTTTGAAAATTTTGAGTGAATCAACCTCAGTTTCATTCTGGTCCAACTTGAGGATTTGTACTGCAACCATATTTTTACTTGCTCTTTTACCCACGGTTCTTTTTCCTACTTGTAGTCCTTCCTACAAAACCCTTAAGTGCAAGAGCATGAACCCATTGGGATATTTTTGGTCCATGAAATAACAGCCTTTAGTTTCTGCCCAAAACTGACTTTCTCAAATAATTGCACTTACAAGTTTCTTCCCTTGGCAAACTAACCTGGCCACCATCACCTACAACTAAAGAGACCCCAATCTGGAGATTTTGACCACTCCAAGAAATGCCTAGGTGCCCTTGGCGTTTTGTCAAACACCTTGTAGGCATGGCCAATTTTGGCATGGTTTTTAGTTAGCATTGCAAGCTTGGTCTCCTGGCCTAACCCGTGGTGCCCTACAGCACCGCCGTCAGAGCCCCTTGGCGGCACGTCGGCGTCCGAAGTGGGCTCCTGCCATGGTCGGCGCCGCCCGAGCCGCAGCCACGCGCCAACTGCCCCCTGGAGCAGTTCAAGCTTATCCTCGCACTCGTGTGCAAGCGCTCGTCGGTGCCACGACGCCCTGCCGTAACAGAAACGGTCGGCCGGCGATCTTATCCCCGGCGATGGCGGAACCGACCTAGCTACGTTATAAATGGTGACCCTGAGCTCCTCCTAGACCCCAGGTAGCCTCAAGCCATCCCCCTAGTGCTCCCCTAGCCCGCAATTGACCAAGGGAGGCCGTCTCCCATGTCTCCGGCCAGCTCGGCCACCGCCACCTTCCGGCCCCGTTCGTCACCACCAGGCCCTCCCCCGTCCATCAGACACCACCACCCGACTCCCCTTCGTCTTGCGGAGCCGACCAAACCCCCTGCTGCGACGGAGAGCCACCGTAGCCCAAAAACCCCAATCCACCCGAAGCCACTAGCCGCCGCGAAGCTCGTCCCCGGCGACTCCCTCCGTCCCCACCTAGCTAGCAACCACCGGGAGGACCGCCCGGGACCCGCGGATCCATCCCCGCCCTCGGCTTCCCGTGAGGGACCGCCGTTCGCCGATGAGCATCGCCGGAGTCCCACCTCCGCTCGGGCAGAGGAAGAGGGGGGAGAAGACTAGTCAAACCCGACCAGTGGGCCCCCTGGACCCACTGTCAGTGACCCACGCGCCGTCCACGCTGGATAAGTGGAGACGTAAAATCAGAGTACGTGTTCGACGTGTGCATATATTCGAAACGTTTTTCTTTTTCTGTTTTATTTTAAAAACAGAATTTGACCAAAACTTTGACTGTCTATAACTTTTTAAATATAACTCCAAATGAGTTGATTCTTTTTCCTACCTCTCTCAAATATTGTCTAGTTTATTTTCATATTTATTGGAAAAAAATTCAGACAACTTTTTGGTACTGTTTTTGAAACTATATATTGATTCAAAAATATTTTTAATAGGATATTTGGAGAGAGAAGAAAACTTTCAAAGTTTTGGAATGCACCCTGCCTCCCCACACCTTGAAGGCAAGCATTCTGAACCCTGGCATAATATGGTCGTGTGTTGTTTGATACAGTTACAGCACCTCTCGTCTCGGAGTTTTTGTTATATTTTTTTTGTGATGATACGTTCAAACTCATGAGTGCATATTGATAGTTTCATGCTATTGGAGTTTGATATGATTGGGATAGTAGTCACCATCATATGCCTCTCATGCATACCGGAAGGAAACCGGGAAAGCCTCTGTCTTGGGTAGACACGAGCTTGTCTCCGGTCGTTGAGACGATTGTGTCTGGTACGGCATAGTGAGACATGATGAGTGGCGGTTATGTATGTTGGTTGAAAATATATTTGTTATGCTAATCGTGCAGGTAACACCTAAACCTCCTGAGTCAACTGTAGATCGAGTCTTGTTCCAGTAACCCCCATGCTTGTTCCATGCTACCACTTGTCCCTGCCGTAGGTAGGGTACGGTTCAGTAGGTTGTCAACCCCTTTCTAGCACACACCGTACAGAGGGGCCGGGATGAGGGTTCCATGGCCATGGATTAAAGCCAGTCATCCAGTAAGGGGGCATGGGTGTTTCGGTTGTAGCCGAGGGGGTGGCTCCCCCAGTTTGCGCGCGGTATAAATTTTGTGATCCCATGCTAATCGAGGTTGTATCCTCCCCACTTAGAGTTTTGCTTAACAGTGTCGTGGGTGATTCCAGACACCGATGAGCCAAGCTGGTGTGTGCGGTTGGGTGTGTTTTCAACTAAAAGACCGTAAGCGGAATTAGTCCGGATGGACTAACGGAATCCGTTACTCGTGGGTAAAGAGTACACCCTCTGCAGAGATTATATCTATTCGAGTAGTCGTGCCCATGGTTAAGGACTACAGTATGGGTTGGGTCAAGTGTCGGTCTTAGTGTCGGTCTTCGGAGGAAAAACAACTAAGTCAAAACATTTATTATGACCGATGACATATGATGATTATGATTATTATTATTGTGAACTAACTATTTTCATTACTTGATTTATTGAGTATCCCTGGGACGGTTCTACCTCTTGGTTATTCACTGTGTTTTCTCCTATTATAAGCCCTTTATGTGGTGTCGCATAGACGCCCGACTGTGGCATGTTTTGTTATTTATTTACCATATAAGCCCTTTATGTGGTGTCGCATAGACGCCGGACTGTGGCATGTTTTGTTATTTATTTACCATATAAGCCCTTTATATGGTGTCGCATAGACGCCCGACTGTGGCATGTTTGTTAATTATTTACCATATAAGCCCTTTATGTGGTGTCGCTGAGACGCCCGACTGTGGCATGCTTGTTATGCATTTACTTTATAAGCTCTTTAGGTGGCATCGCATAGACACCCGACTGTGGCACGTTTCTTACTTATTTCTCTTATGAGCCCTTTCTATGGTGTCGCTCAGACGCCCGACTGAGGCATTCTATTTCTACTCTCTAATTGCATTATTCATGTGCTACGTGAATAACTTGTTTGTGTGCATCAAGGATTTTATTTTTGTGACTGACGTTGTGATCATAGAATATTTCAGAGCATGATTATCGTTTGTTATATTATACCTGTGTTCATAATATTTGCGAGTACATTCAAAGTACTCACTCGCTTGTCCCTGGCTATTGTCTTGGCCAGATTTCTTGCTTGGAGAGGAGCGTTGCGATGACAGCCCCGGAACCTAATCAATGGTGATAGCAGCCTCGCGAAGATAGGAGTTAACCTGGTCAGTTGTTCCCGTGGGAAATGGAGTCCCATAGACATTGATGATCCACAAACCGCTTCCGCCATCAACCATTAGAAACCTTGTGTTGTACTCATAGGCCAGAATGGTCTTGTACTACATATTATGTATTTTGCTTGGAGTTATAGTATCAAGTTTGTGTCTCGTCGGCTAACAGTAATCCTGGGGCTGGTGAGCATAAGGGCCATTTTCTGGGAAATGAAAATCTCGAAAACCCGGTCCTGACATAATGATGATGCTTAATTGGGATTGAGTTGGGTGAACCTTCTCAATGTTTAACAACCACCATGATAGTTAAATAAAATTTATTCCTTTGCAGTAGGGAAAAATTAGCTTTATGCAAAACTGTAACCATAGAGCCTTCCACCAGCCATATATGCATGTAGTATAGCATTATTCTTTCATTACTCTCTATGTGTTACATTGCCAGCATATTCCATGTGCTGACCCGTTTTCGGGCTGGAACGTTCATGTTGCAGACTTTTCAGACAACGAGTAAGGTGCCTTAGGTCGTGGTCTTATACTCAGTGATGCCGTTGGAGTTGATGGACTCGCTTATCTTCCAAGCCTTCTGCTGTTATCGTTATTAGATGGCCTTAAGACATAGTTATTGTAGTAAGTTCTCTTTTGAGACATTCGATGTAATAAGTGTGTGATTGCTACTCTGTTATAAATCCTTCAAGTACTGTGCGTGTCAGCATTACTGATGCAGGGATGACACTAAAGCACGAAGATCAGACTATTTGAGGTTTGGTCGCTACAGTTCCATAATGCATCATCCCGCAACTAACTCATTAGTCACAATGCTTGCAAGGCTTATAGTGATGTGCATTACCGAGAGGGCCCAAAGATACATCTCTGATACACAGAGTGACAAATCCTAATCTTGATCTATGCCAACTCAACAAACACCATCGGAGACATCTTTAGAGCATCTTTATAATCACCCAGTTACGTTGTGACGTTTGATAGCAGACAAGGTGTTCCTCCGGTATTCGGGAGTTGCATAATCTCATAGTCTAAGGAACATGTATAAGTCATGAAGAAAGCAGTAGCAATGAAACTGTAACGATCATAATGCTAAGCAAACGAATGGGTCTTGTCCATCACATCATTCTCCTAATGATGTGATCCTGTTCATCAAATGACAACACATGTCTATGGTTAGGAAACATAACCATCTTTGATAAACGAGGTAGTCAAGTAGAGGCATACTAGGGACACTTTGTTTTGTCTATGTATTCACACATGTACTAAGTTTCCGGTTAATACAATTATAGCATGAATAATAAACATTTATCATGAAATAAGAAAATATAAATAACAACTTTATTATTTCCTCTAAGGCATATTTCCTTCAGTCTCCCACTTGCACTAGAGTCAATAATCTAGTTCACATCGTCATGTGATTTAACACCAATTGTTCACATCTTTATGTGATTAGTTCACATCTCCATGTGACTAACACCCAAAGGGTTTTACTAGAGTCAATAATCTAGTTCACATCGCTATGTGATTAACACCCAAAGAGTGATCATGTTTTGCTTGTGAGAGAAATTTAGTCAACGGGTCTGCCACATTCAGAGCCATATGTATATTGCAAATTTTCTATGTCTACAATGCTTTCATGGAGCTACTCTAGCTAATTGCTCCCACTTTCAATATGTATCTAGATCGAGACTTAGAGTCTCCAGACCGGTGTTAAAGCTTGCATCGACGTAACTCTTTATGACGAACTCTTTGTCACCTCCATAACCGAGAAACATTTCCTTATTCCACTAAGGATATTTTTGACCAATGTCCAGTGATCCACTCCTGGATCACTATTGTACCCTCTTGCCAAACTTATGGTGAGGTACAAAATAGGTCTGGTACACAACATAGCATACTTGATAGAACCTATGAGTGAGGCATAGGGAATGACTTTTCATTCTCTTTCTATTTTCTGTCATGGTCGGGTTTTGAGTCTTTACTTAATTTCACACCTTGCCACACAGGCAAGAACTCCTTCTTTGATTGTTCCATTTTGAACTACTTCAAAATTTTGTCAAGGTATGTACTCATTGAAAATATATCAAGCATCTTGATCTATATCTATAGATGTTGATGCTCAATATGTAAGTAGCTTCATTGAGGTCTTTCTTTGAAAAACTCCTTTCAAGCACTCCTTTATGCTTTCCAGAAAATTCTACATTATTTCTGATCAACAATATGTCATTCACATATACTTATCAGAAATGTTGTAGTGCTCCCACTCACTTTCTTGTAAATACAGGCTTCACCGCTGTCGGTGTACTAGAGTAGGGGTACCCTAGTATCCCGAACCTGTGCACGGGCAGTCGCAGCACCCCGCGGCAGGGCTTGCCGGGTGACCGCCAAGGTCCTCCGTGGTTCCTTTGGAGCCATTCAAGAACAAAGTATTCAAGCCAAGGAGACAAGGCCCCGGCAAGAGGAGCTTGCCGGGAAGGCCAACCAGGGCATCTCAAGGAACTTGCCGCGACGCGCCACGCGTCCCGGCGAGGCCCGGTGAGCGACAAGCTTACGGACGCGACAAGACAACGACCGCGGCAAGGCGCTTGCCGCGGCAAACTACCACTTTGTACTCGTGCTCCAGCACATCCACCAACGTGTCGCCCTGGGACCTTTCCAGGCGCGCGTGGCAAGAGGCTGTGCAGCTAGCGGTGCGCGGTGGCAAGCGGCGCTGACAGGATTGCCATCATGGCAAGCGGTGGCGTCCCTGACGGTCCCTTTTTTTTCACTGTTTGGGCGACACAGACGGGCATTTAATGCCTTTGTCCCCTGTCGTCAGGGTTAGGTATGATACACTGTACAGGTAGTTGTACCAACCGCAACACCTTTCCATTTTTACCCTTCTCTGCGTTGCCACCTGTCGGTGACCCCTTGAGCATATAAAAGGAGGCCCATGCGCAATGTAGAAGGGGGGTTCGAAAACAGAAAACACTCACGCTCGGTCTCGTTAGCAGCTAGTGTGTACTGTAGCACCCAGCGCTCCCGAGCAAGAACTCAATACACTCAGACATGCAGCAGTAGGAGTATTATCTCTCCGGAGAGCTCCGGAGCTGGGTAAACTGCTCGTGTGCTTCGCCTCGATCCGCTCTTCGTGCGACCTCCGCCCCCCGCCGAACCGAAAGGGGCTCGGTCCGCCGGCCCCGTAGGTGCTCGTGGGTCAGTTTCCCTGACATCTATGGCGGAGGAGTAGGTTCCCTTATCCGCTTGGCGGGGGTAGTGGCAGTGGTCTGAGACGGCCCAGCTCCGGCCGCCGCCGCGGTGTGAGAAGCGGCAGGAGCAGAAGCAGTGGTCCGGGAGGACCCCGCTCCAGTTGCTGCAGCGGCGTGAGGTGCTCCCGCGGCAACAGTGCTTGCCATGGTGGAGCGCGTCGCACGGCGCGGCGGCTGTTGACTCATCTGCCGCCCCGCTATGTTCCCGGCCTTGCGGAGGCGCCTTCTTGGTGGGGCTGGGGGCTGTGCTTGCGGCGAGCTGTCTGAAGATGAGGAGGAAGAGGAGTTGGTCTTCAACGAGCCGCTCGCACCCTCGGCGGGCTCGCTCGACTCGACTTCAGGCCCGGCAAGCCCTTCCTCGCTGGCAAGCCACTCTCGCTCCGCAAGGCTTGCCACCTCTGCTGCCTCTGCCTCCTCCACGGTGAATCCAAACTCGCGCGCGGCAGCGGCTGCCGCCGCCTCTTCCAGCCTAGTGGCAATGCGCTGCATCTCCGCATCGGTGGTGTCGCGAGTAAGGCTTTTCTGTTCATCGAAGCGGACCGGCACTTCTACCAAGCCGTCAAAGAACTCCTGCACAACATCGTCTGCATGCTCTTGCCAAGTTGGGACAATTCCATGCGAATCGCACAGTGACATCATTGCACGGATGCAGTCGAGTGAGGAGTTGTTGCACAACGGAACGACACCCCTCGGCAACCTGAACACTTCGGGATGTTGAGGGTCGTGTTTGAACAGTTCGAGGAGCATCGCGTCCAGTTCCAGGACAGTGAAGTTGAAGTTGAGGCCTGGGCGCAGCCTCATGATATCCGCCGCATTCTGGAACTCCCAGGCGGGTCTCCTCCTCTCCTGCAGGGGGGCGATGCGGCGGCGAAGAAAATCTGCGCCAACGGCGCCTACAGTGAGCCCGGCAAGCCTGAGGCGTAGGATCCGGGTGACGGCAATCTTCAGCCTATCGTCTTCCGGGGCCACGCTGCTCCAATCGTTGCCGCGCGCTACTAGGGCTTGGCGCTGGGCGGTAAATGGCTGCGGGTTCTCCTCGACAATCCAGCACCAGTCTGCTCTCCATTCTTCCCACTTGCTGCGGAGCTCTCCCTCCAGATAAGCTTCTTTCTTGCCAGCTCTTGAGATCCAGGTGATTCCGCCAGATAAAGGCTCCCCTCTCTCAACTCGGGGCATAAAGAAGTGGCGAAAAAGAGCTACATTTGGATAGACTCCGACAAAGTTTTCGCAGAGATGTGCGAAAACTGCCATGGTCAGAACGGCATTGGGGGTGAAGTCAAGGAGGCGGAACCCGTAGGTGTTCATAATGTCGCAGAAAAATTCAGAGAAAGGCGGGCAGAGCCCGCAGTAGAAAAACAATGCGAAGAAGGGATATCCATTCGAAGCTCATTCCGAAGCGGCGGCTGAGAGTACCTTCGTGCACGGATGCGCTCGCGTCTCCGTCGACCAGAAGAGGTAGTAACACTCCCTCAACTCCTTCGCGGCGAGCTTGGGGAGAAGATTGCCCGCTCCTTTCGCAGCGCCATGAGCCGCTGCGCCTTGGCCGACTTCACGACCTTCCCGGCTTTAAGAGCCATGGCGGAGGTGGTGAGGGAGATTGACAGCATCGGTGGTGCCAGTGGCGACGGGGGGCGGAGCGCTGCTCTCTTTCGGCTTTGGGAAGAAGGGGGGAGCGGCGGAGGTTTTTTGAGATTGGAATAGCAACCGGCGAGATGGGCGAACTGCCCCTGTTTCCCCCATTTATAAAGGGGGAGGGGTGGACGTTCCGTCTTTCCGAATAAAGAAACCACCCACGATCTCTCCCACGACGCCGCGTTCGACGCGTGCCGTTCGGGGAGGGCGCGGTGGATACGGCGTAAGATATGGCGTAACCCAGGCCGCGCGTGCCCGTGCCCTGTTTTGGGCTTGGCCCAACAGCGCTCGGCACCGTGTGTGGCCCAAGCCCGGGGGCTCCTGTCGGTGTACTAGAGTAGGGGTACCCTAGTATCCCGAACTTGTGCACGGGCAGTCGCAGCACCCCGCGGCAGGGCTTGCCGGGTGACCGCCAAGGTCCTCCGTAGTTCCTTTGGAGCCATTCAAGAACAAAGTATTCAGGCCAAGGAGACAAGGCCCCGGCAAGAGGAGCTTGCCGGGAAGGCCAACCAGGGCATCTCAAGGAACTTGCCGCGACGCGCCACGCGTCCCAGCGAGGCCCGTTGAGCGACAAGCTTACGGACGTGACAAGACAACGACCGCGGCAAGACGCTTGCCGCGGCAAACTACCACTCTGTACCCGCGCTCCAGCACATCCACCAACGTGTCGCCCTGGGACCTTTCCAGGCGCGCGTGGCAAGAGGCTATGCAGCCAGCGGTGCGCGGTGGCAAGCGGCGCTGACAAGATTGCCATCGTGGCAAGCGGTGGCGTCCCTGACGGTCCCTTTTTTTGCACTGTTTGGGCGACACAGACGGGCATTTAATACCTTTGTCCCCTGCCGTCAAGGTTAGGTATGATACACTGTACAGGTAGTTGTACCAACCGCAACACCTTTCCATTTTTACCCTTCTCTGTGTTGCCACCTGTCGGTGACCCCTTGAGCTTATAAAAGGAGGCCCATGCGCAACGTAGAAGGGGGGTTCAAAAACAGAAAACACTCATGCTCGGTCTCGTTAGCAGCTAGTGTGTACTGTAGCACCCAGCGCTCCCGAGCAAGAACTCAATACACTCAGACATGCAGCAGTAGGAGTATTATCTCTCCGGAGAGCTCCGAAGCTGGGTAAACTGCTCGTGTGCTTCGCCTCGATCTGCTCTTCGTGCGACCTCCGCCCCCCGCCGAACCGAAAGGGGCTCGGTCCGCCGGTCCCGTAGGTGCTCGTGGGTCAGTTTCCCCGACAACCGCAAGTCTGTATAAAACCATATGCTTTGATCACTTTATCAAAGCATATATTCCAACTCTGAGATGCTTGCACCAGTCCATAGATGGATCGATGGAGCTTCCTCACTTTGTTAGCACCTTTAGGATCGACAAAACCTTCTGGTTGCATCATATACAACTCTTCTTTAAGAAATCCATTAAGGAATGTAGTTTTGACATCCATTTGCCAGATTTCTAACATGATTCGGACAGACCTTTAAGCATCGATACGAGTGAGAAAATCTCATAGTAGTCAACACCTTGAACTTGTCGAAAACATTTTGCAACAATTCAAGCTTTGTAGATAGTAACACTACTATCAACGTCCGCCTTCCTCTTGAAGATCCATTTATTCTCAACGACTCACCGATCATCGGGCAAGTCAATCAAAGTCCATACTTTGTTCTCATACATGGATCCCATCTCAGATTTCATGGCCTCAAATCATTTTGCAGAATCTGGGCTCATCATCGCTTCCTCATAGTTCGTAGGTTCGTCATGGTCTAGTAACATGACTTCCAGAAAAGGATTACCGTACCACTCTGGTGCGGACCGTACTCTGGTTGACATACAAGGTTCGGTAGTAACTTGATATGAAGTTTCATGATCATTATCATTAGCTTCCTCACTAATTGGTATAGGAATCACTGGAACTGATTTCTGTGATGAACTACTTTCCAATTCGGGAGAAGGTACAATTACCTCATCAAGTTCTACATTCCTCCCACTCAATTCTTTCGAGAAAAACTTCGTCTCTAGAAAGGATCCATTCTTAGCAACATAATATCTTGCCTTCGGATCTGTGATAGAAGGTGTACCCAACAGTTTATTTTTGGGTATCCTATGAAGATGCACTACTTCGATTAGGGTTTGAGCTTATCAGTTTGAAACTTTTTCACATAAGCATCGCAAACCCAAACTTTAAGAAACGACAGCTTTGTTTTCTTGCCAACCCATAGTTCATACGGTGTCATCTCAACGGATTTAGATGGTGCCCTATTTAACGTGAATGCAGCTGTCTCTAATGCATAACCCCAAAACCATAGTGGTAAATCGGTAAGAGACATCATAGATCGCACCATATCCAAAAAAGTACGATTACAACATTCGGACACACCATTATGCTGTGGTGTTCCTGGTGGCGTGAGTTGCGAAACTATTCCACATTGTTTTAAATGAAGACCAAACTTGTAACTCAAATATTCATCTATGTGATCAAATCACAGAAAACTTTAGTTTCTTGTTACGATTATTCTCCACTTCACTCTGAACTTCTTTGAAATTTTCAATTGTTTCAGACTTGTGTTTCATTAAGTAGATATAACCATATCTACTCAAATCACCTGTGAAGGTCAGAAAATAATGTTACCTGCCGCGAGCCCTAACACTCATCGGACTGCATACATCGGTATGTATTATTTCCAACAAGTCAATTGCTCACTCCATTGTTCCGGAGACCAGAGTATTAGTCATCTTGCCCATGAGGCATGTTTCGCAAGCATCAAATGATTCATAATCAAGTGATTTCAAAAGCCCATCAGCATGGAGTTTCTTCATGCGCTTTACACCAATATGACCTAAACGGCAGTGCCACAAATAAGTTGCACTATCTTTATTAACTTTGCAACCTTTGGCTTCAATATTATGAATATGTGTATCACTACGATCGAGATCCAACAAACTATTTTCATTGGGTGTATGACCATCGAAGGTTTTATTCATGTAAATAGAACAACAATTATTCTCTGACTTTAAATGAATAACCGTATTGCAATAAACATGATCAAATCATATTCATGCTTAACACAAACACCAAATAACATTTATTTAGGTTCAACACTAATCCCGAAAGTATAGGGAGTGTGCAATGATGATCATATCAATCTTGGAACCACTTCCAACACACATCATCACTTCACCCTTAACTAGTCTTTGTTCATTCCGCAACTCCCGTTTCGAGTTACTAATCTTAGCAACCGAACTAGTATCAAATACTGAGGGGTTGCTATAAACACTAGTAAAGTACACATCAATAACATGTATATCAAATATACCTCTGTTCTCTTTGCCATCCTTCTTATCGGCCAAGTATCTAGGGCAGTTCCACTTCCAGTGACCATTTCCTTTGCAGTAGAAGCAATCAGTTTTAGGCTTGGGTCTAGCTTTGGGCTTCTTCATGGGAGTGGAAACTTGCTTGCCATTCTTCTTAAAGGTCCCTTTATTTCCCTTGCCCTTTTACTTGAAACTAGTGGTCTTGTCAACCATCAACACTTGATGCTTTTCTTGATTTCTACCTTCGCTGATTTCAGCATAGCGAAGAGCTCGAGAATCGTTTTCGTCATCCCTTGCATATTATAGTTCATCAGCAAGTTCTAGTAACTTGGCGATAGTGACTAGAGAACTTTGTCAATAACTATCTTATCTAGAAGATTAACTCCCGCTTGATTCAAGCGATTGTACTACTCAGAATTTCTAAGCACATGCTCACTAGTTGAGCTATTCTCCTCCATCTTGTAGGCAAAGTACTTGTCAGAGGTCTCATACATCTCGACTCGGGCATGAGTCTGAAATACAAATTTCAGCTCTTGGAACATCTTATATGTTCCATGGCATTCAAAATGTATTTGAAGTCCCGGTTCTAAGCCGTAAAGCATGGTGCACTAAATTATCAAGTAGTCATCATATCGAGCTTTGTCAAACATTCATAACGTCTGCATCTGCTCCTACAATAGGTCCGTCAACTAGCAGTGCATCAAGGTAATAATTCTTCTGTGCAGCAATGAGGATAAACCTCATATCACGGACCTAGTCCGCATCATTGCTACTATTATCTTTCAACTTATTTTTCTCTACGAACATATCATAAATGAAACGGGGAAGCTATACGTGAGCAATTGATCACAACATAGATATGCAAATACTATCAGGACTAAGCTCATGATAAATTTAAGATCAATTAATCAAATTACTTAAGAAATCCCACTTAGATAGACATACCTCTAATCATCTAAGTGATCACATGATCCATATCAACTAAACCATGTTCGATCATCACGTGAGATGGAGTAGTTTTCAATGGTGAACATCACTATGTTGATCATATCTACTATATGATTCACGCTCGACCTTTCGGCTCAGTGTTCCGAGGCCATATCGGCATATGCTAGGCTCGTGAAGTTTAACCCGAGTATTATGCATGTGCAGAACTGGCTTGCACCCGTTGTATGTGAACGTAGAGCTTATCACACCAGATCATCATGTGGTGTCTCGGCACGATGAACTTTCACAACGGTGCATACTCAGGGATAACACTTGTACCTTGAAATTTAGTGAGAGATCATCTTATAATGCTACCGCCGTACTAAGAAAAATAAGATGCATAAAGGATAAACATCACATGCAATCAATGTAAGTGATATGATATGGCCATCATCATCTTGTGCTTTTGATCTCCATCTCCAAAGCACCGTCATGATCACCTTCGTCACCGGCTTGACACCTTGATCTCCATCAAAGCATCGTTGTCGTCTCGCCAACTATTGCTGCTACGACTATCGCTACCGCTTAGTGATAAAGTAAAGCAATTACATGGTGATTGCATATCATACAATAAAGCGACAACCATATGGCTCCTGCCAGTTGCCGATAACTGTGTTACAAAACATGATCATCTCATACAATAAAATTTAGCATCATATCACATCACAACATGCCCTGCAAAAACAAGTTAGACGTCCTCTACTTTGTTGTTGCAAGTTTTACATGGCTGCTACGGGTTGAGCAAGAACCGTTCTTACCTACGCATCAAAAACCACAACACGGTATAGTGATTGCTTTTTGATCTTCAAAAAGAATCCTATTCATTGAATTCGATTCAACTAAAGTTGGAGAAACTGACACCCACCAGCCAACTATGTGCGAAGCACGTCGGTAGAACCAGTCTCGCGTAAGCGTACGCGTAACGTCGGTCTGGGCCGCTTCATCCAACAATACCGTCGAATCAAGAATCAACTAGTGACGGCAAGCAATATGTATATACCCACGCCCACAACTCCTTTGTGTTCTACTCGTGCATATAACATCTACGCATAAACCTGGTTCTGATACCACTGTTGGGGAATGTAGTAATTTCAAAAAAATTCCTATGCACATGAAAGATCTATCATGGTGATGCATAGCAACGAGAGGGGAGAGTGTTGTCCATGTACCCTGGTAGACCTAAAGCGGAAGCGTTATGACAACGCGGTTGATGTAGTCGTACATCTTCACGATCCGATAGATCCTAGTACCGAAAGTACGGCACCTCCGCGATCTGCACACGTTCATCTCGGTGACGTCCCTCGTACTCTTGATCCAGTTGAGGTCGAGGGAGAGTTCCGTCAGCACGACGGCATGGCGACGGTGATGATGAAGTTACCGACGCAGGGCTTCGCCTAAGCACTACATTGATATGACCGAGGTGTGTAACTGTGGAGGAGGGCACTGCACACAGCTAAGAGATTGTCTGTTGTCCCTTTGGGGTGTCCCCAGCCCATGTATATAAAGGAGGAAGGAGGAGAAGGCCGGCCCTAGAGGGGGCGCGCCAAGTGTGGGGAGTCCTACTAGGACTCCCAAGTCCTAGTAGGATTCCCATTTTCCTTTCCGGAGTAGTAGAGAAGAAAGAGGGAAAGAGAGAGGGAGTAGGAAAGGGCAAGGGGGGTGCTGCCCCCTTTCCCCTAGTCCAATTCGGACCCATGGGGGGGCACGCGCCTCCTTCACTTTGGCATGCCTCCTTGAAGGAAATATTCCCTAGAGGCAATAATAAAGTTATTATGTATTTCCTTACATCATGATAAATGTTTATTATTCATGCTAGAATTGTATTAACCGGAAACTTAGTACATGTATGAATACATAGACAAACAGAGTGTCACTAGTATGCCTCTACTTGACTAGCTCGTTGAATCAAAGATCGTTAAGCTTCCTAGCCATAGACATGAGTTGTCATTTGATTAACGGGATCACATCATTAGAGAATGATGTGATTGACTTGACCCATTCCGTTAGCTTAGCACTTGAACATTTAGTATGTTGTTATTGCTTTTTCATGACATACATGTTCCTGTGACTATGAGATTATGCAACTCCCAAATACTGGAGGAACACTTTGTGTGCTATCAAACGTCGCAACGTAACTGGGTGATTATAAAGATGATCTACAGGTATCTCCAATGGTGTTTGTTGAGTTGGCATAGATCGAGATTAGGATTTGTCACTCCGAATGTCGGAGAGGTATCTCTGGGCCCTCTCGGTGATGCATTACGGAACGAGTAAAGAGATTTGTTGGTAACGAGATTGAGCTAGGTATTGAGATACCGACGATCGAATCTCGGGCAAGTAACATACCGATGACAAAGGGAACAACGTATGTTGTTATGCGGTTTGATCGATAAAGATCTTAGTAGAATATGTAGGAACCAATATGAGCATCCAGGTTCCGCTATTGGTTATTAACCAGAGACATGTCTCGGTCATATCTACATAGTTCTCGAACCCGTAGGATCCGCACGCTTAACGTTCGGTGATGATCGATATTATGAATTTATGTGTTTTGATGTACCGAAGGTAGTTCGGAGTCCCGGATATGATCACAGACATGACGAGGAGTCTTGAAATGGCTGAGACATAAAGATAGATATATTGGACGACTATATTTGGACATCGGAATGGTTCCGAGTGAGATCGGGAATATACCGGAGCACCGGGAGGTTACCGGAACCCCCCGGGAGGTATATGGGCCTTATTGGGCCTTAGTGGAAAAGAGGGGAAAGGAGCAAACGAGGGGGGTGCCCCCCAAGCCCAATCCAAATTGGGAGGGGGGCCGGCCCCCCCTTTCCTTCCTCCCTCCTTCCCCTTCCTTCTCTCCTAGTCCAACTAGGGAAGGGGGGAATCCTACTCCTAGTGGGAGTAGGACTCCCCTTGGGGCTTGCCTAGGAGGGCCGGCCCCTCCCCCTTCTCCACTCCTTTATATACGGGGGAGGGGGCGCCCCATAAACACACAAGTTGATCAGTTGATCTTTTAGCCATGTGCGGTGCCCCCCTCCACCATAATCCACCTCGGTCATATCATAGCGGTGCTTAGGCAAAGCCCTGCGTCGGTAACTTCATCGTCACCGTCATCACGCCGTCGTGCTGACGAAGCTCTCCCTCGAAGCTCTATTGGATCATGAGTTCGTCGGACATTGCCCAGCTGAACGTGTGCAGTCCGCAGAGGTGCCATACCGTCGGTGCTAGGATCGGTTGATCGTGTAGACGTACGACTACATCAACCGCGTTGTCATAAAGATTCCGCTTACGGTCTACGAGGGTACATAGACAACACTCTCCCCTCTCGTTGCTATGCATCACCATGATCTTGCGTGTGCGTAGGATTTTTTTGAAATTACTACATTACTCAACACTCCACTATTCCTGTATGTCCCAATAAGGCCCAATACTTCTCCCGGCGAATTCCCGTAACTCTCCGGTACTCCGAAAAATACCTGAATCACTCGGAACCTTTCCGATATCCGAATATAGCCTTCCAATATATTGATCATTACCTCTCGACCATTTCTAGACTCCTCGTCATGTCCCCGATCTCATCCGGGACTCCAAACAAACTTCGGTCATCAAATCACATAACTCATAATAGAAATCGCCATCGAACGTTAAGCGTGCGGACCCTACGGGTTCGAGAACTATGTATACATGACTGAGACACATCTCCAGTCAATAACCAATAGCATAACCTGGATGCTCATATTGGCTCCTACATATTCTACGAAGATCTTTATCGGTCAAACCGCATAACAACATACGTTGTTCCCTTTGTCATTGGTATGTTACTTTCCCGAGATTCGACCGTCGGTATCCTCATACCTAGTTCAATCTCGTTACCGGCAAGTATCTTTACTCGTTCCGTAATGCATCATACTGCAACTAACTCATTAGTCACAATGTTTGCAAGGCTTATAGTGATGTGCATTACCGAGAGGGCCCAGAGATACCTCTCCTATACACGGAGTGACAAATCCTAATCTTGATCTATGCCAACTCAACAAACACCATCAGAGACATCTGTAGAGCATCTTTATAATCACCCAGTTACGTTGTGACGTTTGATAGCACACATGGTGTTCCTCTGGTGTTCGGTAGTTGCATAATCTCATAGTCTGCGGAACATGTATAAGTCATGAAGAAAGCAGTAGCAATGAAACGATCGTAATGCTAAGCTAACGAATGGGTCTTGTCCATCACATCATTCTCCTAATGATGTGATCCCATTCATCAAATGACAACACATGTCTATGGTTAGGAAACATAACCATCTTTGATAAACGAGCTAGTCAAGTAGAGGCATACTAGGGACACTTTGTTTTGTCTATGTATTCACACATGTACTAAGTTTCCGGTTAATACAATTCTAGCATGAATAATAAACATTTATCATGAAATAAGGAAATATAAATAACAACTTTATTATTGCCTCTAGGGCATATTTCCTTCACATCTTTGCTAGGTATTTATCATAGGCCACTTTCTCTGTCACCCTACCAGAGTTTTGGTCATAAAAATGCCCCATAACCTTTTCAAGCAATTCTATAGTATGATAGGCAAAGGAGCATCAACCCACCACACTACTCCACAATTTTTACCTCCCCGCAAATAAATTAAATGACATGTTGACATTGAAAACTAAATTCTGCAATTTCTACCGAATATGAAATGCTTACTTACTGCTAATTTACCCTATGCCTTTCTAACTCCAAATAAATTAGAGTGTAAATTACCAAGTTAATGATCAGTGACGAACTAAGCAGCACCAGCTATACAAGTAAGCAACTTAATTATCAGTGACCAATTGTGTTGTCAATCTACTACACCATACTATAAGATTTTACATACACGATCTAACTAACCAACTTAATGATCAGTGACCAATGTGCTCCAATACATGAGCTACAAATTTGTGCTACTCTACTATCACATAGAACATCAAAGCAGCAGGATAAACAGATTAGCAGAGTGCCCATTCTGCTACTTTACTATCACATTTGGGCACCGCAAGATAAACTACTCACCTTCACAGGGCAACCAAGGAATCTCTTCCAGTATGTATTCCTTCAAAAGAAACACAGTTCTCTAGCCTAAGTGATGATCCATAAGTATAGGGGATCAATCATACTCCTTTCAATAAGTAAGAGTGCCGAACCCAATAAGGAGCAAAAGGAATCGATAAGCGGTTTTTTAGCAAGTGTTGTAAGCTAGTTTTGATAGCAAGTGTGATGGCAAGATAATTGATAGCAAGTAACCAAAGTAACAAGGTGCAGCAAGGTGTCCCAATCCTTATTGTTGCTGAGGACAAGCTAGTGATACTTCTTAATTTTGTCTTGCATTTTAAGAGATAAAAGACATTATAATTGCATCATAATATGGAATATAACTTCAAAACAAAATGAATAACAGTAGGAAAACATGATGCAAAATGAACGTATCAAATCCCCCAAGCTTAGACTCCACTTGTCCTCAAGTGAATGCCAAACTGAGCAATAGTGGCATAGTAGCATCATGCTTATGAAAATTATAACAACAATCATTCGTAGAAATTCTCATGATCAAGTAATATTCTACCCATAGGTCAAGCTATAAACAATAAACTCTCTTTAAAACCAATAAACTATGTTCTCAACCATTCAAGCAATTTGTCGAGGGAAAACACGGCCACCTATGGGGCCATCAGCACCTTGTGGTTCGGTGATACGTCTCCAACGTATCTATAATTTTTGATTGTTCCATGCTGTTACATTATCGTTCTTGGATGTTTTACAATCATTTTATAGTCATTTTATATCATTTTTTGGTACTAACCTATTGACATAGTGCCCAGTGCCAGTTGCTGTTTCTGCATGTTTTTTACATCGCGGGAAATCAATACCAAACGGAGTCCAAACATAGCAAAACTTTTTATGGATTTTTTTGGACCAGAAGACATCCAGTGGGCCAAAGAAGTACCAAAGAGGGAGCCCGAGGTGAGCACAAGACACCAGGGCGCGCCTGGAGGCCCATGCGCGCCCTGGTGGGTTGTTCCCACCTTGGTGGCCTCCTGCACCGCCTCTTTGCTCTATAAATACCCAAATATTCCAGAAACCCTAGGGGAGGTGACGAAAATCAATTCTAGCCTCCGCAAGTTCCAGAACTACCAGATCCAATCTAGACACGATCACAGAGGGGTTCATCATGTCCATTGGTGCCTCTCCAATGATGTGTGAGTAGTTCTTTGTAGACCTACGGGTCCGTAGTTAGTAGCTAGATGGCTTCCTCTCTCTTTTGATTCTCAATACAATGGTCTCTTGGAGATCCATATGATGTAACTCTTTTTGCGGTGTGTTTGTTGGGATTCGGTGAACTTTGAGTTTATGATCAGATCTATCTTTTTAGCCATGAAAGTTATTTGAGTCTTGTTTGATCTGTTATATGCATGATTGCTTATAGCCTCGTATTTCTTCTCCGATATTTGGGTTTTGTTTGGCCAACTTGATCTACTTATCTTGCAATGGGAAGAGGTGCTTTGTGATGGGTTCGATCTTACGGTGCTTGATCCCAGTGACAGAAGGGGAACCGACACATATGTATCGTTGCTATTAAGGATAACAAGATGGGGTCTATTTCTACATAAATAGATCTTGTCTACATCATGTTATCATTCTTATTGCATTACTCCATTTTTCCATGAACTTAATACACTAGATGCATGCTGGATAGCGGTCGATGTGTGGAGTAATACTAGTAGATGCAGGTAGGAGTCGGTCTAATAATCTTGGACATGATGCCTATATAATGATCATTGCCTGGATATCGTCATGATTATTTGAAGTTCTATCAATTGCCCAACAGTAAGTGGTTCACGCACCATTTGCTATTTTTCACGAGAGAAGCCACTAGTGAAATATACGGCCCCGGGGTCTCTTCTTTATTATATTTTGCCTTTGCAATCTATTTTTATTTGCTTTTATTTTAAGATCTATTAAACCAAAAATACAAAAATACCTTGCTGCACTTTATTTTATTTGGCGATCTATCTATCGACTTATTACAACTTTGTCACGTTTATTTGCCAATTTCTGGCGCCGTTGCCCGAAAGGGATTAACAACCCCTATAATACGTCTGGTTGCGAGTATTTGTTATTTGTGTGCAGGTGCCGTTCATGTAGTGTTGCGTGGTTCTCCTACTGGTTCGATAACCTTGGTCTCATCACTGATGAAAATACCTACCATTGTTGTGCTGCATCATCCCTTCCTCTTTGGGGAAATACCGACGTAGTTCTAGCAGACATCATTCGGCAAGGGGGAAGAGCACATTGCACAAAGAGCAGAGGGTGCAGAGCAGCACACCAGCGATCACACTGGCAGTTTTTACCCAGGTTTGGGCCGCCACGAGGCATAAAAACCTACTCCTGCTTTGGTGGATTGATGAGGGGGCCGTGGTGGAGACGCAGCGCTCTAGCCCGGCAAGATCATCTCGGGGTGAGTGCAGCTACACGCGTACAAGTTTACAAGGGTCTGAATCCTTTCTAAGGTTGCCACGACCCTCCTTTTATAAATCAAGGGGTCACCACAATGGCAAATCAGTCATTGTGCACTGATAAGATAGCAAACAATGCTATCATACCTAACTCTGCAGACAGGACATTGCGCATTAAATGCACCACTTAGTGTCACATTGCAGCGTATCTCGGCAAGCCTTGCCATGCCATTTGGCCACCTTATCACCTGTATGCATGACACGTCCCTCGACGGGTGTCATTTGGAGGTGATTTCCTTTGGAAGTAGCTGCCAAGTGCCAAATAACAACCACTTAGTCACTTGGGGGCTCGACACTGCACTGATAAGTGACTTGCATTGCTGTGAGGTGGAGCGGTGGACCCTTGGCGGGGCAATTAGCCCTTAGCGTCCCGGCAAGCTTGCCAGGGTGGTCTTGAGACTTGTCTTCGGGGCAACCTCGACCTCGCCAGGCTCGCTGATACGTCTCCAACGTATCTACTTTTCCTAACTCTTTTCCTCTTGTTTTGGACTCTAATTTGCATGATTTGAATGAAACTAACCCGGACTGACGTTGTTTCAGCAGAACAACCATGATGTTGTTTTTGTGCAGAAATAAAAGTTTTCAGATTGGAACAAAACTTTGGGAGGATTTTTTATACAATAAAAGAGAATTTCTGGAGCCAAGAACCACCGGAGGGGGGCACCTGGGTGGGCAAAACCCACCAGGGCACCCCCCTCCAGGCTTGCCCAGGTGGGTTGTCCCCACTTGGTGGCCCCGCAGACCTCAACCATGATACTATAAATTCATATTTTCGGAGAAAAAAATCAAGGAGAAAGAATTATCGCGTTTCACGAGATGGAGCCGCCGCCACCTCCTGTTCTTCATCGGGAGGCCAGATCTGGAGTCCGTTTGGGGCTACGGAGAGGTGTGTCTTTGATTTTCGTCATCACCAACCCTTCTCCATCACCAATTCCATGATGCTCCCCACTGGGAGTGAGTAATTCCTTTGTAGGCTCGCTGGTTGGTGAGGAGTTGGATGAGATTCATCATGTAATCGAGTCAATTTTGTTAGGGCTTGATCCCTAGTATCCATTATGTTCTGAGATTGATGTTGCTATGACTTTACCATTCTTAATGCTTGTCATGATTTCAGATCTGAACCGTTTATGTTATCACCATTATATCTATGTTGTAGATCCCATCTTGCAAGTTATAGTCAACTACTTTGTGTTATGATCCGACAAACCCGGAGTGACAGAAGTCGGGACACTTCCCAGTGATGACCGTAGTTTGAGGAGTTCATGCATTCACCGTGTGTTAATGCTTTGTTCCGGTTCTCTATTAAAAGGAGGCCTTAATATCCCTTAGTTTCCGATAGGACCCCGCTGCCACGGGAAGGTAGGACAAAAGATGTCATACAAGTTCTTTCCATAAGCACGTATGACTATTTACATACATGCCTACATTATATTTATGAACTGGAGCTAGTGCTGTATCGCCCTAGGTTATGACTGTTATATGATGAATATCATCCAACGAATGCACCGATCCAATGCCTATGAATTTCTCTTATATTGTTCTTGCTAAGTTACTACTGTTATTGTTACCATTGCACTTGCTACAAAATCATTGTCATCACTATTACTGTCACTATTGCTGTTGCTACTACTCTCAAAACTATCATACTACTTTGCTACTATTCACTTTGTTGCAAATAATTAGTATCCAGGTGTGGTTGAATTGACAACTCAGCTACTAATACTTGCAAATATTCTTTGGCTCCCCTTGTGTCGAATCAACAAATTTGGGTTGAATACTCTACCCTCGAAAACTGAAGCGATCCCCTATTGAAAGTGCAACTATCCCTGGGTGGTTTTGGTAATTCCTAACAACATATAGCTCACTGAACTAATGCTATTTCAAGATGATTATTTCAGGAAGTTCAATGATTGGCATGGCATGGACTAGGAATGTGGACCCCTCAAAATTGTAAGGACACATATTGGGTAAATCTCAAGACTCTACGTTTTCATTTTAGTGATCCAAGATCACATTGAGTCCATAGGAAAAGCCAACACTAGTACACATCGGTCCAAAACAAACGGTTTTAACCCCTTTCCGCGATGGCATTTGGAACCGTTGCCAAGTGAGTGTGGGCGATAGGGGGGTCCTTCCCACACGACCCAGAAACCGTCGGGGATATGCCCTCCTGGCACACACGTTCGGCAAAAGGAGGTCGTGTTCGACCGGCGAGCGCTCAAATACGGAAATACGTACAATAGAGCTAAAAAATACAATTATACAGCAAAATTGTTTCCGGTCGCAAGTAGATCCCACACAGTTAGTCCCCGCTAAACATTTCCGTTCGTATGCACATCCCACACAGTCGCTCCAAGGAAAACGTTTCCGTTCACAGGTACATCACACACAATTTTTCCTGTTAAATCATTTGCATTATTGAATGTATCACACACGGTCCATATAAGAAACTGTGTGGCAAAGGCTATCCATCACACACAGTTTTTATGTGGTAAACGTTAGCGCAAGGTGGCCTAACGCAAACAGTTTTCAAGAGAAAGTCGTGTGTGATTGTTCATTGATCCAACACGGTTTATTCCTAGAAACTGTGTGTGTTGCCTGAGATCATCGCCCACAGTATTATTTTAACAATCGTTTGAAATATCAAAACTCAATTAGCAGGCAAATTTGCCATTAGCAGGCTAATTATCCGATTATTCATAATCCCTTTTATTAATCTAATTGACATTTCATATTAAGCACGCAATATATTTCATTTCCATATTAAGGAAGCAGAATTTCATAATTGAAATACATCATAGTACAACATGATACAGCTTCAGCACTCAGCTACCCCATTACACAACTACACTAGCAGCAGGTTCCACATGCAACATGTAGAACCTTTCGAAATTAGCATCATAGAAGGTATATAGATAGATGCATCTCATCTGGAAAACTGCTGAAGCGGAAGGCGAATATTGAGCCTTCATTCATGTTGAAGGTCTTTGCAACTTTAGGCCAATGTGTGTGGATGATTGACCGTCCGTCCTTCGTCCTCTTGAGGATTACTTCAATATTGAACCGTGGGTGTTGTATGAAAACCTTCCTCGCCTCCTGACCATAGAGGTGGTTTGGGAGGTAATCATCAGTGAACTGCTTTGGAAATGCCTGAAAACAAGGATGTGCATAAATATCTTCTCTATATTGAAAATGGGGCAAAGGAATAAAAAAAGGCAAGGTATAATAGTTAGTACCATCTTGTAGTGAACTGATGTCTTCTTCATTGTGCAGACAAAGATCTTGTTGTTTTTTGTTGCTAATTTCTTTATCCTAACAATCTTTCTGAGTTTCCTGATTTGATTGATATTCATGGACAACTCATTTCCCCATATGCAAAAAGGGTCGAACAGTGGGTCAAAACCTCTGATAGCCTACATGTGCAAGACCAAATTGTTAAAAACCTAAATATTAGAATGGTTCCTGCAATTGCACAATAATGTGCTATTAGACAACGGACCATGCACGTGCTAACCTCGATTGTAAACCTCAGTGCTTCCCATTGTTTCCCTGCAACACATATAAGGTAGTTAGTCATCAGGTTAAGTAAGGGTTCGCATGCTATCAGTGAAATATGTTGATGAAAAATAAGCACATTGTACATTCATCAGATTAATCAAGCCACACGGAAAACCCATTTACCCAAACCAAGCATGTTTAAGAACTAGGAAATATAGCACTTGTATATGTTTCTCATGTACTAAGTGCAGCCAAATTCGATTTATTCCTCGCATGCAGAACAATACAAAATTCTACCCACGACAATTGGACATTGCATTGCAGAATTGAACCAAGCAATTAACTAAACACCACAACAAATGAATCAAACATTAACTGAGCACCACATTGCACAATATAACATACTCCTAATAGAATATCAGACAGTTAACCAAACAGTTAACTATAGCCAATTATAGCAATTGTATTTGTTTCTCATGTATTTACTACAGCCAAATTCAATTTATTCCTCACATGGTATACAATAACAGAATGCACCCACAATTTTGTAAAGATAAATTCAATTTATTTCTCACATGGAAGACAATACAAAATTGCAGCCTGAAGAAATGAACATCATATTTGCAGAATTGAACCAAACAGTTAACTAAAGACGACAACTAATTAACAAAACAGTTAGTAAGTGAGCACCACACTGCATGACATATAGAACATATATACTAGAGCAACATATTGCATGGTAAAATTAGATAGCACAATTCACTAGAATTTGTGAAGGAAAGGCAGGAGCAACACACGCAACGGGTAAACCGAGCATGCTTAACTGGCATAGCTAGAAAATGGCAAGGGGCTCCTTCAAGATCTGGGGGTCGGCACGAATGGCAGCCACCACGACCTCATCCGCGCGTGAGGCCGCGATTTGCTTCTCCGCTGCCAAATGCTCCTTGAGGTCCTGGCTATACTGCATGCACCATGGCTTAGGCCGGCACTTATTCGGTGGAGGGGTCAGTGATTTGGGTGGAAGGGTGTCACGCTAGCACTGGCAGTCGGGGCATGTGGGATGTGGAAGGAGGAGGAGGATGGGGGTCGGGTGTGGATAGAGGAGGCCGAGCAGCGTGAAGGAGGGTCGCCGACAAGGAGGCGGTGCTGCAAGCAAGGAGTGAAGGTTTCAACTTGGAAAGGAAGGAGGAAAGAGGGGAAATGTGGATTTTGGTAAGGGGGGCGGGGAGTTAGATATTTCCGCGGAAGCCGAAAATTTGGAATCGCTTCAGCGAAAAAACTGGCACGCAAAGTGTCATCAGACACGGTCCCTTATTCAGAACTGTGTACGATATGTGGACATCACAAATGATTCAGATAGCTTAACCCGTGTGTGATGAGTTTGAACGTCAAAAGTTTTCATTTGAATTTCCATGGTTACAGTGGTCATCCACGTCATTGCATAATTTGGGTACACAAAGGAGACTACAACACACCCACACTTCTAAATCGAGCAAGTTTAGCAATTAAACAGAGCTAGCTGATCTAAACATTACTCTAACAAATTAAAGATCGATGCTCTTAATTAAACAAAACAAAAAGTACTACTATGGCTGGTGCTCGTCGATCTCCGCCGCCGCCTCCATGTCCAGCTCGTGCCCGATAGTCTCCTGGGGAAGGGGCTCCATGGCATCCATCGCACCATACTCGATAAGCATCTCCCCATCCGCGTTCGCCATCTCTTTGGAAAAGTCCGCCACGAGCTGGGCGTGGGCGGACGCGATCTGGGCTTGGACGGGCTCCATCATCGCAAGGTATGCGGCGGAGGAACGGACAGTTGCTCGAACGCTCTCGGCGATTGCCAGCTCTTCGGCCGTGGGTTGCCGACTGTTGTCGGAGAAGCTTCGTTCAATTTGTGAGGTGACCACCAGGGGCTGGATGAGGGCGACCTCGTCGTGGGCGGCCTCCATCAGGGCTAAGGCCGCCGCTGCGGAACGGACAACTGTTGTGCCGCTCTCGCCAGTTGCTATCCCCGAGGCAGATGTTGCTGCCGCCACCTGAGAAGCAACAACGACCATTTGGGCTGCCTTTGCCGCCCGATCACAGATTGTGGTCGTGCTCATGCACCTTGTTAGCACGTGCATGGAGGCTGCGGCTGCGCTCTCGCTGGAGTGGGCCACAAAGTTGCCCTCACGACGCGGGTCCACGTGCCCATCTTTCACCTGCGACGATTGAACAGTGAAATGATATTTGGGGAGTGAGCTAGTGTGCTTGAGACGCCGGCTGTGGACTGTAGCCAACGCACCATCTTGTGTAAGCCATAGGCATACTATACACTGACAGTGCTCCAGGATATTTTGTGCTGCATCTCACACACGGTTGATGAAAATGAAGTGTGTGCGATCTACTTGATTTTTCATCTTTATTTGAATTACATAATGGGGTCGCAACGGCAATGGACGGTGTTTGAATTGATGGACCTTTTATCTGGAGTGAACATGCAACTATATGTGTGTCGTAAAAGAATTGGAATTATTCATGGTTCATTTGAACATTGTATACATTAAATTGGTTTTCTAGCCATTTCAGGTGAACAATTCAAATTTGAACTACATGGACATGCTCCAGTGCATATAAATTGGTCGAAATATCAAATCCGTGTCTTTGGGTGCATGCTTAGGTCCCATGCAAGAAATGGGAATGAATTTCAAACACCAGGGCACCGTTGATTGCCGGCAAAACATTGAGATGCCTGGTTTTTAAATTCTAGTAAATCAAAAACTCGTCTGAAATTCATGAAACTTGGCATGTTATCATGGAGCGGCATCAACATGTTGTGGTAAACTACTACTACTACTACTACTACTACTACTACTACTACTACTACTACTACTACTACTACTACTACTACTACTACTACTACTACTACTACTACTACTACTACTACTACTGCTACTACTACTACTGCTACTACTACTACTGCTACTGCTACTGCTACTACTGCT
>NC_041383.1:716790440-716790688 GCF_002162155.2 Triticum dicoccoides
CGCTGCTGCTGCTACTGCTACTGCTACTGCTACTGCTACTGCTACTGCTACTGCTACTGCTACTGCTACAGCTACTGCTACTGCTGCTGCTACTGCTGCTACTACTGCTGCTACTACTGCTGCTACTCCTACTGCTACTCCTACTACTACTACTACTACTACTACTACTACTACTACTACTACTACTACTACTACTACTACTACTACTACTACTACTACTACTACTACTACTACTACTACTACTACTA
>NC_041383.1:716792143-716807104 GCF_002162155.2 Triticum dicoccoides
CTGCTACTACTGCTACTACTGCTACTACTGCTACTACTGCTACTACTGCTACTACTGCTACTACTGCTAGTACTGCTACTACTGCTACTACTCCTACTGCTACTCCTACTACTGCTACTCCTACTGCTACTCCTACTACTACTACTACTACTACTACTACTACTACTACCACTGCTACTACCACCACTACCACTACCACTGCTACTACCACCACTACCACTACCACTACCACTACTAGCACTACCACTACCACTACCACTACTACTACTACTACGGAGGGGCTTTGTACTACTTCCGGCTGCCTCTCTGTCGGTGTCAAAACCGGCAGATCTCGGGGTAGGGGGTCCCGAGCTATGGATTCTCGGATCAATGGTAACAAGAATGAAGGAGATGATGTTTTACCCAGGTTCGGGCCCTCTTGATGGAGGTGAAACCCTACGTCCTGCTCTTTCTTATATTGATGGAGTATCAAGTACACAGTTGATCTACCTCGAGATCATAGGTTGTGATCTAAACCCTAGGGGTATGATGATTGATGTCATAATGATCTAGCCTATCCCCTTCGACTAGCCCGGCCTCGGCTTATATAATGTACCAGAGGCCTAGGATAATAAGAGTCCTAGTCGAATACGCTAGTGGAGAGGACTCCTTGTCTTGATCACCAAGTCTTATGGAATCTTCCTCGTGTATACATCGGCTGTCCGAACTAGCCCATGAGCAAACAGTCATGGGGGTCCTCGGCCCAATCCAACTGATCGGGAGACAACGTGGTGAGTACCCCCTAGTCTAGGAAACCGTCAGTAGCCCCTTGAACCGGTCTTCAAGTTGGGGACGCTCCTCGATTCTTTCGAACTATTCTTCATCTTCGGTCGTCGGTCTTGAAACCTGGTTCAACAAATCATCTCATATTCGATCCTGAGGATCGCCAAAGTGAATCCAAAGAGTTTACATGTCGGGTATCCAAGGAGCCCCTTTAAGTTCTCTACCTTTGATGACCCACAAGTATACAGGATAGTTGTAGCCTCTTTCGATAAGTAAGAGTGTCAAACCCAACGAGGAGCTAAAGGTAGAACAAATACTCTCTCAAGTCATATTGGCCACTGATATGACTCTACGCACGCTTGACGTTTGCTTTACCTAGAACAAGTATGAAACTAGAAGTACTTTGTAGGTGTTGGTGAAGATCGCGGTGATGATGATGGCCCCCGGCGGCGTTCTGTCGCCACCGGAAGCAAGGGGGGAGAGCCCCCCTTCTTCTTCTTCTTCCTTGTCCTTCTCCCTAGATGGGAGAAGGGTTTCCCCTCTGGTCCTTGGCTCCCATGGCGTGGGAGGGGCGAGAGCCCCTCCGAGATTGGATCTATCTCTCTGTTTCTGCGTTCTATGATCCTTCCCCTTCACTGTTTCTTTTATATCTGAAGATCCGTAACTCCGATTGGGGTGAATCTTTCGCCCAGATTTTTCTCATAAAATTAGCTTTCTTGCGGCAAAAGAAGAGCGTCAACCGCTTTATGGGTGGCCCACGAGAGTGCCAGGCGCGCCCAGGGGGAGGGCGCACCCCCTGTCTCGTGGCCACATCAGACACTGTTTCGCATTGATTCTTCCTCCGGAAAATCCGAAATATTCCAAAATAATGCTCCGTCTGTTTTTATCCCGTTTGGATTCCGTTTGATATTGGTTTTCTGTGAAACATAAAACATGCAACAAACAGGAACTTGCACTGGGCACTGGATCAATATGTTAGTCCCAAAATAGTAAAAAAGTTGCCAAAAGTATATGAAAGTTGAAGAATATTGGCATGGAACAATCAAAAATTATAGATACGACAGAGACGTATCAGCATCCCCAAGCTTAATTCCTGCTCGTCCTCGAGTAGGTAAATGATAAAAAAGATAATTTTTGATGTGGAATGCTACCTAGCATAATCTGGATCATATGTCTAATCATGGCATGAATATTAAGACACGAGTGATTTAAAGCAATAGTCTATCACTTGACATAGAAAATGATAATACTTTGAGCGTACTAATAAAGCAATCATGTCTTTTCAAAACAACAAGGCAAAAGCAATCTTATCCCTACAAAATCATATAGTTTGGCCATGCTTCATTTTCATCACACAAAATGCTCCCATCATGCACAACCCCGATGACAAGCCGAGCAATTGGTTCATACTTTTTAATGCGCTTCAACTTTTTCAACCCTCACGCAATACATGATCGCAAGCCATGGATATAGCACTATAGGTGGAATAGAATATGATGGTGGGGGTTATGTGGAGAAGACAAAAAGGGAGAAAGTCTCACATCGACGCGGCTAATCAACGGGCTATGGACATGCCCATCAATTGATGTCAATGTGAGGAGTAGGGATTGCCATGCAACGGATGCACTAAGAGCTATAAGTGAATGAAAGCTCAAACGGATGCACTACTACGCATGCCCCTAGGGGGATAGATTGGTAGTAAAAGACCATCGCTCATCCCCGACCGCCACTCATAAGGAAGACAATCAAAGAAACACCCCATGCTTCAAATTTGTCACACAACGGTTACAATACGTGCATGCTACAGGACTTGCAAACCTCAACACAAGTGTCTCTACAATCCACAACCACCCACTAGCATGACTCTAATATCACCATCTTTATATCACAAAACTATTGCAAGGAATCAAACATATCATATTCAGCGATCTTCAAGTTTTATGTAGGATTTTATGACTAACCATGTGATTGACCAATTCCTGTCATCTCTCTAAATTGATATAAGTGAAGCAAGAGAGTTTAATTCTTTCTACAAAAGATAAGCCCATGCTCTAACAGATATAAGTGAATCAAAAGAGCATTCTACAAATGGCGGTTTTCTATGTGAAGAGAAACAGGCAATCCAAACTTCAAATGATATAAGTGAAGCACATGAAGCATTCTATAAAGCCATACTCAAAAGATTTAGGTGAAGTGCAATGAGCATTCTATAAATCAACCAAGGACTATCTCATACCAACATGGTGCATAAAAGAAAAATGAAAACTAAATGCAAAAGAGGCTCCAAGACTTGCACATATCGCATGAACGAAACGAATACGAAAACATACCGATACTTGCTGAAGAAAGAGGGGATGCCTTCCGGGGCATCCCCAAGCTTAGACGCTTGAGTATCCTTGAATATTTACTTGGGGTGCCTCGGGCATCCCCAAGCTGGAGCTCTTGCCTCTCTTCCTTTTCCTCATATCGAGACCTCCTCGGTTAGACACTTCATCCACACAAAACTTCAACAGAAAACTCGGTAAGACCCGTTAGTATAATAAAGCAAATCACCACTCTAAGTAAACCAATTCAAATCTTGTTTTTGCATTGTGTCTACTGTAATATAACTTTTTCATGGCTTAATCCACTGATATAAATTGACAGATTCATCAAAACAAGCAGACTATGCATCAAAAACAGAATCTGTCAAAAACAGAGCAGTCTGTAGCAATCTGAATATCCACCATACTTCTGGTATCCCAAACATTCTACCAAAATTATGAAAAATAAACAATTTGTACAGAAATACAGTGCAAAAGGAATCAGAACCATTTGACGTTCCAGTTAAAAATGTAAAATCGCACACTACATACAAAGTTTCTGTCCTGCACCATACAAGCCAACAAGCATCATAAACATCCTAAACGCAAACCTTGGCACATTATTTTATAATACAATGGAATTTTACAAGGGGATAATTATTTTTGTTGAAAAGTTTCTGTAATCAAGATTCACAAAGTTTCCGTGAGCATGAACGAAGTTCAAGGAGCTCTCCCACTTCAATAATGCTTGTCTTTCTCACTTTCACTTTCCTTTTTTGAAAAGTTTTAGGTTCCCCTCTTTTTTTTAAACTATATGAAAGCACTCAACAGAAATAAATGACTCTCTAAAACTTCCGGGTTGTCTCCCTGGCAGCACTTTCCTTAAAGCCATTAAGCTAGACATTTAGTGCTCAAGTAATGAATCCACCCGGATCCCAAGGTATATCAAAGCCAATTTTAATTAACAATGATTTGTAATTTAGTAGTAAGCACAAAGTAACATATATCAAGCAACAACGAAGTCTAACTCTCTTCCTATGCATCGGCATGTCATAAAAGAACAATTCATGCACACATAGTAAAGGCCAATGCATAGTATAAGCAGTTTCTTGCAATTCTATCATGTTGGAAACATAAAGAGGCGGAGATGTGGTTTCTCTCTCATAATAACTGCAAGTAGGAGCAGAAAGCACATGCATATTACATTCATCAAAATTATCACGTGCAACGGTAAAAGGCAACCCATCAATATAATCCTTACTAAGCGCAAACTTCTCCGATATAGTGTAGTCGGGAGAATTCAAAAAGATAATAGGACTATCATGTGTGGGTGCAATAGCAACAATTTCATGTTTAACATAAGGAACTATAGCAAGTTCATCTCCATAAGCATAATTCATATTGGCATCTTGGCCACAAGCATAGCAGGCATCATCAAAAAGGGATATTTCAAGAGAATTAACGGGATCATAGCAATCACATAGCAATCATCCTTCGGTAAGCACGAAGGGGAATTAAACAATGTATGAGTTGAAGAGTTACTCTCATTAGAAGGTGGGCATAGGTGATCAATCCGCTCTTCCTCCTTTTGTTCTTCGCTCTCCTCATCATCTTTTTCATCCAATGAGCTCACAATTTCATCAATTTCTTCTCCCATAGCTTCCTGCAAAATATTAGTCTCCTCTTGGACAGCGGAGACTTTCTCAATAAATGCATTAATATTGTAATTGTATTCATAATTTTCATAGCAATATCTAAGTATAGCAAGATTTTCAGGCCTATAAACATCATCATCAAAAGCTTCATACTTTTCAAACAAAGATTCAATTTCATAAGCAGCCTTAAAAGCAATAAATTCTTCAATTTGTTCAACATCATAGTAATCATATATACCATTAGCATAAGAAGCTAAGGTTTCATTATCATTAAATTTGCATGAAAAGGGAAGGTGTGGAGCCTTCATCCTAGAGCAACAAGTAATATCATATCTCAAGCATAGATCCCGAGCATACCAACGCAACATATTAATTTGATCCCATAATAGTTTCCCTTTTTGTGTAAAGCGATAATCCCTAAAGTATTCACGTTGATCCAATGTGTCTCCCATTATAAAGTTGAATGGGGTTTTCTGAGGATTACCAAAGTAGTACATAATATCTTTCACATAATGAGATAGATCCAATAGCGTGGGCCCGATATCTTGTGCGTGGAGCTTGAAAAAATACAGCACATCGCGAAAGAACTTTGAGCCAGGAGGGTTGAAGCCCTGGTTTAGGTGATCAGAAAAAACAACTACTTCGCCATCCTTGGGCTCAGGACGAATTTTGTTGCCTGGAACCCGCGAGTGGATGACGTCCTTTTTGGTTAAAACACCAGCCTGAACATATTTGTTCAAATCTTCTTCAGTGACCCAGGAAACAACCTAGTTGCAGGCGGTGGTAGTTTTGGCCATGCTTGAGAAAAAGAAAAATATCGGTTTAAGATTATGCTATTAATCCGGACAATTGATGTAAAGGAAAAAATGCTATAAGCCGAAGAATGAGCTTTGAAGTACACAAATATTCATATTGGCGGCTTAAAAGGGGACTAGTGGTACCTACCGGGTTAAGGATTCTGCTAGAAAGTTGGGCAGAGTTTAAAGTCAAAGTATATTATGCAGAGCCAATTTATAGGGGTGAAAGCATGGTTAAACCGTAGAAGCATTAATGAATATTATAAAGTGTACAATGGCGGTTTAAACGAGACCTAGTGCATGGTGCGGGTCATGGTTTACAGTATAAGCCGCCATGGCAGTTATGGTACTTCAAATTTGGTTAAGTGTTGGATAAACATATTTTGCAAAGTGGAGCAATATTTTTGGATCTATAGTAGTTTGGAAAATAAAATAAAATTCTAGACCTAAAATGAAGGCAGTGAAGGAACTCATGTGTTCAGATGGATCTTGTACAGGGAAAGTATCTACTATATTAGGAAAAGGATGCTAAAACTATTATCGTGCGTTTTTCGGTGTGATGTTCAGAATCAACTACACGATCTAGAGAAGAACATAGAAGAACAAAGAGGAACTCCGACGAATAGTGGAACCCTAATGCAGATCTGTAGCACGGCGTAAACAATACATGTTGGCGCTGATGGATAGCGGAGAAGTGTTGCAATCTCTGGATGCATTCAGGTTGACGCAGCGGCCTGGCTTTGGGCCGTGGAAGAAGTTCGACGGCGGCGGCGGAGCTCTGGTTGTGCTAGCGTCCAGGGGAAGGAGAAGAAGCAGAAGCGGCGGGGGTAAAAGTGAAAACAGGGGCCCTGTCCCTATTTATAAGGCAATGAATACAAGGCATGCGCAGGAATCGAGGAGGCCAAAATCACCATATGGCTATATGGACGCCTCGGTTTTCGGGATGCTCATTAAGATAAATATCAATTAAGATGCTCTGGGCTATGAGCGATATTAATGTGAAATGATTTCATGGCGGTTTAAGAAAATTCTGTGAGCTGACGTCATGGCGGGTTATAGCAAGGTTTAACAAACAAGTGATATAAGATTGTGACGAGTCAGGTATTGAAGATTGATGTGAACAAGTTCAAATCAACCTGGGGCCTAATGTTTGTGATATAACTACTGGGTATGAACCGCCCAGGAAGGGCCGGGTCATACCACTGGCGGTTTACCAATGAAGATGGCGGATCATGCAAGCCCGTTGACGGCCCAAGACCCAAAGGTGACTTAAGGCCCAGGAGGATGAACCGCCATGTATGTATGACTTGTATTGTAAGACAAGCGTAATTAGTCACCGAGTCGGACACATTGTGTATGAGCCGGACGGGACTCTATGAACCGACGGGCGTCAACCTGTGTATATAAGGGGACGACCCGGCGGCGGTTTAGGGCAAGAAAACAAGAGATCGAGAACTAGGTCAAGCATATTCGCTCCCTGCTAATCGAAACCCTAGCAATACCACCTCAAATGGATTAGGATTTTACCTTCACCGCAAGGGGCCAAACCAGTATAAACTCTCTCTGTCCTTTGTCCCGATTAACCCCTTTATGCTAACCTAGTTGCGATGGCTCCATGACTAAGTCCTTCCGCTAGGACATCTACCGTGACAATTCCACGACAGGTTACCCTCAGGTATAACAAGCAATTCATATCTAGGAAAGCTAGGTCTAATGGGCGTTTCAAAGTTTTCAGTTTCAATAATTTCATTAGTTTCAGAAATATCATCAGTTTCAGCATTCTTGATATCCTTAGCCCTAGCAAGTTGTTCATCAAGAAATTCACCCGGTGGCACAGTATTATGAAGCAAAGTAGTAGTATCATCATAAGCATCATGCATATCAGAAGTAGCATTATCAATTACTTGCGACATATCAGAATCAATAGCAGGTGTAGGTGTCACAAGCTTACTTAAAACAAAAGGTGAATCAAGTGCAGAGTTAGATGGTAGTTCCTTACCTCCCCTCATCCTAGAGGGAAAAAACTTGGTTTTTATATCTTTCAGATTCTTCATAGTGATCAACAGATATAAATCCGAAGTAACTCGGCAAATAGAGCCATGCTCCCCGGCAACGGCACTAGAAAAAGGTCTTGATAACCAACAAGTATAGGGGATCGCAACAGTTTTCAAGGGTAGAGTGTTCAACCCAAATTTATTGATTCGACACAAGGGGAGCCAAAGAATATTCATGAGTATTAGCAGTTGAGTTGTCAATTCAACCACACCTGAAAGACTTAATATCTGCAGCAAAGTATTTAGTAGCAAAGTAGTATGGAAGTAACAGTAACGGTGGCAAAAGTAACAGTGGCAGTTTTGTAGTGATTATAATAGCAGTTGCAGCGAAAGTAACTTAGCAAAGATCAATATGTGAAAAGCTCGTAAGCATTGGATCGGCAATGATAATTGTGCTGGATAATATTCATCATGTAGCAGTCATAACCTAGGGTGACACAAAACTAGCTCCAATTCATCAATCTAATGTAGGCATGTATTCCGTATATAGTCATACATGCTTATGGAAAGGAACTTGCATGACATCTTTTGTCCTACTCTCCCGTGGCAGCGGGGTCCTAATGGAAACTAAGGGATATTAAGGCCTCCTTTTAATAGAGAACCAGACCAAAGCATTAGCACTTAGTGAATACATGAACTCCTCAAACTATGGGAATCACCAGAAAGAATCCCAATTATTGTCACCTTGGGGTATGCGGATCATAACTAGTAATAGGTGTCTACAATTTGCAAGATAGGATCAAGAACACACATATATTCATGAAAACATAATAAGTTCAGATCTGAAATCATGACACTCGGGCCCTAGTGACAAGCATTAAGCATAGCAAAGTCATAGCAACATCAATCCCAGAACATAGTGGATACATGATAAATCTCATCCAATCCATCATCGTCCGGCAAGCCTACGATGGACTTACTCATGCACGGCGGTGAGCACCATGAAATTGGTGATGGAGGAAGGTTGGTGATGATGATGGCGACAAATCCCCTCTCCGGAGCCCCGAACGGACTCCAGGTCACCCCTCCCGATGAAAAACGGGAGGCGGCGGCGGCTCCGTATCATAAAACGCGATGAATCCTTCTCTCTGATTTTTTTCTCCCCGAATAGGTACTTATAGAGTTGGAGTTAGGGCCGGAGGAGGACCAGGGGGGCCACAAGCCTGCAGGTCGCGCCCCCCAGGGCTTGTGGCCTCTGGGTGGCCCCCCTTTGGTTACTTCTTGCGCTAGTATTTTTTTTTGTATTTCACAAAAATTCTCTGTAATTTTTTAGGTCAATCGGAGAACTTTTGATTTCTGCACAAAAATAACACCATGGCAATATCTGCTGAAAACAGCGTCGGTCCGGGTTAGCTCCATTCAAATCATGCAAATTATAGTCCAAAACAAGGGCAAAAGAGTTTGAAAAAGTAGATATGATGGAGACGTATCACATTGACTCCAGGGAAGTAATGGTGATGACCTTCTTGAAGAGCTCATGCTTGGAGGAGCTTGATGAAGACATACCGATCTAGATACCGAAATCCTGTAAGAAAATAGCTCGAAACAAAAACAAGAGAAAAAGTTGCAATACGGCAGTGTCAAAACAACAAGGAGTATATAAAATGTACTTTTATCTTGCAGGACAAGTATTCGAGAAGAAAATGGAGTCGGGAAAGTGCACGTGGGCCCCACAAGCCAGGGTGGCGCGCCCCTAGGGCTTGTGGGGCCCATAGGCACTTCCTTCATTGTTTCTTGTTTTTCTAATTTTTAGAAACTCATGAAAAAAAATTATGGAACTTTTGGAGTCAGTTTTGCTTACCGTATCACGTACCTATTCCTTTTCGGGATTCTAGAGTATTCCGGAAGGTCTCATTTAGGTACTCCTCCGGTGTAATTACTCAAATAATGTCTGAATCAATGTTAATGGGGTTACCTACAATATAATGTTTAAGTCTTTGCCCATTAACCACCTTCGGATTATCTCCTTCGACATTATTGATCCTGCTGGCTCCGGAATGGTAGACTTCTTCAATGATATAAGGTCCTTCCCATTTGGAAAGAAGTTTGCCCATAAAATGTATGAAACATGACTTGTACAAAAGAACTTTGTCACCAATATTAAATTCTTTCAAATTATTTTATCATGTCATCTTCTAATTTTTTTCTCTTTAAATAGTTTAGCATTATCATAAGCTTCGGTTCTCCACTCATCTAGAGAACTTATATCAAATAACCTATTCTCACCAGCTAGTTTAAAACCATAATTAAGTTCTTTAACAACCCAATAAGCTTTATGTTCTAACTCAAGAGGTATCTGACAACCTTTCCATAAACCATTTTATAAGGGGACATACCGATACGATTTTAGCAAGTTCTATATGTCCGAAGTGCATCATCAAATTTTTTAGGCCAATTCTTCATAGATCTATTAACAGTCTTTTGTAGGATTAATTTTGTTTTTATATTACTCAATTCCACTTGCCCACTAGACTAAGGATGACAAGGTGATGCCACTCAATGGTTTACATCATATTTAGCTAAAAAAAATCCTGAAAACACCACGAATAAAATGTCGACCACCACCAGTCATTAAATAACTAGGGACTTCAAACCTCGAGAAGATAACCTCTTTACGTATTTTAATAGAAGTCTTATGATCGACACTACTAGTTGTAGTAGCTTCTACCCACTTAGTAACATAGTCAACAACGACTAGTATATGAGTGTACCCATGCGAGGAAGGAAAAGGTCCCGTGTAATAAAAAAACCAGACATCAAATGGTTTAGTAACAAGCAAATAATTCATAGCCATTTCCTGTCTCCTACTAATGTTTTGAACTCTTTGACATTCATCACCAAAAAGGACAAACTCACATGCATCTTTGAAAAGAGTAGGTTAAATAAAACCCAAATTGCAATATCTTATCCTTCGCATGCACCGGAGTGACACTTCCTCAAGATTTGTTCATGCTCATGCTCAGGTATACAACGTCTTATATACCATCTACTCCTTTATAAAGTTATGAGTTATCTCAGAAGTAGTGTTTCAAGTCAAAGAATAATTATTTTTGTTGGTATGTATAGTTAGGTGGTATATATTTAGCAACAATGTAGTTAACATAATCAGCATGCCAAGGGTTACCACGAGAAGAAGCATTAATAATAGGTAATTGTTAATCAGAAAAAGTATCATTGATAGATAGTGGGTCATCAAGAATATTTTTCACCCTAAACAAATGATCTCCTCTAGGATTTTCAGCTCCCTTTCTATCAACAATTACCAAATCAAACACTTGTAATAAAAAAACCACCTAATTAACCTAGAGTTATCATCTTTCTTTCCCTACTAATAAAGCAGCTAATGCTTCTGCCCGTACGTCGTTGGTGTTTTTGCGCAAAAGCCCTTCTATTTCTTTGAAATAAGCCCGCAGTCCCTGTTTAAGTGGCACTCTGGAAAAACGTTTCATGTTTGCGCGACATCACGGGGACGACGCCACCGCCCCGGCGCCCGCCAGATCCAAGCGGGGAAGGGGAGGAGGGGGCATCCCAGCGGTGGTGAAGCTTGGCGGAGTAGGGGGCGGGTCGGCCTGCTGGTTTGCCGGCACTGGAAAGGCTCGTGGCAGGGAGCTCCTCTCCTCTGCTTTGGGAGGTGGCTGAAGCGCTCGGGCTGCAGAGCTGCTTTGTACAGAGTAGCCTGGCCATCCACGAGGGCACCCGGGCGCCGCCGACGTTCCTCATCGAGCTGCCCAAGTTAGCGGCCGCGCTGCACAGGTAGATGGGCGCTGGGACCATGAACTGGCGCTCGAGAGTGACACCCGCAGCGCCGTTGTTGTGCGGTGGAGCTGCTGCTTCCTGTTCGAGAGGTAAGAGAGAGTGTGAGGAGAGGCAGTACACCGGTGGTAGAAGGGGATGAGGGAGGAGGAAGGAGGGAGGAGGTAGCTCACCGGCGGGGGTCCTGCTGCTGCTACTGCAGTCTGCAGATCGTCGACGAGGGCGCGAGGAGGAGGCGCTCGGGTGGTGGGATGGGATCTGAAGATACAGAGGAAAAGGGACTTGCGCGAGGACGGCCGGCGTTGGAGCATGAGTGAGCATGGCCATGGCCGCCGTCGCCATTGAACGGCACGAGCGTCGGTGCTGGAGCGCACGGCGCGGAGCTAGCTCCTCTGCAGAGGAGCCCATCGTGGGATTCCCGGTGGTTGCGCGGGTGTGTAGCGCGCGCCATGGCCGGGGGAGCGGGGATTCTAGGCGGGGGAGCCAGCGCCCATGGCCGGGGTGGTGAAGGGATCCGGGGGAGCGGCGAGATTCGGTGGCGTGCGCCGCGGCGGTGGGTGCAAGCGGCAGCGGCGGCGTGTCCCAGGGGAGGTCGGCATGTGAATAACTGGCGCAGCGAAGAAAAACTGAGGAGATAAGATTCTGTGGAGGAGCGCTAGCGATGCGGCTGCTGGTTTCTTCTAGACCAGCCGACGTGTGTGGCTATCTTTTTTTAGACAGTTTTTTTTATACTAGCGTGCATGCAGGTTCACAGTTTCTGTTTTTAATAGTTTGGACTTTTTTTACGAGATTAAGACTTTGAATCCTTCATGCACCGATAAAAATCTTCGAGTCCATCACTTGGGCATGTTAGTGTGTGCGTCTTTGTTCTCTGAACCACGCACACATTGCCTTTCTGTTTTAAGGTTGAATTTGACTCATATCAAAAAAAATGAATTAGACTATGTGTATGTCCCTCACTCTGACTAGCTGCTAGGGCGCAAAAACTGAAAATAAACAAACACCATACATACATGAATAAGGATCAGACAATATATTGGACTAACATATATACAGAGGTTAAGGCACACACGACGAAAACATATGTGCTTACACATTCAGTAAAGTAAATATAAAATAAATTTTCTCCAGTTGATCCCGGTTCATACAAGTGCATAATAAGCCATTGACGTCAAAACGACATTGACGTGTCATGCCAATATAGGCTTTAGTTGATCTCAATGAAGCTATGTTCGGGATCAGAAAAAGGAATCCATGCCTGACATCCTTAAAGATGGACATGTTGGTATGGAGGGACTTGGCAACCACCTTATACATACTTCGGGCCCAAACATTAATGGTATGGAGAAAAACCAACAATTGTATCAAGGTAAAATTACTTTGAAAGTGTTACATGCATAAAAGAATATTGTTTGATGGTAGTACAATAATTAATCTGCCGATGTGGTATGCTTTTTTCACTAGGCAACGATGATTTGATCTACAACATCCTAACATTTTTTTGGTTCCTAAATTGTAGGACGCTAGCAATACAGACGTCATCATTAATTAACTCATCCATGCTTATCGGAAACCATATTTAGGGGTACCATAGTACAAAAATATTATTATTTAAACAAAAAAATATAGTAAACAAAAGTAACCTACTTTGGTGAGCTAGCTTACTTTATTAAACAAAGGTAATTACAGAAGTTGTTATACCCTACTATCATGATTTGAAGACATTAATAATTCTATATAGGATAACAATAACTTTACGTAGTGATAATCACCTAAAAGGATTTAGATAGAATATCATAGTTGGCTAATATAAACTTAAACTGGCAGCCAAAATAGTTGCACAATTTAAAAAGGGGTTGCCGGGAAGAAGTAAAACATTACTGTACAAACAACACATATTTGATGCTTATCTGCAGGCTCATGAGATTAATTTATGAGTAGCTATGTATGCTCTATTTATGATGCAGAATCTAATCTATTTCTTTGTTTAATCGACAATAGATTTCTACTCCCTCCGTTCCTAAATATAAGTCTTTTTAAAAATTCCACTATAGAGACTACATTCACATGTATATAGACGCCTTTTAGAGTATACATTCACTCATTTTGCTCTGTATGTTGTCTATAGTGGAATCTCTACAAATACTTATATTTTAGAATGGAGGGAGTAAATCATAGAAAACTCTCATGAAGGCAAGCAATTTGGGTTGCAATCTCCAGTCATGAATGCTAGGGAACAAAGAAGTAAACGAGATAGAGAGCGTTAGGCATGGATGGCCATGAAGAAAAACCGGAAAAACTAAAAGAGCAACGTGAAGCCAATCAACAAAACAAAAGAACTAAAGATTCAACCCAGTTGCAAAAAAGATGTACACAATAGAACAGAAAGTTAGAACATCTACATGACAAGTACTTCACGGTTAGCACACACGACAAAAGTATGCATGCCTGGTCGTCGGACGAAGCATACCACATTTTTATTGTATGGTGTCGGTAACTCAAAATAAGCATCACGTGTACGATATTTTTAGTCAATTGTGAAGCACAGAGCATGGGTGTGTGGTTTTTTTTTCTCCCGTTGCAACGCACGGGCAATTTTCCTAGTATTAACTAAGAGTGTTTAGATCACTACTTTAGTGATCTAAACACTTTTATATTAGTTTATGGAGGGAGTACACGACAATAGGCATCTGTGCTTCAAAGTGGCAGGCATCGCTGGCATGGAACGTTGAGATGGTGATAGCCGAGAATTTGAGTGAATGTAGATTTTGCTTTTGTTTGTTGAAAGAGTTTGCAATATGTAATGTGAGGATAGCACCTGAGAATGAATGCTTTTTCAGCACCTGCTGCACCACCCAGACTGCAGCCGTTGCAAGTTGTTTGATCTGCAGCTTAAGGCTGCAAGCGGCACGGGATATTACACTCTGCCGCCACGCCGCCCCACAAAAAAAAAGCCCGCAAATTGCCGTTGGGCTGACTGCTTCGTGTGTAACGGTGCTGCTACTTCTTGACAGTTAGCTGTCTACATATCAAATATGGGCAGTCCAGCAAGCAGAGACGCTTGCAGTTGCAGGCTCCCTACAATCCTATCCTGGTATATCAGCAGAACATTACAACTGTCTGGACTTTGATACTGACAAAGATTCGACAGGCAACCAACCATTTTTCATTTGGCAGCAATAAACAAGTTCATTAAAGATACTCCCTCCGTCCCACAATATGAGATGTTTTTGCAAGTTAAAACAGTTTGCAAAAACGTCTTACATTGTGGGACGGAGGACGGAGGGAGTACATGCTAATAGAAGATGCTCAGAGACACAGCCACAGTTACTCACAAGTAGCAGTGCCATTTCAGCATTTACTCACTTAACTAGCTGAGTGCCCGTGCGTTGCCACGGAATAAAATAATGCAAGCATGTCAATCAAACAATTGCTTAAATTATAAAATGTCTGGAACATGTTGGTACGTCATTCCTAGTCACTCGCTCTTTGCAAAAAAAAAAGGGTAGAACATTTCTCCTGACCCCTCCTTCACACCCACTTCCATTCTCTTCATCCTCTCTGTTGCTCTGATAATTATTATTGATTCGAGAATCCGTCATCTTGAGTTACCATCATTTGGGCACCTTTGAAAGTT
>NC_041383.1:716807359-716818562 GCF_002162155.2 Triticum dicoccoides
CCTCCCTCCCATGTTTGTTGCTACAGAAGAAAACATAAATATTGAAGTCTCTCTCTCTCCCTCACTCCCTCCCTCTCTCTCTCTTTCTCTCCAGTTTTGTCATGGCTGCTTATTAAATATGTTCCACAGTTCCACTCCAATGTGAAAATATGGAGGAAGATTGTATAGATATATATTTGTAGGTGAATAAGTAGTTTCATTTAGTAGCTGCTGCAAGTCTCAAAACATTCTACATATACAAAGATAATTTATTCAATCATATTAAATCACGCATAAATTCTCCAAAACAAGTACCCCAAATGTGAGATCGCTTGTTCAACATATTTGCATGTATGTCGGTACACTGTACGTAATCAAACATATAGAAAAAAATTGCATACCTTTTGTTCATACTGTCGTCTTTTGTTACAAAAAGTAGTAATAGCAGTACTCTAGTGTTGCCATCACATCTCTTCTGCAAGATAGCGCCTTCTGCTGGATGGCAAGGAGGCTTGAACATGATACATAAACACAACAACGAAGAAAAGGTAAGGAACGGGATAATGTGAGCAAGAAGACGTCACTTTGAATGGTGTCTTGCCCGTGAAGAGGAAATGTAATGGCGGGCTTGCAATCTTGCTCGCCTCGTGCTAACCAGGGCCGGTCCTGAGATTTTGGGGGTCCGGGGCGAAACAAAAATTCGGGGCCCTTAATAAACACATCGTAGTAATAAAAATGAATCTATGTACGTGTGAAAAATTATTAATAACGCTCCAATGCATTGAAAATCAGTATGTGTATCAAATAATTTATACATGTTACCTTGAAAATTTCTTGTAAAATTCCTCGATGCAAAGTCACTTATGATGGGGTCGATGAAAATTTCATCCAATAATTTCTTGTCAATGCATATTGTACCCAAACCATTTAACCTCTCATAAGTCATTGTTGACCTCAAATAATTCTTCAACAATTTCAGCTTTGAGAACTTCTTTCAGCCGATGCTACCGTCACGGACACAACAAATAAGATGCGACAAGGAATGAAGATATTCGAATAACAATCAACTTCTCTGACGTGCCAAAAAAACTATGTAGCAAACATTATGCCATCTGGCAAAGTGAATCTCGTAATCTCCAATTCGCAAATAAGATCATATACCTCAACATCAGATGAACCATGAAGAAAGAATATTTCTGCAAATTTTGTCCAACACTCTGTGATTGTACCAATTTATTAGCGGCCTTCTTCCTCTTCCTTTTATTGCTACCCGATGCATATGTCTTGTTTCTCGGCACTAACACACAATTCTGAAAAAGTAATTTTTGCATCAATTATTGAACGGTACCACAAACACATCAAGGAACGGCAGGTCGCAAATATAATATACCTGATTCTGATGGTTGAATGCGTGACAGCGCCAATCCATGTGCTGTTTGCAACGCCTAGAGTCGGAGAGCAATTGCCCAAGCGTGACGATGGAGCCCCTGAACTGAAATGAGCGGTGATTAGGAAGAAGATTAGGAGAAGGGAACTAGGAATTAGCAAGAGCCAGGTGGCAGACCTTTAGTGCGGCGTGTCGGCGGCCTAGGGCTGAGAGCTTGGGAAATCACGATAGCCCTTTTTTAGGTCAAGCCGTGAAGGGATAGCAGAAGGCTGTGAAGGATGAAGGAAGCGATCACTAATCAGGACGCACCTGTCGCTAATCCTGCCGCTGCTGCTCGTTTGGCTTGCGATCCTGTGCTTGTGCCGCTGTACGTGAAGGCTGAAAGGCCTCGTCTTTGACTATTTTTTCTGATATGGGCCTACCTACATACCTGGGGTGGGGGCCCCTAGCCTAGGGCGTGCGGCAAGGTTGCAGCCCATCTCTGGGACACCTCGCGACTGCACCCGTGATGTCCAAAAGTTCCACGCGGAGGTCGGGATCGTGCTTGCGCACGCCTAGGGGGCGGCGGCCACAGCAGCCATGAGGCGCTCGGCGTTGGCGACCAGTAGGGCTTGGAGCGCGTTCAGGCTCTCGTGGACGCTTATGACGCCATGTCCCTGCACGACCGGTGCCACGCGGAGATTGCTATCGTGCTTGCGCACGCCCTAGGGCGCGGCGGCCACGAATTACTCGGCGTTGGTGATTTGCATGGCTTGGAGCTTGTTGAAGCGCTCGTGTACGCCTATGGCGCCCTGTCCCGGCGTGCTCAGACCGGATGGTTTGTTGGCAGGGGATCGTGGGAACCTCGATTGGATCGTGCGTGCGTGGGTTCGTTTCTTTTCTTTTTTTTTAAGCATCAGTACAGACACAAGCGCTCATATACACGCGCATACACTCATCCCTATGAACGCACACACGCACACCCTACCCCTATGAGCACCTCCGAAAGACTGAGCCGGCATATCATCTTGAGATTTACGAAGTCACCGCAGGCGCCTCGTCGTCGACGGGAACGTCTCCTCCCATTGAAAGCGCATCGCCGGAAATCCTGAAATAAATTCAGGAATAATGCGAGCACCAGGATTTGAACCCTGGTGGGTTGAGGATACCACTGTCTACCTAACCATCTCAACCACAGGTTGATTCGCGTGCGTGGGTTCGTTTCAATGAGTATTTTTATCGCTGGCTCGTCGTGGTCGTGGCGGCTATTTTAGCGCCGTTTTTTTTTTGCGTGAAGGATGACAGCAGTGGGGGAGGAGGATGGTCGAACCATCACGACGACGGCAGATTGCCTTTTAATAGTAGAGATTTATCTTTTATGATTCAGTACCAGTCAAAAAATCATGGACATCACATGCAGTAAGATTTGACAGGAAACTAGCCATCTTTAGGCCACCACAATTAAGCTCACACATAGTCCAACATATTCGGTCATCTCAAATAACACAATGTTTACACAGGTTCTGGTTCAATAGATGATGATCACAGGACATAAAGGATGACATATAAACAGGTTTTGGTTCAGAAAGGCAGAAACTCATAATCCAAAACAAAAGTTTACATCTGGTAATGGCAACAAGGATCTGATCCTCTGGTACATATCATCTTGACAGTTATTGCAGTCGCAGGTAGGCTCCCTGCAATCCGGGCATATCAACAAAACATTTACTACTGTTTGGCCTTCAGTAACAAGCACAACCCATGCACAACATTATATATATATATATATATATGCTGAGAGTTTTGACAGACAACCAACCATTTTCAGTTTGGCAGCAATAAACAGGTTCATCATCACATTCACAAGTACCGCATGCTAACATTAGGAATCCATCCACAGTTACTCCCAAATAGCAGTGCCAGTTTAGCGGTCCTCACTTAATTAGCTTTTATGATTCAGTTGCACACAAAAAACCATGGGCATGCTGAAAGATCTGAAATGAAACCAGACATCTTTCATTTAGCAGGCCACCACAATCAAGCTCACACATGGTCCAACATATATTCATGCTAAATAACAAGATATAATAGATGATGGTCACAAGACATGAAAGGATAACGCACCAGTAGGTACGTGCGTCATTTCACACTGAAAAACACAGACAGGTTCCGGTTCAGAAAGGGATAAAGCCAAAACAAAAGTTCACAGCTATTAATCGCGACAAAGCGTATGCACAGGATAATTGAGTAAGCGCATTGTTGGATCCTCCAGATTTAAGCACCAAGCTCCTGCTGACCTGACCATCAGTAAGTAACCTGTCAGGTGAGTTTACTACGTAAGCTTCTATCACAATTACAGAGGTGGTACAACTTTTATAGAAAAACAAACAACCAATGCACTCACCACCTCACTCCATGTGTCGGCATGTGCAAGAGCAACTCCAGAGAAGGTAACGGCCGGGTTCCTGCTACGACCTGCATACAAGCGTCCAAAGAGTTAGATTCAATAGCATAAGAAGGTAAACTCCCCTCTCGCCTCGCCCCCCTCGCGGGCGACACGGGGGGATCCAACCTCTGCCGCCAGAGAGTCATCCCGTGCCCGTCCTCCCCTCCGCCGCAGGTGGTCGGCGACGGGCTAAGCCCGTGCGTGCGACACGGTGGCGGAGGGCCTCTCCCCTCTCCCCCGGATCCATGGGTGGCGCGGGCGCCCAGATCCGCGGAGGTGCGGCCCCCGCTTCGGTCCAAGGCAGCGCAGCGTCCCAGCGGCGACGTCTGTGGTGATGCCGGTGGGAATCGGCCGGTTGCATAGGGGGCGCTGGTGGCCGGGCCGGTGACCCCATGGCTAGGTGGCGGCGGGCCTGTTGGTCCGACTGGTTCCGGCCCGTCCTGGATCTGGTGACTACCGGATGGCACGGGGGGTGGCGGCGGCCCGGCGTGGCCGGCGATCTGGACGCGATGGTGCCGGTGGCTCTTCGCTGGTTTGCCGGAGTTCCAGGTGTATCATCGTCTCCGACTCGTTATGCTCCGGTTCGTGCTAGTCCCGATCCAGGGAGACTGTCGTCATCTCCCGGTGCTAGTTGCATGGATCTGGCGGTGGCGACTGGATCCTTTTGGTCTAGTCTCCGACGGAGAAGGCGGCGATCCATGCACAAGAAGCTGGATGGAGTTCTTCGAACAGATCTGGGTGAAAACCTGCTCTTGGCTAGATGCCAAAGCCGGCGGTGGCGGCGCTCTGCGGTGTAGTTCCCTTCTTGAAGGCATCGCCGTGGAGAAGTTCTAGACCACTATCTGCTACCTCCGGGGAAAACCCTAGATCGATAGATCAGAAGATGGCGGCGCGCTTGTGTCGTTTGCCCCCTTGGGGGTGTCATTCTTGGAGGTGTACACGGACTCGAGGGACCAGTGGACGGCGTCTTTGGTGGAGCGGTGCTTCATCATTCACATTGATGGTGACAGATCTCGATGGCATGGCACCCTGGAGATTGGGCATCTGATGTGCGATGATGGACTCGCGCAGGAGGGTGACGCTGTCTGGCGTCGACGGCAGCTAGACCGGACAAGGTAGATGCAGCAGTACAACTCTGAAGATGGATTCGTGGCAGGTGGCGGCGGCGGCCTCTCAGTGTGCGCCGGACCGGTGGGTGCCCCATACCCGGCAGGCGTCCTGGTTGGGGCCTCAGGTCTTAGATGTTAGGTTTGGCTGCGAGGTCTGTTTGGTATTAGGCCCAGACTATCAGCATCCCTTCATCAACTGGATAGAAGTAGCGACAGATGTTGCCTAGACGATGGCTTCAGTTTTACTGTTGTACTATTACTTTGTAAGATCATTTGTGCATAATTAATAAAGTGGCTGCATGCATCGTCCAGATACAGGGCTGGGGGTCTTCCTCCTTTTCAAGCAAAAAAAAAATACTTTCAGACTCATAAGATGAGGAATTTTTTGTTTCTCGGTCACAGACCTAGCGATGCAGTGTTAAGGAATTCTTCGTCTTCAAGGAACAGCTGCAGATTTTTTGATTTCAGAATGTGCTCGACAGCGGCACCGTAGAAGTCCATAAAAGCTACATATTTTAACGACCTCCGCAAGCAAAGGGATCTGCTCTGCTTTCTCGAAGAGCAGCCCTTGGGATACCTCATCTGCAAAGTTCGTCGCAAACTCCAACTTTTCCTTGTAGCCTGGTGCATGCTTGCTTTTCTGCATGTAGAGTTTCGAGCTCTCCCTCCCCCGCCGGAGTTTCCGTGTGCCCTTCACATCAAGAACGTCCCCAGAGGATAGCTTCACGTTGTATCCCACCGTGATTGGCTCGCTGGTCTCTAGCACCATCACATCGAGCAGGCAGGAAACAATCTTGTGCCGCTCTTCAGCAGAAATGTCGAGAGCAGGATCGGCAAGAAAAGCAAGGACAAGTTTGATCATACCAACATTGATCACCTTGCATCGAGCAGCTTTTGTTGGACTGACATTTTCCAATGTGAGTGAATCATTCTTCCCAACAGCTTTGGATATTGCCTGGACTCCAATGCTACCGTGGATGTTGTTCAGCTTTGCTCGAGACATGGAAGGTAGGCTTGAAGAAGGATACCAGATGAACAATGACCGGTTAGGAAGCTTGTCGAACAAATCCTTGAGAAGTAGATCATCAGGAATAAACACGTCCTCTTTCTTTGACATAAGGATAGTTCCGTCCGTGCAAACTGGAACCTTGACAAAAGCAGGAAGAAGCTTTTGTTGGAATTGATCTACGGCTGAAACAAAGCGTGAGAGAAAAGGGGGAGCCTTTTGACCCCCAGACGTGTAATGATCGGAAGCACACCACACATCCACACGTTTGGTTTTGGTCCCATGTTCCCAGCACATATATATAAGGAAAAGGGGAATTTTCATTATGGAAACGGAATCACGATCTAAACCCACCTAACTGCTAATCCTGAAGATGTGTTGAGGTACTTGAAGGCACCACTCGACACCCTAAGGTTGTGCCGACGGCCCCCTGCACGTCCATCTCCCTGCTGCCCCTTCTTCCCCGGCCATCTCTTCACTGCCGGTGACCCCAAGGTGCAGCCATGGGCTACCTCCACGGTCTCAACCAAGTCTGGTTAGTATCACTACCGGACTCGCGGTCTATGCCTACGGCCAAGGGCCGTCGGCATAGGCCCCCAAGCCGTCGGCATAGGTCTATGCCTACGGCTGCCGTCGGCATAGACCCATCGGCGTAGATACCGTCAGCGTAGTCTTGTCAGACCGTCGGCATAGTAAAGCCGTCGGCATAGGGGCCTATGCCGACGGCCTGGCGTCAGCCGTCGGCATAGTATAGCCGTCGGCAGTCTTTTTCGTCTGACGGCAACGGACGGCGCCGTCAAAAACGGGGACGAATCACGCAAGGCCACGTGGCAGGGCTATGCCTACGGCAAAGCCGTCGGCATAGATGAATCTATGCCGACGGCTTTGCCGTAGGCATAGCCCTGCCACGTGTCGTCTTCTGGTTACTCCTGGCAGCAGAGGTATGCCTACGGCTTTGCCGTCGGCATAGATTTTCATCTATGCCTACGGCAAAGCCGTCGGCATAGATCCGCCACGTGGCGAGCCCTGGTGACTCCTGGGCTTATATATGCCGACGGCTTTGCCGTAGGCATAGTTTTTTTTTCCTGTTTTTTCTCTTTTCTAATTCATTTGACAGCATTTCAAAACAGAACAATATGAAATTATGCAGAAATATGACAGTTCATCATCTAAACATACTCAAGTTAACCATCATCATCTAAACATACTCAAGTTCATCACATCATCTAAAGATCATCACCGACTCAAGTTCATGAACATAAAAGTTGTGCAAGACATGAAACATCATAAAAGTAGGAATATGAAAGGCATGGCACGACGGCCACATGCACGGAATCATCAAGCAAGACCACCTCCGCCAAAACCACCACCTCCACCAAAACCACCACCTCCGCCAAAACCACCACCTCCACCAAAACCACCACCACTCTGCCAGATCGGAGTGACTGGAGTCGACGGAGCAGGAGTCGAGCCACCGGTCCCCTACATGTTTCAGAAAAGATTCTAACAGTAAATATGATATGATAGTGTTGAATGAACGAGAACTAGTTTGTCAGTAGTTAGGCAAATGTACTAACCGGACCATCACTGCCTAGTGCCACCCATTCATCGAACGTGGGCACGTGTGGGGATTCTCCCGCAGGTGGTGGTGGGGGTCCCATTTGTGGTGGACCCGTGCCGTTACTCCAAGCCGCCAACATAGCCTGAATGTTAGTTAAACAAGCAAACTAGAAGATCAGAAGGAATGGAAGTGCAAAAATTTAGCTTGGTTTTAAGAGGGCAGAACTAACCGTCATCATCTGACGGTTGTAATCATCGTTTGCCTTCACTCGTTTCAAGTACTCCCGCACCTAGAGATTCCTATGCTCGACAAACTCCTTATATGCCTACATAATTTAGATTGTTTCTAAGTGAGCAATGCTGAAAATAAACTGAGAATGCTAGATAGAAAAAGATAAAGAGGAAGTACTTACAGCATGCTGGCGGGCTAAAGGAGTCTGTGAACGCCCCGTACTCTCTAACTGGCTCGGGTTGCTAGCCCGAAGCTGTGTGTACGAGATCGAAGGAGCGATCAAGCCGTCGAAACACGGATACCGGCCATTCTTCTTCCCCTGGATGGCCACCACCGCCGTGTCGTCGATCTGAGACTGGGCGACCTCGGCAACAGAAACATCCGGATGCAACTCCTGATAGTGATGAATGTAAGACCCCAGGTGCTCCTCGGTCTTGCCGTAGTACTGGCTCTCGCCCTCCTTGCGACGACTCCGCTCGCGGGCCAGCTTCCACGACTCCATGTCTGAGAGCGGCCTCTTCAACTTGTCCTCCTCGGTCTTGTCGATGTTGTATGGAAGTTTGAGGTCCTTAAAATAGGGAAGCTGCGTGAAGGGGGTAATGTGAGTCCAGTTGTGCGTCTCACCATATCCTTCAAAATATTTTTTTCCCTTTACCTTTGCCTTTGCCTTTGCCTTTCCCTTCACAGGCAGGCTTAAGAGCTTTGAGCTGAGCAAGCACATCCTCACCAGAAAACGTTGGAATCTCATTTACTTCATGGACAACTTTGCCTTTTGTGAAGTTCTTCTTGTCTTCCCTATCAGGATGGTCTGAAGGGAGGAATTGTCGATGCTGGTCAAAGGCAACATACTTGCCACCCTTCTTCATCCAAATGAAAATCAAGGCCTGCATGCACACTGGGCAAGGCATCTTTCCACTTGTACACCATCCGCAGAACAGGGCATAGCCGGGAAAGTCATGCATGCAATACTGTAGCCAAACTTTCATCAAGAAATTTTTCTGCAGATGCCGGTCGTATGTCAACCTCGGGAAGTACCAAGAATGGTGCAAATCATCCACCAACGGCTGCATAAACACACTCAAATTCTTCCCTGGATATTCAGGCCCCGGAATTATAAGCGACAGGAACATGGTCTTGTGTTGCATTATGGCGCCGGGAGGGAGATTGAGCGGAATAACAAATATGGGCCAGCAGCTGTATGGATTAGACGACATACCATATGGATTGAACCCATCACCTGTTATAGCAATTCTGACATTCCCAGCCTCGGCTGCTTCCTCCGGGTACTTTATATTGAATGACTTCCATGCTTCACCTTCTGATGTATGTACAATTTTTTTGGGATTGTACCTTTTCCCTTCCTTGTGCCACTTCATCATTTTGGCAGACTCCTCGGTGATGAAAAGGCGCTGCAGTCTTTTTATAAAATTAAGATACCGAAGAACCTTCACAGGGATTTTTAGCTGCCGCTTCTGACCATGCTTATCGACCACCTCAATATACCGAGAGGAACCGCACTTCCTACAGTAGTTGTCATCCGCATACTCATGTCTAAACAAAAGGCAATTCTTTGGACAAACATGTATTTTCTCATAGTCCATGGAGAGCGCCTTCATGATTTTCTTCGTACCGTACATGGTTTTCGGCAGTTCATGGCCCTCGGGTAGGCTGTTAGCCCATACTCCCAGAAATGCTTCGAAGCAACCTCGGCTACAGCCGTACTCAGCCTTCACTGCCATCAGTTGCGAGATGGCATCCAGCACAGACAGCTTGGCACCCTCATAGAGAGGTTTCTTTGACGAGGCCAAGATTTCCAGGAAGGCCTTTGCGGTTTCCTCCGGCTCCTCCGGTTCATTCGCTGAATGTGACGGAGGTGTCGGCTGTGCAGCAAAGACATCATCTAGCATGTCTCTAACCCCATCGTCCTCATAACCAGCGATGCATTGTCGTATCACATCCTCTCTACCACGGTCCCGCAGGGCAAAGTTTATCGGCATATTAAAGTTGGGCATAAATCCATGCGTGCGAAGGTGCTTAGTCATCTCACTCTTATCTCTGCGGATACGTCTCTTACATCTGGCACACGGGCATTCTGGCACCATCCTCATTGGACTACGGAATATCTCTTTCAAAAACACATCAGTTTTCTCGACCCACTCTGTTGTTATTTGATTCCGACGGAAAAACCCACTATACATCCACTGATTATCTGCCATCTCTGCTTTATTGGAAGCCACACAACAAAATTAAGGATTCATTTTAATTACCAACATCAATATTTTATTTTTTACAAGGTTGACGAGTAATCCACCTACATCTCTAATAGGTAAAGATGGGTCCTAATCCCACCCGAGAATGTGTAGATTGAGTACGGTCCATGCTCTACCCCATTCCGAGACAAAATTTCGGCAGCACCTCCCCGCTGTTCTCCAAATACACATCTCGGCAAAATGCCGAGAGAATGTGCATCCGGAAAACAACAGGGAGGCGCCGCCGAAATCCTGTCTCGGAACGGGGTAGAGCATGAACAACGTACCCAATCTACACATCCTCGGGCTGTCCGTGGAAAGCGCTGGACAATCCGAAAGAGCTGCGGTGATAAATATGCAATTGAATGCATATTTATCGATGCAACCCTTTCGGACGGGAGACCTAGGTTACGCGACTTGATGTGAAAATTCAATCTAGTGACATGGAAAAAAAAGTGGACGAGGTCATGGAATTGTTGCTCACCCTCCGATGTAGTCGATCAAAGGAGAGGGATGATCGTGGACCAACACCTCCAACGTCGATGATCGCTCCGCGAAGATGGAACACCACAAATCCTGTTAATTACACCGAGTGAAAAAAAATTAGGTCATCATATCACATTAACCATTTGGCACAACATTATGAATCGACATGAAACAACATGTCAAATTGCAAAAAAAAATCTTTATTAAGTATTTTAGAAACCAAGTGCCTCGAATTGCTTCCATCTATCACTAACATGACCAAACACAAAACTTACTAATATCCATCAATTCATCCATATTTTAAACTAAGTGTTTACAAAATGCAAAACTTGACCAATATCCATCAATCTATACATGCACATATTCAAAAACTTGACCAATATCATCTATCCATATTTTAAACTAAGCTTCCAAATTCACAAACTTGACCAATATATCCATTAATGCATCCATCTATCACAAACTTCACCATCAATCTGTACATGCATATATCCATTCATCACATATATATCCATCTATGCAAAAAAACAGTAACAAAATGCAAAAAATTGAAACAAAAGCTCACCTTGGCCGCCGGTGCAGCGGGCAGCAGGGAGGCCGGGGGGCAGCTGCCGAGGAAGGGTGGACAGGGCCGTCCGGGGCGTAGCAGGGCGTCGGCGAAGGGGCACCTCTTAGCTCCGGCGCCCCCTAGCACGGGGTCGGGGCAGGACACAGGGAGGGCGCGGGGTCGGGGTGGTGGACGGCGCCGGCGAGAGGTGGCGGGGGGATGG
>NC_041383.1:716818785-716827187 GCF_002162155.2 Triticum dicoccoides
GGCGGCGCGAAGACGAGGTGGCGACCGCGTGGCGGCGGTGGCGCGAGAAGGGCCGGGGATGTAGGTGGGGAGGGGGAAGGGTGAGGGAAGGGGAGTGGCGCGGGTGGAGCAGCGACGGGCGGGCGGCGGCGGGCGGCGGGGAGCGAGGCGGGCGACCGGGAGCGTCGGCGGCGGTGCGGGTCGGTCTCTGGCGGCGGCGCGGGTCGGGCTCTAGGGTCGGGGAGGAATGAGTGGTGGAGGGGCGACCGCGGATGGATAAGGGCAACTATGCCGACGGCTAAGCCGTCGGCATATCTAGCGATGCCACATGGCACCTATGCCGACGGCTTAGCCGTAGGCATAGTTATTTTTTTATTTTTTTTATTTTTTTAATAGTTTATATTTCTTCTTCTTTATGTTTTTCTATTTCATATAAAAAAATTTATGTTTTGTATAGTTATATTTTTCCTTTTTCATGTTTTTTATGTTTTAACGCCGATGGCCCTCTCCTCTCCCGGAACCACACAGAGGGGAGGGGAGGGGAGGCGCCGAACTCGAGCAACTTCCTCCGCCGAGGCTGTGGCCTAATCGCTGGTCTGAGAGCGCATGGCCGCCGCCTCGCGTGCTTGATCTGGAGCTTAGTAGGTCAGGTGACTGAAGGGGGAGGGGGGTCGTCGACGGGGGGTGGGGTGGGGGAGGCGGCGGATCCAAGTCCGTCGGAGGGAGATGCTTCGCACGGGGACACCTAGGAGCAACATCCGGGCCAAACCATGGCTACATCCCCTTCATGTAGACCCGACGCGTCCGTTTCCCCCCTCCACGTGTCGGCGGCGGCGCCGTCCGTGAGGGGGGCCACAACCCGGAGACGCGTGCCGCCTCTTCGGACATGCCACAACACCACCCCGCATGTATGAGGGCCCGGTACGACGCTCCGGTGGCATTGCTTCCCCCCAGGGCCCCCGTCCCGCCTAACCCTGTAGCGTTTGACCACGGGATCTAGCCCTTTGACTTTGCACGGACGGGCTTTGACCAGTGGACCTCTCCACCCGGTTGTGTTAGGTCGGCCCAGAGGAACACTTTGGAGCAACATCCGGGCCAGGCCCACAGCTACATCCACTCCGTGTAGACCCGACGCGTCCGTTTCCCCCCTCCAGGTGCCGGCGGCGGCGGCGTCCGTGAGGGGGGGGCACGCACCGGAGACGCGTGCTGGGCGTTTGCAACCGCCTCAACACTTCCAGATTTGTGAGAGGCCGCCTACGCAAGATTTGACGGTATGCTAGCCCCCGGAGGCCGCCGGCCACAGTCGTAGACGTGCGAAGAGCAATCCGCGTAGAGGGAAGTGTTCAGATACTTCTCCATCACAAAAAATTATGAAAAATTACCATCAGTCCTATAGCACATGTGCCCACATTGTGTAAAAAACTCATGATTTTATCGCGCTCCAAGTATTTAATAATATTCACGCTGCATCGTTACCGCAGAATATCTACTACCGTTTCATTGCCGTCCGTGAGGGGGGGCCACAACCCGGAGACGCGTGCCGCCTCTTCCGACATGCCACAACACCACCCCGCATGTATGAGGGCCCGGTACGACGCTCCGGTGGCATTGCTACCCCCCAGGGCCCCCGTCCCGCCTAACCCTGTAGCGTTTGACCACGGGATCTAGCCCTTTGACTTTGCACGGACGGGCTTTGACCAGTGGACCTCTCCACCCGGTTGTGTTAGGTCGGCCCAGAGGAACACTTTGGAGCAACATCCGGGCCAAACCCACAGCTACATCCACTCCGTGTAGACCCGACGCGTCCGTTTCCCCCCTCCAGGTGCCGGCGGCGGCGGCGTCCGTGAGGGGGGGGCACGCACCGGAGACGCGTGCTAGGCGTTTGCAACCACCTCAACACTTCCAGATTTGTGAGAGGCCGCCTACGCAAGATTTGACGGTATGCTAGCCCCCGAAGGCCGCCGGCCACAGTCGTAGACGTGCGAAGAGCAATCCGCGTAGAGGGAAGTGTTCAGATACTTCTCCATCACAAAAATTATGAAAAATTACCATCAGTCCTATAGCACATGTGCCCACGTTGTGTAAAAAACTCATGATTTTATCGCACTCCAAGTATTTAATAATATTCACGCTGCATCGTTACCGCAGAACATCTACTACCGTTTCATTGCCGTCCGTGAGGGGGGGCCACAACCCGGAGACGCGTGCCGCCTCTTCGGACATGCCACAACACCACCCCGCATGTATGAGGGCCCGGTAAGACGCTCCGGTGGCATTGCTACCCCCCAAGGGACCCCGTCCCGCCTAACCCTGTAGCGTTTGACCACGGGATCTAGCCCTTTGACTTTGCACGGACGGGCTTTGACCAGTGGACCTCTCCACCCGGTTGTGTTAGGTCGGCCCAGAGGAACACTTTGGAGCAACATCCGGGCCAAACCCACAGCTACATCCACTCCGTGTAGACCCGACGCGTCCGTTTCCCCCCTCCAGGTGCCGGCGGCGGCGGCGTCCGTGAGGGGGGGCACGCACCGGAGACGCGTGCTGGGCGTTTGCAACCGCCTCAACACTTCCAGATTTGTGAGAGGCCGCCTACGCAAGATTTGACGGTATGCTAGCCCCCGGAGGCCGCCGGCCACAGTCGTAGACGTGCGAAGAGCAATCCGCGTAGAGGGAAGTGTTCAGATACTTCTCCATCACAAAAAATTATGAAAAATTACCATCAGTCCTATAGCACATGTGCCCACGTTGTGTAAAAAAACTCATGATTTTATCGCGCTCCAAGTATTTAATAATATTCACGCTGCATCGTTACCGCAGAACGTCTACTACCGTTTCATTGTCGTCCGTGAGGGGGGGCCACAACCCGGAGACGCGTGCCGCCTCTTCGGACATGCCACAACACCACCCCGCATGTATGAGGGCCCGGTACGTCGCTCCGGTGGCATTGCTACCCCCCAGGGCCCCCGTCCCGCCTAACCCTGTAGCGTTTGACCACGGGATCTAGCCCTTTGACTTTGCACGAACGGGCTTTGACCAGTGGACCTCTCCACCTGGTTGTGTTAGGTCGGCCCAGAGGGACACCGGGAAGCAACATCCGGGCCAGGCCCACAGCTACATCCACTCCGTGTAGACCCGACGCGTCCGTTTCCCCCCTCCAGGTGCCGGCGGCGGCGGCGTTCGTGAGGGGGGGGGCACGCACCGGAGACGCGTGCTGGGCGTTTGCAACCGCCTCAACACTTCCAGATTTGTGAGAGGCCGCCTACGCAAGATTTGACGGTATGCTATCCCCCGGAGGCCGCCGGCCACAGTCGTAGACGTGCGAAGAGCAATCCGCGTAGAGGGAAGTGTTCAGATACTTCTCCATCACAAAAAATTATGAAAAATTACCATCAGTCCTATAGCACATGTGCCCACGTTGTGTAAAAAACTCATGATTTTATCGCGCTCCAAGTATTTAATAATATTCACGCTGCATCGTTACTGCAGAACGTCTACTACCGTTTCATTGCCGTCCGTGAGGGGGGGCCACAACCCGGAGACGCGTGCCGCCTCTTCGGACATGCCACAACACCACCCCGCATGTATGAGGGCCCGGTACGACGCTCCGGTGGCATTGCTACCCCCCAGGGCCCCCGTCCCGCCTAACCCTGTAGCGTTTGACCACGGGATCTAGCCCTTTGACTTTGCACGGACGGGCTTTGACCAGTGGACCTCTCCACCCGGTTGTGTTAGGTCGGCCCAGAGGAACACTTTGGACCAACATCCGGGCCAAACCCACAGCTACATCCACTCCGTGTAGACCCGACGCGTCCGTTTCCCCCCTCCAGGTGCCGGCGGCGGCGACGTCCGTGAGGGGGGGGCACGCACCGGAGACGCGTGCTGGGCGTTTGCAACCGCCTCAACACTTCCAGATTTGTGAGAGGCCGCCTACGCAAGATTTGACGGTATGCTAGCCCCCGGAGGCCGCCGGCCACAGTCGTAGACGTGCGAAGAGCAATCCGCGTAGAGGGAAGTGTTCAGATACTTCTCCATCACAAAAAATTATGAAAAATTACCATCAGTCCTATAGCACATGTGCCCACGTTGTGTAAAAAACTCATGATTTTATCGCGCTCCAAGTATTTAATAATATTCACGCTGCATCGTTACCGCAGAACGTCTACTACCGTTTCATTGCCGTCCGTGAGGGGGGGCCACAACCCGGAGACGCGTGCCGCCTCTTCGGACATGCCACAACACCACCGCGCATGTATGAGGGCCCGGTACGATGCTCCCGTGGCATTGCTACCCCCCAGGGCCCCCGTCCCGCCTAACCCTGTAGCGTTTGACCACGGGATCTAACCCTTTGACTTTGCACGGACGGGCTTTGACCAGTGGACCTCTCCACCCAGTTGTGTTAGGTCGGCCCAGAGGAACACTTTGGAGCAACATCCGGGCCAAACCCACAGCTACATCCACTCCGTGTAGACCCGACGCGTCCGTTTCCCCCCTCCAGGTGCCGGCGGCGGCGGCGTCCGTGAGGGGGCGGGGCACGCACCGGAGACGCGTGCTGGGCGTTTGCAACCGCCTCAACACTTCCAGATTTGTGAGAGGCCGCCTACGCAAGATTTGATGGTATGCTAGCCCCCGGAGGTCGCCGGCCACAGTCGTAGACGTGCGAAGAGCAATCCGCGTAGAGGGAAGTGTTCAGATACTTCTCCATCACAAAAAATTATGAAAAATTACCATCAGTCCTATAGCACATGTGCCCACGTTGTGTAAAAAACTCATGATTTTATCGCGCTCCAAGTATTTAATAATATTCACGCTGCATCGTTGCCGCAGAACGTCTACTACCGTTTCATTGCCGTCCGTGAGGGGGGGCCATAACCCGAAGACGCGTGCCGCCTCTTCGGACATGCCACAACACCACCCCGCATGTATGAGGGCCCGGTACGACGCTCCGGTGGCATTGCTACCCCCAGGGCCCCCGTCCCGCCTAACCCTATAGCATTTGACCACGGGATCTAGCCCTTTGACTTTGCACGGACGGGTTTTGACCAGTGGACCTCTCCACCCGGTTGTGTTAGGTCGGCCCAGAGGAACACTTTGAAGCAACATCCGGGCCAAACCCACAGCTACATCCACTCCGTGTAGACCCGACGCGTCCGTTTCCCCCCTCAAGGTGCCGGCGGCAGCGGCGTCTGTGAGGGGGGGGCACGCACCGGAGACGCGTGCTGGGCGTTTGCAACCGCCTCAACACTTCCAGATTTGTGAGAGGCCGCCTACGCAAGATTTGACGGTATGCTAGCCCCCGGAGGCCGCCGGTCACAGTCGTAGACGTGCGAAGAGCAATCCGCGTAGAGGGAAGTGTTCAGATACTTCTCCATCACAAAAAATTATGAAAAATTACCATTAGTCCTATAGCACATGTGCCCACATTGTGTAAAAAACTCATGATTTTATCGCGCTCCAAGTATTTAATAATATTCACGCTGCATCGTTACCGCAGAACGTCTACTACCGTTTCATTGCCGTCCGTGAGGGGGGCCACAACCCGGAGACGCGTGCCGCCTCTTCGGACATGCCACAACACCACCCCGCATGTATGAGGGCCCGGTACGACGCTCCCGTGGCATTGCTACCCCCCCAGGGCCCCCGTCCCGCCTAACCCTGTAGCGTTTGACCACGGGATCTAGCCCTTTGACTTTGCACGGACGGGCTTTGACCAGTGGACCTCTCCACCTGGTTGTGTTAGGTCGGCCCAGAGGGACACCGGGAAGCAACATCCGGGCCAGGCCCACAGCTACATCCACTCCGTGTAGACCCGACGCGTCCGTTTCCCCCCTCCAGGTGCCGGCGGCGGCGGCGTCCGTGAGGGGGGGGCACGCACCGGAGACGCGTGCTGGGCGTTTGCAACCGCCTCAACACTTCCAGTTTTGTGAGAGGCCGCCTACGCAAGATTTGACGGTATGCCAGCCCCCGGAGGCCGCCGGCCACAGTCATAGACGTGCGAAGAGCAATCCGCGTAGAGGGAAGTGTTCAGATACTTCTCCATCACAAAAAATTATGAAAAATTACCATCAGTCCTATAGCACATGTGCCCACTTGTGTAAAAAACTCATGATTTTATCGCGCTCCAAGTATTTAATAATATTCACGCTGCATCGTTACCGCAGAACGTCTACTACCGTTTCATTGTCGTCCGTGAGGGGGGGCCACAACCCGGAGACGCGTGCCGCCTCTTCGGACATGCCACAACACCACCCCGCATGTATGAGGGCCCGGTATGACGCTCCGGTGGCATTGCTACCCCTAGGGCCCCCGTCCCGCCTAACCCTGTAGCGTTTGACCACGGGATCTAGCCCTTTGACTTTGCATGGACGGGCTTTGACCAGTGGACCTCTCCACCCGGTTGTGTTAGGTCGGCCCAGAGGAACACTTTGGAGCAACATCCGGGCCAAACCCACAGCTACATCCACTCCGTGTAGACCCGACGCGTCCGTTTCCCCCCTCTAGGTGCCGGCGGCGGCGGCGTCCGTGAGGGGGGGCACGCACCGGAGACGCGTGCTGGGCGTTTGCAACTGCCTCAACACTTCCAGATTTGTGAGAGGCCGCCTACGCAAGATTTGACAGTATGCTAGCCCCCGGAGGCCGCCGGCCACAGTCGTAGACGTGCGAAGAGCAATCCGCGTAGAGGGAAGTGTTCAGATACTTCTCCATCACAAAAAATTATGAAAAATTACCATCAGTCCTATGGCACATGTGCCCACGTTGTGTAAAAAACTCATGATTTTATCGCGCTCCAAGTATTTAATAATATTCACGCTGCATCGTTACCGCAGAACGTCTACTACCGTTTCATTGCCGTCCGTGAGGGGGGCCACAACCCGGAGATGCGTGCCGCCTCTTCGGACATGCCACAACACCACCCCGCATGTATGAGGGCCCGGTACGACGCTCCGGTGGCATTGCTACCCCCCAGGGCCCCCGTCCCGGCTAACCCTGTAGCGTTTGACCACGGGATCTAGCCCTTTGACTTTGCACGGACGGGCTTTGACCAGTGGACCTCTCCACCCGGTTGTGTCGGGTCGGCCCAGAGGGACACCGGGAAGCAACATCCGGGCCAAACCCACAGCTACATCCACTCCGTGTAGACCCGACGCGTCCGTTTCCCCCTTCCAGGTGCCGGCGGCGGCGCTGTCCGTGGGGGGGTGGGGGGCACGCACCGGAGACGCGTGCCGCCTCTTCGGACATGCCACAACACCACCCCGCATGTATGAGGGCCCGCTACGACGCTCCGGTGGCATTGCTACCCCACAGGGCCCCCGTCCCGCCTAACCCTGGAGCGGTTGACCACGAGATCTAGCCTTTTGACTTCCCACGGACGGGCTTTGACCAGTGAACCTCTCCACCCGGTTGTGTTAGGTCGGCCCAGAGGGACACCCGAGAGCAACATCCGGGCCAAAACCACAGCTACATCCACTCCGTGTAGACCCGACGCGTCCGTTTCCCCCCTCCAGGTGCCGGCGGCGACGCCGTCCATGAGGGGGGGCACACCGCGGATGTGAGGGGGGTCACTCTCTGGAGACGGGTGTCGGGCGTTTGCAACCGCCACAAAACTTCTGTCGGCATAGCTGTTTTTGATTTTAATAAAATATAAGGATCTATATTTAAAAGAACATGACCGCACATTATTAACGTGCTCGAAAAAATTCAAACTATATATATATATTCATAATATATGAAAAAAATACAAACTACATATATATTCATATGTATGTTTATATTTAACATGCTACATGTTAGTTGATATAATAATACACAAAAAAGCATTAAAAATATGTACGGAAAAAAAATCTAACTATGCCGACGGCCTAGCCGTCGGCATAGATCCGACCAGCGTGCCGCGGATCACTGACGTGGCAGATATGCCGACGGCAGCCGTCGGCATAGCCTCTGCATGGTGCGGCCTGGATCAATGACGTGGCCTGCGGACCTATGCCGACGGCCCCCCGTCTAGGCCGTCGGCATAGCTCTGACGCCGTTTGCCAGGGGGTGGCCGGGCCCCACGTGTATGCCGACGGCCTTCGTAAGCCGATGGGAGCTGTCGGCGTGTATGTAGCTAGGCCGACGGCCGTTCTATGCCGACGGGTGCCGTCGGCTTATCTCTGCGTAACCCGACGGCCTTTGTACGGCGACGGCCAGAACCAGGCTGTCGGCATATCTCCGGAGAAGCCGACGGGGGCCGTCGGCATTGTTCTGGCCGTCGGGGTATGGCCCTGTTCCGGTAGTGTATCTATTTTTCACATCATGCATTAGATCAGTGGCGGAGCTATGTTGGTTGCTGGGGGGCTGTGGCCCCCTCAACATTGAACCAACTTGTGATGGAAAAAATATTATGATGGCTTAGATGAAAACTTTGTTAGCTTTTGTATTTCGCC
>NC_041383.1:716827412-716831428 GCF_002162155.2 Triticum dicoccoides
GGCTTAAGATCCTGTCACATTTATCCTTTAAGATTGTTTCTAACAATGGTATCATGAGCATGTTTATGCCTAGATTAGATCCCTACTGACCTTCTGTTTACGTTAATGGTAATGGTTAAGTCATAATGATTTCAGATTAAGATCGATGGTTAATGCCTATAGATTAATGCCCTCTGCTAAGTCAATGATATATGTTCAGGTTAATTGGTTCCGGTCAAGGCCAATTGCTATGGGTTAATGCTATTAGACAGAACGTCCAATATATTCTGTTAGATTAATTGAGCCAAGCTTCCGCATCAAGTTAATGATACAATTAGCACGTTACAATCCCCGTTTAGCAATTAGGAGGTGATTTGACAAACTAATGAAAATCCCCAAAGTTCCAAATTCACCAAAACCCTACCCTAGAAATTTTCCCAATTTGCAAATCCAAAGCGCCAAATGTTGAAATTGAAGAAAAGAGGGACTGGTACTGTTGTTAATGGCGGCCGCAGTGCGTGCTCGTCATGGCCGGAACGACGCCGTCCTTCGGGACGACAACCAGTGTGAAGCGCGCCGCCGCTCGCCGCTCTAATGGACGCGCACGTCGGCAGGGTTCCGCGCCTTGCACGTCGCCGTCGCATCCAAAAGATTGCGCCGGCAGTTGCGCTCGTCTCCCCATCGTCGCTGTCTGGGCCATATTGCGTCCCGAGTGGCCACGCTCGGCAGAGGAGCGCGCGGCACTCCGTCCGCTGCGGACCCCCGTTTTGTTCCGCTGGGGCTCGATCTGGTCCGTCAATCCGATCGGACGGGTGACAGCGACAAGTGGCAAATAATGGGCCTCAGTTTGTTAAATGGGCCAAATCTGGCAGTGGGCAGGTTGGTACCTCCTATCTGCCACATTCTGCGGCAGACTTGCAGGCGAGAGCTCCTATGCGCCGCTCGTTGCGGCGAATTGTCGAGCGGACGCACAGGCGTGTCTCCAGCTGGGCCAGCCCATTAGCGCAACGCGGTGAATAAATCCCAAAATACTCCGCTCGAGCGAGGAATTGAACCAGGGACCTCCATCTTTGTACGCACGAGCCTAGCCAACGCCATAGACAAGCTTTCTTGGTTTGCCATGGCACGCGAAGCTAACAGATAATGTAGATCAGAACATTTTCTCAAATTCCTAACGCGAAAATTATTTTGAAAAAGTGTTTTTTTAAAAAGTGAACACTCTCCAAATTTTAGAAGAAAAACTAAAAATCTTGAACAAAGTTTTGATAAAATGAACACTTTTTAAAATCCCGAACATTTTTTGAATTTAGAGAACAAAATTTGAACATGAACATTTTTTAAAGCACAAACTTTTTTTAATCTTGAGAACAAATTTTGAAACCGAGAACAAATTTGGAAGCGCGGATTGTTTTTTAAGGCATGAATATGTTTTTTGAATCTTGAGAACAAATTTGGAAGCGCGAACAATTTCTTAAAGCACGAAGATTTTTTTTAATATTGAGAACAAATTTTGAAACGGAGAACCAAATTGAAAAATCAAGAACAAATTTGGAAGCGTGAACATTTTTTGAAAATGGGAACAAAAAAATTAAAGTCTGGTACATTATATTAATTTCGAAAGTTTTAAACTTTTTTGTAACAAGAACAATTTTTTGAATTTTGAGAACATTTTATGGAAAGGCAACCAAAATTTGAATATTTTGAAAAAAAATAGAGAGAAAAGAAAAAGAAAAAGGAAAGGAAATAAGAGACCAAAGAAAGAAAACAAATAGAAAAAACGAAAAAAGAAGAAATGAAAAAAGAAACAGAAAGGAATTTGAAAATCCGAAGAACAAAAAGGAAATAGAAAGAGAAGAAAAAGGAATTGAAAAATGAAATAAAGAAACAGAAAAACTGTTGGAAATATGCCCTAGAGGCAATAATAAAAGTATTATTATTATATTTCCTTGTTCATGATAATTGTCTTTTATTCATGCTATAACTGTATTATCCGGAAATCGTAATACACGTGTGAATACATAGACCACAATATGTCCCTAGTGAGCCTCTAGTTGACTAGCTCGTTGTGATCAACAGATAGTCATGGTTTCCTGGCTATGGACATTGGATGTCGTTGATAACGGGATCACATCATTAGGAGAATGATGTGATGGACAAGACCCAATCCTAAGACTAGCACAAAAGATCGTGTAGTTCATTTGCTAGAGCTTTGCCAATGTCAAGTATCTCTTCCTTTGACCATGAGATCGTGTAACTCCTGGATACCGTAGGAGTGCTTTGAGTGTATCAAACGTCACAACGTAACTGGGTGACTATAAAGGTGCACTACAGGTATCTCCGAAAGTATCTATTGTTTTATGCGGATCGAGACTGGGATTTGTCACTCCGTGTAAACGGAGAGGTATCTCTGGGCCCACTCGGTAGGACATCGTCATATGCGCAATGTGACCAAGGAGTTGATCACGGGATGATGTGTTACGGAACGAGTAAAGTGACTTGCCGGTAACGAGATTGAACAAGGTATCGGTATACCGACGATCGAATCTCGGGCAAGTAAAATACCGCTAGACAAAGGGAATTGTATACGGGATCGATTGAGTCCTTGACATCGTGGTTCATCCGATGAGATCATCGTGGAACATGTGGGAGCCAACATGGGTATCCAGATCCCGCTGTTGGTTATTGACCGGAGATCGTCTCGGTCATGTCTGCATGTCTCCCGAACCCGTAGGGTCTACACACTTAAGGTTCGATGACGCTAGGGTTATAAAGGAAGCTTGTATGTGGTTACCGAATGTTGTTCGGAGTCCCGGATGAGATCCCGGACGTCACGAGGAGTTCCGGAATGGTCCGGAGGTAAAGATTTATATATGGGAAGTCCTGTTTCGGCCATCGGGACAAGTTTCGGGGTCATCGGTATTGTACCGGGACCACCGGAAGGGTCCCGGGGGCCCACCGGGTGGGGCCACCTGCCCCGGGGGGCCACATGGGCTGTAGGGGGTGCGCCTTGGCCTACATGGGCCAAGGGCACCAGCCCCTAGAGGCCCATGCGCCAAGATAAAGGAAAAAGGGGAGAGTCCTAAAGGGGGAAGGCACCTCCGAGGTGCCTTGGGGAGGATGGACTCCTGCCCCCTCCTTAGCCGCACCCCTTTCTTGAAGTAGGGGGCAAGGCTGCGCCTCCCCCTTCTCCCCTGCCCCTATATATAGTGGAGGGGAGGGAGGGCATCCATACCTGAGCCCTTGGCGCCTCCCTCCCTCCCGTGACACCTCCTCCTCTCCCGTAGGTGCTTGGCGAAGCCCTGCAGGATTGCCACGCTCCTCCATCACCACCACGCCGTTGTGCTGCTGCTGGATGAAGTCTTCCTCAACCTCTCCCTCTCTCCTTGCTGGATCAAGGCGTGGGAGACGTCACCGGGCTGTACGTGTGTTGAACGCGGAGGTGCCGTCCGTTCGGCACTTGATCATCGGTGATCTGAATCACGACGAGTACGACTCCATCAACCCCGTTCACTTGAACGCTTCCGCTTAGCGATCTACAAGGGTATGTAGATGCACTCCTCCTTCTACTCGTTGCTGGTCTCTCCATAGAAAGATCTTGGTGTTACGTAGGAATTTTTTTTGAATTTCTGCTACGTTCCCCAACAGTGGCATCATGAGCTAGGTCTATTGCGTAGATTCTTTGCACGAGTAGAACACAAAGTAGTTGTGGGCGTTGATGTTGTTCAATATGCTTACCGTTACTAGTCCAATCTTGTTTCGACGGTATTGTGGGATGAAGCGGCCCGGACCGACCTTACACGTACTCTTACGTGAGACAGGTTCCACCGATTGACATGCACTTGGTGCATAAGGTGGCTAGCGGGTGCCAGTCTCTCCCACTTTAGTCGGAACGGATTCGATGAAAAGGGTCCTTATGAAGGGTAAATAGCAATTGGCATATCACGTTGTGGTCTTGCGTAGGTAAGAAACGTTCTTGCTAGAAACCCATAGCAGCCACGTAAAACATGCAACAACAATTAGAGGACGTCTAACTTGTT
>NC_041383.1:716831438-716930988 GCF_002162155.2 Triticum dicoccoides
ATATGTGATGTATGAGATTGATCATGTTCTTGTAATAGGATTCACGACTTGCATGTCGATGAGTATGACAACCGGCAGGAGCCATAGGAGTTGTCTTTATTTTTTGTATGACCTGCGTGTCATTGAAGAACGCCATGTAAACTACTTTACTTTTTTGCTAAACGCGTTAGTCATAGAAGTAGAAGTAGTCGTTGGCGTGACAACTTCATGAAGACACGATGATGGAGATCATGATGATGGAGATCATGGTGTCAAGCCGGTGACAAGATGATCATGGAGCCCCGAAGATGAAGATCAAAGGAGCTATATGATATTGGCCATATCATGTCACTACTCTATTTGATTGCATGTGATGTTTATCATGTTTATGCATCTTGTTTACTTAGGACGACGGTAGTAAATAAGATGATCCCTTACAAAATTTCAAGAAGTGTTCTCCCCTAACTGTGCACCGTTGCTACAGTTCGTCTCTTCTAAGCACCACGTGATGATCGGGTGTGATGGATTCTTACGTTCACATACAACGGGTGTAAGACAGTTTTACACAGCGAAAACACTTAGGGTTAACTTGACGAGCCTAGCATGTGCAGACATGGCCTCGGAACACGGAGACCGAAAGGTCGAGCATGAGTCGTATAGTAGATACGATCAACATGAAGATGTTCACCGACGTTAACTAGTCCGTCTCACGTGATGATCGGACACGGCCTAGTTGACTCGGATCATGTAATCACTTAGATGACTAGAGGGATGTCTATCTGAGTGGGAGTTCATAAGATGAACTCAATTATCCTGAACATAGTCAAAAGACCTTTTGCAAATTATGTCGTAGCTCACGCTATAGTTCTACTGTTTTAGATATGTTCCTAGAGAAAATATAGTTGAAAGTTGAAAGTAGCAATTATGCAGACAGTAGATAGCTTATGTCCTTAATGCACCACTTAGTGTGCTAAACCCCAAACGTCGTTTGTGGATGTTTCGAACATCGAACATACACGTTTTGATAACTACGTGATAGTTCAGTTAAATGGTTTAAGTAGAGGCACCAAAGACGTTTTCGAAACGTCGCGGAACATATGAGATGTTTCGAGGGCTGAAATTGGGATTTCAGGCTCGTGCCCATGTCAAGAGGTATAAAACCTCCGACTATTTTCTTAGCCTGCAAACTAAGGGAGAAAAGCTCAATCGTTGAGCTTGTGCTCATATTGTCTGAGTACAACAATCACTTGAATTGAGTGGGAGTTGATCTTCCAAATGAGATAGTGATGTTTCTCCAAAGTCATTGCCACCAAGCTGCTAGAGCTTCGTGATGAACTATAACATATCAAGGATAGATATGATGATCCTTTGAAGTATTCGCGATGTTTGACACCGCGAAAGTAGAAATCAAGAAGGAGCATCAATTGTTGATGGTTGGTGAAACCACTAGTTTCAAGAAGGGCAAGGGAAAGAAGGGATACTTCATGAAACGGCAAATCAGCTGCTGCACCAATGAAGAAACCCGAGGTTGAACCCAAACCCGAGACTAAGTGCTTCTGTAATAAGGGGAACAACCACTGGAGCAGGATTACCCTAGATACTTGGTAGATGAGAAGGCTGGCAAGGTCGATAGAAGTATATTGGATATACATTATGTTAATGTGTACTTTACTAGTACTCCTAGTAGCACCAGGGTATTAGATACCGGTTCGGTTGCTAAGTGTTAGTAACTCGAAATAAAAGCTACGGAATAAATGGAGACTAGCTAAAGGTGAGCTGACGATATATGTTGGAAGTGTTTCCAAGGTTGATATGATCAAGCATCGCACGCTCCCTCTACCACCGAGATTGGTGTTTGCGTTGAGCATAGACATGATTGGATTATGTCTATCGCAATACGGTTATTCATTTAAGGAGAATAATGGTTACTCTGTTTATTTGAATAATACCTTCAATGGTCTTACACTGAAAATGAATGGTTTATTGAATCTCGATCATAGGGATACACATTTTCATGCCAAAAGATATAAGATAGTAATGATAGTACCACTTACTTGTGGCACTGCCATGTAAGTCATAATGGTATAAAACGCATGAGGAAGCTCCATGTTGATGGATCTTTGGACTCACTCGTTTTTGAAAAGTTTGAGACATGCGAACCATGTCTATTGGTGTATATGCATGAAGAAACTCCATGCAAATGGACCGTTTGGACTCACTTGATTTTGAATCACTTGAGATATGCAAATCATACCACATGGGCAAGATGACTGAAAAGCCTCGTTTTCAGTAAGATGGAACAAGATAGCAACTTGTTGGAAGTAACACATTTTGATGTGTCCAATCCAATGAGTGCTGAGGCATGCAGTGAATATCGTTATGTTCTTACTTCACAGATGATTCGAGTAGATGTTGAGAATATTTACTTGATGAAACACAAGTCTGAATTATTGAATGGTTCAAGTAATTTCAGAGTGAAGTAGAAGATCATTGTGACAAGAGGATAAAATGTCTATGATACGATCATAGAGATGAATATCTGAGTTACGAGTTTTGGCACACAATTAAGACATTGTGGAAATTGTTTCGCAATTAATACCGCCTAGAACACCATAGTGTGATGGTGTGTCTGAACATCATAACTGCACCCTATTGGATATGATGCATACCATGATGTCTCTTATCGAATTACCACTATCGTTCATGGGTTAGGCATTAGAGACAACCACATTCACTTTAAATAGGGCACCACGTAATTCCGTTGAGACGACACCGTTTAGAGAAACCTAAGTTGTCGTTTCTTAAAAGTTTGGGGCTGCGACGCTTATATGAAAAGTTTCAGGTTGATAAGCTCGAACCCAAAGCGGATAAAATGCATCTTCATAGGAAACCCAAAACAGTTGGGTATACCTCCTAATTCAGATCCAAAAGCAATATGAATTGTTTCTACAATCGGGTCCTTTCTCGAGGAAAGGTTTCTCTCGAAAGAATTGAGTGGGAGGATGGTGGAGACTTGATGAGGTTATTGAACCGTCTCTTCAACTAGTGTGTGACAGGGCACAGGGAGTTATTCCTGTGGCACCTACACCAATTGAAGTAGAAGCTTATGATATTGATCATGAAGTTTCGGATCAAATCACTGCCGTACCTCGTAGGGTGACAAGGATACATACTACTTCAGAGTGGTACGGTAATCCTGTCTTGAAAGTCATGTTGCTAGACAACAATGAACCTACGAGCTATGGAGAAGCAATGGTGGGCCCGGATTCCGATAAATGGCTTGAGGCCATAAAATCCAAGAACGGATCCATGGACTTTGGTGGACTTGCCCGATGATCGGCAAGCCATTAAGATAAATGGATCTTTAAGAAGAAGACGGACGTGGATGGTAATGTCACCGTCCATGAAGCTCGACTTGTGGCGAAAAGTTTTTCACAAGTTCAAGGAGTTGACTACGATGAGATTTTCTCATCCGTAGCGATGCTTAAGTCCGTCGGATTCATGTTAGCATTAGCTGCATTTATGAAATCTGGCAGATGGATGTCAAGGCAAGTTTCCTTACTAGTTTTCGTAAGGAAAGGTTGTATGCAATACAATCAGAAAAGTTTTGTCGATCCTAAGGATGCTAAAAGGTATGCTAGCTCCAGCGATCCTTTTAAGGACTGGAGTAAGCATCTCGGAGTTGGAATGTATGCTTTGATGATGATCAAAGATTTTGGGTTTGTACAAAGTTTATGAGAAACTTGTATTTCCAAAGAAGTGAGTGGGAGCACTATAGAATTTCTGATGAGTATATGTTGTTGACATATTGATGATCAGAGATGATGTAGAATTTCTGGAAAGCATATAGGGTTATTTTGAAAGTGTTTTTCAATAGAAAGCCTGGATTAAGCTACTTGAACATTGAGCATCAAGATCTATAAGGATAGATCAAAATGCTTAATAATACTTTCAAATGAGCACATACCTTGACATGATCTTGAAGGTGTTCAAGATGGACCAGTCAAGGAAGGAGTTCTTGCCTGAGTTGTAAGGTACGAAGTTAAGACTTAAAGCTCGACCACGGCAGAATAGAAAGAAAGGACGAAGGTCGTCCCCTATGCTTAAGACGTAGGCTCTTCAGTATGCTATGCTGTGTACCGCACCTGAAGTGTGCCTTGCCATGAGTCAGTCAAGGGGTACAAGAGTGATCCAAGAATGGCTCACAGGACAGCGGTCAAAGTTATCCTTAGTAACTAGTGGACTAAGGAATTTTCTCGATTATGGAGGTGGTAAAAGAGTTCGTCGTAAAGGTTACGTCGATGCAAGCTTAACACCTATCCGGATAGCTCTAAGTAGAGATACCGGATACGTATTATGGGGCAACAATTTAGAATAGCTCCAAGTGGAACAGTTATTTGGAATAGCTCCAAATAGAGCGGGGTAGCTGCATCTAGGAGATGACATATAGATTTGTAAAGCACACACGGATCTGAAAGGTTCAGACCCGTTGACTAAAACCTCTCTCACAAGCAACATGATCAAACATAAAACTCATTGAGTGTTAATCACATAGTGATGTGAACTAGACTACTGATTCTAGTAAACTCTTGGGTGTTAGTCACATGGCGATGTGACCTGTGAGTGTTAATCACATGGCGATGTGAACTAGATTATTGACTCTAGTGCAAGTGGGAGACTGTTGGAAATATGCCCTAGAGGCAATAATAAAAGTATTATTATTATATTTCCTTGTTCATGATAATTGTCTTTTATTCATGCTATAACTGTATTATCCGGAAATCGTAATACACGTGTGAATACATAGACCACAATATGTCCCTAGTGAGCCTCTAGTTGACTAGCTCGTTGTGATCAACAGATAGTCATGGTTTCCTGGCTATGGACATTGGATGTCGTTGATAACGGGATCACATCATTAGGAGAATGATGTGATGGACAAGACCCAATCCTAAGACTAGCACAATAGATCGTGTAGTTCATTTGCTAGAGCTTTGCCAATGTCAAGTATCTCTTCCTTTGACCATGAGATCGTGTAACTCCTGGATACCGTAGGAGTGCTTTGGGTGTATCAAACGTCACAACGTAACTGGGTGACTATAAAGGTGCACTACAGGTATCTCCGAAAGTATCTATTGTTTTATGCGGATCGAGACTGGGATTTGTCACTCCGTGTAAACGGAGAGGTATCTCTGGGCCCACTCGGTAGGACATCATCATATGCGCAATGTGACCAAGGAGTTGATCACGGGATGATGTGTTACGGAAAGAGTAAAGTGACTTGCCGGTAACGAGATTGAACAAGGTATTGGATACCGACGATCGAATCTCGGGCAAGTAACATACCGATAGACAAAGGGAATTGAATACGGGATTGATTAAGTCCTTGACATCGTGGTTCATCCGATGAGATCATCGTGGAACATGTGGGAGCCAACATGGGTATCCAGATCCCGCTGTTGGTTATTGACCGGAGAACGTCTCGGTCATGTCTGCATGTCTCCCGAACCCGTAGGGTCTACACACTTAAGGTTCGATGACACTAGGGTTATAAAGGAAGCTTGTATGTGGTTACCGAATGTTGTTCGGAGTCCCGGATGAGATCCCGGACGTCACGAGGAGTTCCGGAATGGTCCGGAGGTAAAGATTTATATATAGGAAGTCCTGTTTCGGCCATCGGGACAAGTTTTGGGGTCATCGGTATTGTACCGGGACCACCGGAAGGGTCCCGGGGGCCCACCGGGTGGGGCCACCTGCCCCGGGGGGCCACATGGGCTGTAGGGGGTGCGCCTTGGCCTACATGGGCCAAGGGCACCAGCCCCTAGAGGCCCATGCGCCAAGATAAAGGAAAAAGGGGAGAGTCCTAAAGGGGGAAGGCACCTCCGAGGTGCCTTGGGGAGGATGGACTCCTCCCCCCTCCTTAGCCGCACCCCTTTCTTGGAGTAGGGGGCAAGGCTGCGCCTCCCCCTTCTCCCCTGCCCCTATATATAGTGGAGGGGAGGGAGGGCATCCATACCTGAGCCCTTGGCGCCTCCCTCCCTCCCGTGACACCTCCTCCTCTCCCGTAGGTGCTTGGCGAAGCCCTGCAGGATTGCCACGCTCCTCCATCACCACCACGCCGTTGTGCTGCTGCTGGATGAAGTCTTCCTCAATCTCTCCCTCTCTCCTTGCTGGATCAAGGCGTGGGAGACGTCACCGGGCTGTACGTGTGTTGAACGCGGAGGTGCCGTCCGTTCGGCACTTGATCATCGGTGATCTGAATCACGACGAGTACGACTCCATCAACCCCGTTCACTTGAACGCTTCCGCTTAGCGATCTACAAGGGTATGTAGATGCACTCCTCCTTCTACTCGTTGCTGGTCTCTCCATAGAAAGATCTTGGTGTTACGTAGGAAATTTTTTTGAATTTCTGCTACGTTCCCCAACAAAAACAACAACAACAACAACAACAACAACAACAACAAAGCCTTTAGTCCCAAACAAGTTGGGGTAGGCTAGAGGTGAAACCCATAAGATCTCGCAACCAACTCATGGCTCTGGCACATGGATAGCAAGCTTCCACGCACCCCTGTCCATAGCTAGCTCTTTGTCGATACTCCAATCCTTTAGGTCTCTCTTAACGGACAAAGAAACAGAAAAACAAAGAAAGAAAAAATAAACAAAAAAAGAAAGAAAAACCAGTGAAAAACTGGTTCAAGAACCTTCTGGAAGGTTCTCAAAACCGGTCAGGAACCTTCCAGAAAATACCCAAAACCAGATACTATAGCGTGTGTACTATCTCGTAGTTGGGCCGACCCATCTTGATAGCTAGGTCGCTCGCCTCTGTGGGTTCGCTCGACTTTCTGCCGCAATGATCGTCCGTTAGGATATTCCCTTGCGGGGGAGTTCCTATGGATCGCATTCTGCGCTGCTTGAAAGCATATGACTAACCAGTTGACCTACTGACATTTGTTCATTACAATACACCGTTCCGTTAAAAAATTCAAACCCAAAACTTAAACATTTTTTATCAAACGGGAACATTTTTTCAATTTTTTAAGAATTTTGAGAAAACTTAATCATTTTTCAACACGCAATTTTTTTTTCGAGAAGCGGACATTTTCAAAATGGAACATGTTTTAAACTACCCAAAAAACTGAACAGGATTTGTTTTTCAAAAATAGGAACATTTTTCAAATTCCAAAACAAAATTTGGAAACGCAAATAAATTTTGAACACGTACAAATTTTTAATTTCCCAAATATTTTTTTGAAAACATGAAGGTTTTGGAATAATTTTTTAAAGCACGAACATTTTTTTAATCTTGAGAACAAATTTTTAAACGGAGAACAAATTTTGAAGCGCGGACAAATTTTTAAAACACTAACATTTTTTGAATTTTAAGAACAAATTTTCAAATGGAGAACAATTTAAAAAAATCCCGAACAAATTTGGATGCGTGATTTTTTTAATATGTGAACAAAAAATTGAAATCCGGTACATTTTCTGAATTTAGAAAGTTGTGAACTTTTTTGTGTAATGACAGCAATTTTTTGAAAACTGAACATTTTTCTAAAACATGGACGTTTTGGAATTTGTGAACAATTTTTTAAAGCACAAACATTTTTTGAATCTTGAGAACGAATTCCAAAAAGGAGAACAAATTTTGAAGCGTGAACAAAATTTTAATGCACGAACATTTTTTGAATCTTGAGAACAAATTTTGAAATGGAGAACAATTTTGGAAAATCCCTAACAAATTTGGAAGCATGATTTTTTTTGGAATACACGAACAAAAATTTGAAATCTAGTACATTTTCTGAATTTCAAAAGTTGCTGAACTTTTTTCTGTAATGAGAACATTTTTTCAAAAACTGAACATTTTGTTGGAAACATGAATAAAACTTGAATATTTTGAAAAAAGTTTGAAAAAAAGAGAAGGGAAGCAAAAGAAACAAAAACCAAAGAAAAAATTGTTGAGAAGAGAAATTAACTTGAAAAGGAAAACTGGAAGAAAACAAAAAAAGTAACGAAAAGAAAAGGAAAAAGAACCAGAAAAAGGAAGAAGAAAAACAAATAGAAAGGCTAAAAAAGAAAAATAAAAGGAAAAATAAAAAACCGGTTCAGGAACCTTTTAGATAGTTCCCAAAACCAGTAACAACCGGCTGGGAACGCTCTAGAAGGTTCCCGAAACCAGAACCTGTAAGTACGTTAAAGATGGGCCGGCTCAAATCGCTCGCTAGTGGGCATCCCTTGTGCGATTCGTCGACAGTTTGACGCAATATGCGTCAAATAGGATTTTCCGACTGGCGGCGCTTCGCACAAGGGTGCCAAACTAACGGCCCGCCTAGGCAATGAACCCCGTGATGCGAACAAAAAGGAAGAACGACGCGCCCTAGGTTCGAAATCTTCGTTAGCGTACTCAACCAGTGGACCTGATGCCTTTCGTGAACGGTAAGCAGCGCCAACATTTAAGTAGTGACACCAACACTGAGTGACACTCGCGTGTAAAAATTCCTAAAAGTGTTGGTCCAGCAGGGATTCGAACTCGGCCCCTCCTGATAGTAAACAGTGGTACATAAGCATTGAAACACGTATTTTTGGTCTCTAAAATTGCAGCATGGCTTATAAGAAATGCTAGGGCACACAACATTTAGAGTACTCTGAAAATTTTCCTTTGTTTTTACGTTTCACTATTAGCCTTTGTTTTTAAGTTTCAGTAAGTCCAACAATGTTTCTGTTAATTTCTTCTTTGAATAAATGTATTACTGATCGAGTGTTTCAGAACTTTAGAACACTTGTTTGTCCTGTAATTTCAAACACAACAGATCATGTTTAATTAACCACCATATCAGCAAATTGTGCTTCATAGACAAACATTATAGACTATCAAGATGAATGTAGCATCGCCATTACCTGTTTAGGCAGACCATTTCAACCATGGATTGTGGTTGCAATTATTTGACAAGCTTCAGCGCTAGAATCTGCAACCACATCTGGCTCATTGTCCTGGAAATGAAGAATTGAGTCACTTTATTATCTGTGAAACAAGATACAGAATTGATCAACAATTATCCTTAGGCTTGCTGTGAACATGCATGAGCTATAACACAGCAGTCCCCCACTTAAGCAGCAAGGAGTAGAGCAAACAATCTTGAACATCATGTCAATAAACTGAAAATGTTCAAGGTACTGCAGTAAACTGAATCAATGTCGTTTTATCAATGTTGTTTCAAGCAGACAAAGGAGTTTCAAGTAAACTGAAAATGTTCAAGGTAATGCAGTAAACTGAATCAACAACAACTACTCCCAACTCTAAATTTTGACAGTAAGAATAAGAAAGAAAATTCAGTGAGTAAATAAGATTGCAGAATAAGAATAAGAACAGGGGCTTGAGGATGTTCCAATTATTTAAGTGAAGAACTGCGAATTTGTTATGGTAGATACTCCCAACTCTGAATTATGGGCAGAATCATGAGATGACGAGAAAGGTTATAGAGGGGCAGAATCATTGGCATCAGAAGAAAAATAAATCGAGGGGCAGTTTTGTACAGGCTATAGAGGTTAATGATAGCTGTGGTGTTACCGACAAAATTACTGGAGTGTAACGAATCTTGCTAATAATCCTTAGCAAGACAATAATCTTTAGCACTTGAAAACTCTTTGCAGAAAACAAAAATTATCTTGGAAAGTGTCCACGGAATTTCAGTCGGAGCCATCTCCTTTTCAAAAACATCATGAATCCAAAATCTAGGAGACAGATTTTAGAGAATTGCTAATATTCCTGGGACAGTAGCAGCATGGGCTAATCTAAGCTTTATTTCACACTTAACTGCCTGATGTGACTGCACGAGGCACTGTTGTTGCATTTTATCACTAGGCAAATGTTCTCTGCAAACATCATTCATTCTTCTGGTTTTTCTCTGCAGGAGCAACATAAAAGAGGCGAAGACGCCGAAGAACCAAAGATATCGGTAGCCAAAGCCTTCAAAGCGCAGGGAGAGGTAGCTTTAGAAGATCACTACTGCTTTCTTTCAGGAGAGATGGAAATGTTGCTGTCGCTGTACCAACCGTTAGCTTAGACAACAGTAAGGCGTAAGCAAGCCCTGCACTGGGATGATGATTTGCTTGGCCATCTTATGGGGAAAGTATATACAGGGAGAAGCTCTTAAACTTTGTTGCTTGTAAGTAAGCCACATTTCGATAGCAAATCATTGATCAGGAAATATCAACCTACTCCTAAAATTCTGAACTTTGGAGTAAAAAGTTACAGTAATGAACATGTTACAGTAATGGACAAAGACTGAACCTGCAATCCCAAAATGTTGTCCCTTCCATTGATTCTGGAGAAAAAAGGAAGCGATTGCAGCTTCACCTGGGCACGACTCGTGCACGGGCGGAAGCTCCGGCCGCCGGCAGCCGCGGGGAAGAACGAGGCGGTGGTTGTGCGTAGGCGCCGGCTTCGCTCTGCTCTGCCTGTCACAACCGCCGTGTCCGCTCCCGCGCTTGGAGAAGCCGACCTTGTCGAGGCCCAGCTCCGGCTCGCCGGTGCTCCAGTACGCTCCCTCTGCTCCGGCACGCTCCCGCTCGCCGCAGATCGACACAAAATCGGCACTTGACGGAGGGGAACGAGGCAGTAGCGCGGCGTGGGGGAAACAAGGCGGCGGCAAGGGAGGGGGAGCGGGAAGCATGGGGCGTCGCCGGTGTGGGGGAGAGGAGAATGAGGAAAAAGAAGGGGGGACTGCGGGTTGTCGGGAAAACCCAAAAATGCCCTGTTGACGGACGGAGGGAATAGATGATGTTGCTTTTGGCTTCTTTTATAAATGTGGACTCAAGATCCATGTTTTTTGAAAACTTGGGGATGTGAGGGGAATTGAGGGGATTTGGTGGAAGGAAGGGATTCACCAAATCCTCCCGTATCCCTGCCTCCCAAAACCTCTCAAATCCCGGGAAACCAAAATTCTAAAGCAACAATTAATCATAATATAATCCCAATGTCCACCTACTTTAAATTCACAGTTCCAAGGCAAGGTGCATACAAGTTCACAGAGTTCACAGAAAACCAAGAGGATCATAGAAGTTCACTTTCACTAGCTGGTGCAATGGGAGTCTACCAAAATAAAGTACAAGTTGACTTGTGAGAATTCACAGAACCAAGAGGATCATACAAGTTCACTTGTCACTAGCTGACCAGCTGGTGCAATGAGAGTCTACCACAATAAAGTACCAAGTTGACTTCATAGCAAAAAATAGTGGGGAACGGCATCAGAAAGAGAGAGCACAGCATCTGGTACTGATTACTTCCTTTTGATCGATGGTTTCCTCTTGATCAATGAGACGTGTAGCAGAGACTACATGCCTAATTCCAACCGGTTTCATGCTCTTCCTGGGTGTTTTCTCAGTCTCAACCTCCACTGCTGTGATCCATAACGTATTATGGTGGTCACGGTGCTTGATTTGCAAACCTATATATACAAAGAACATTAGAGGTGATGGCAAGAACATTAGAGGTGATGGCATCTTTCATGAAATGCAAGAGAGAGAGAGAGAGAGAGAGAGAGAGAGAGAGAGAGAGAGAGATTCACCTTGCACCACCCAAAACAAGATGGCACCCGAGTTGACATCTTTGCCAGCATAATCCAAACACATCCTTTCAGTCTTCCAATTTTCACTTTCCCATGAGAGTGGCAAAAATATTGGGATATCTAGGTACACACAATGATCTTCATCAACTAGTTCATAAGCAGCAAGCCCTTTTCCTGAGCATGTGTAGATAAAACCATCCACAAATACACATTTGCCATTTAGAAAGCGGTATCTAGACATATCCCTTGGCAGGTATTTTCCCCATGGAGCCCAAGGCATAACAAGATGCCACTTCTTGGAATCCAGGTCAAAGTGAAAACAAGAACATGTGAGAGTATCACAGACTACAAAGGAATTATCACTCACTACTACATATCCGGACAGCTCAACCTTCCTGTCAAGAATATTAGAGTGATCTGTCATGCAGCGCACCCATGAGATGGATCCAGGAGGACAAACAAGGAAGGCCTTACGGTAAACTTGGAGAGTTTCAGTAAGAGCAAGAGTTGTCCTACCAACTTGGATAACCATGACAAAAGGATCAATAGGAGAAACAGGCCGCCGTGCTTGCAAATCTAAATGCTCACATCTGGTGTCCAGGTTAAGCACATCCATGCCATCTTTTAGGAACGAGACAGCATGTAGTTTTGAGTCAAGGAGAAAAAAATGCCTCGGACCACAATCATCTCCATGTACAATGTAATGTGGCTTGAGAGGAGTCGCTATTCCTAACCTTGAACTCAGATCTGGACTCAGATCCATGAGACTTGTTTTATAGATAAATGATTGTGAACCAGCTTGGCAGATGATAAACAAGAGCTCATTGTCCATATGTGGCTTCACATAGGGAGCAGGAGGACCTGGTGGTAAAAGATGCCTGCATGCAAGAAGCAAAATATGTGTGTCATGCACAAGAAACTTGAAATAAGATATCTAAGCTAAGCTCAAGCTTGCGGAACAAGACCTGCAAGGATCATGAAGCACTTCCTCTTCATGGACTTCCTCTGCATCATGAACTTCATGGACTTGATGACGCACCTTGTCATCCTTATACTCTCTAAGTGATTGATTGGTGGACACAAGATTAATATTAATTTGTAAGCAAGATGACCAACATGAATGAATGGATTAATGGTCAAAATAAATACATGGCTTTAGTGGACGGAGAAACTTACTGGAGAAAGGAGAATTCAAATTCATTGATGTCTTTCATGGGTAACATGTCCACCTGGCGGGAGGTGGAGTGCAGGACCTTGATATGGGAGGGGTCAGGACCAAGGTGGAAGGTGGTGATAATGGCGTGTAGGTGGTCTGGCCAGCATGGGAGCCCCACACTCATCAAGACAGAGCACATGACCCCAGAGCCCAGATGGGTGAGGAAGCCATGGGCTGTGCTTCTGTCAACATAAGGAAATATAATGTCCACAGGGGGATCCATCTTCAGACTTCCCTCTTCATATCCCAGCTTGTATGCATAGATCGCATCTTTGCGGAGCATGTAGATGGCATTGCTTTCTTGTGCATAGAGGCCACGGCCAAGGATAGGGACGTAGTCCTTGGCGTCTGAGGTTTGGGTTACCTTGGTCCAGCCCAAGTCAGCGGAGGAACAGTTGAAAGTGAAGAAAAGGCCGTTTTGGAGGGAGAGCAGGATGAGGGTGCTCCCCTCACGGCCATGGCCAGGGAGCACCGCGTAGCCCTGGAGGAAGTCAGGACCCCATATGCTCCCACGGTAGGGCTCGAATTTGCAAAGTTGGACCAAGGGGATCCCGACCTGCTCCCAATGTTGTGTGGCTGCGCCCTCTTCCTCTTCAATGACCAGGCGTTGTACTCGGATGCAGTAACTGGTGCAAGAAGAGTAGGTGGCGGACACGGCCCATATGTGGCCGTCGGCGGAGATGGGCATGCACCGGCCACGCATGCTTGGATCCAGCGGGGGAAGCGCTACTTCGGCCGGCGGTTCCTCCTCGGCCGGCAGCAGCAGCTGCAGGCCGTCGGCTTGCGCATTCTCGACCAGCTGCAGGAGGCAGAGCGAGCGGCCGTCAGGAGCCAGGGTTGCGCTGGCGCCCGAGCTGCACCCCTGCCGCTTCTTGAGGTCGTGGAAGACCTGGATATCGTCGTCGCTCCGACCTGAGATCCGCCCGGATCTCGCCACGTGAAAACGGTGGACGCGTAGGGCGCCGCTCTTGACGCCGACGAGCAGCGACCAGGCGGGGCTCTCGTCGGCGTTGGAGGGAATGTCCACGAAATTATTGCCGAATTTGACCTCAATGAAGGGGTCGGAGGGGTCAGGATAGGAGCGCTCCCTCTCCCTCTCCCTCTCCTCCGCCGCCCCCATCTTCCCCTCCGCTTTCCCCTCCTCAGCCGCCGCCATCTTCGGGTTAGGGTTAGGGATTTGGGGACAAGTGGGGCGACTAAATCCAGGGTGCTCGAAACACGGGTGTTTGCTTGGTGCTGCAGTATGAACCGTGCCACCACCAGCCACACCAGTTGGGCCGGCCCAACTTTTGCTGCTGGATTTTAGGGCAACTGGGCTCCGGCCACGTCCGTTTTGGGGTAAACGGACACAAAATGCGGCCCAATGCGTGGGAATAAAAGGGGACAAATGTCGGTTTTCGGTCCGCTTTTGACCCATTCCCCGCCTAAATTTGGGCCGTCTTTGCGTCCAAACGGACACGCGCGAACGGGTGCGGCGTGTGCCCTTGTCCTCCCCTGGCCCGCCCATCAGGGACACAACGCCCCTTTTTCTATCCTCCCATATGCCTTCCTCCCCGCCCCACTTTCCCCCACCTTAGGGCGCGGGGTTAGAACCAGTCGTCAAGCTTGGCTCGGTCCTTGCCGTTGGAATGGAACTTGCCCATTCTAAGGCCTCTGGTTGGGCCAAGGTGACTGCCGAGGATCTTGGAGAACGCATCCAAGCTTTTGTGATAGCTATGGCAGAGCTCGTGGGTGTCGATAAGGTCGAGAGGGGTGGAGTTCCATAGGGGGAACCACCGCCGGAAAAGGATGGTTGTCCGCGCGCCCATATTTGATTGGGAGGAGGGAGGTGATGACTGTCAACATATCATCGGGGAGGTTGCTGATGAAGTCTAGGCCTGCTGGAGTCGCTTGTGGTTCTTGCTCGCCCCGCCTCCGCTTGTTGGCAGCCCTGTTCTCCACCTCCGGAGTCTCCTTGTCAGCGGCGCTTTCTGATAGAAGTGGGAGTACAGGGAATATTTAGTTTAAACAGGGTAATAGAAAAGTGTATTGGCAACTAGAAGTTATTAGGTAGGAATATAGTAAGAAAATGAAATAACAATTGGTTGCTTAAATACTACACAATTCATTTGATATTGCTGGGTAAGTCAACATGCAGATACTTGAAAAGAAAAGTTACTTCGAACAAAGTCTGAACGGATGATATCGTCGGGGAAGTTAGCATATATCTCATGACCAAACCCTTTTATGTGCAGTGCAATTATAGTGCCAACTTTCAGTACATAAAACTTAGAAATTTCTTTCCAAAGGCCAGTGCCAAAATAGGAGTCACCACGCTCATCAAGTCCTGTAGCAGCAACGATTGTAAATTCATGGTTTGTGTTCGGTATGACATCCTTGCAGTCTTAATTTATGTAAAGGGAAAGATTGTGCACTACATATTCTGTTGCATAGCAAGGGACGCGCTGCAGAAAATGATAGGATTGTTAGGATTTTATAATTTTTTTGAATTTTTGAGCTCCGAAATGTATCTCATATTTGAAACAATATATTGAGAAAATTGCGAAGCAAGAGCATCTAAGAACTTATGTGAACGAAGCATCAACCTCCAGGCACAAACATATCACACAAAAAATTATATGAAAAATAACATTACATGTGACAGGTACCAGATCGTTCCTGGATCTTGTTTTGCATTGCCGATGTTGATAAGGGATTAGATGTTGTCTTATGAAGAAATATATGGAGTAGTAAAAACATACATATATCCATCACCATAGGAGTACGTCCTTCAGCTGGACCAGCCTGCCAGCCCACGCACGTGACGAGACGTCGCTGCAAGACCCACCAGGTGTTGCAGATAACGGTTGCATAGAGGGGGGAGAGTTGGTAATAACGGCAACAAGATAATGGTAACAATCGGCGAAGTTTAATGAAACATGAAACGGTTCTGAAATTTTTTGTACTGTCTTTCTATACAAAAATTTTGTTTTTCCTAATTTTCTCAGAATTTTTAGAGTTACAGAAATATGGTGGATTTTCAAATCTTTACAGACTGTCATGTTTTCACATATTTTTTTTGAATTTTATGTTTTCACAGATTGATGTTATAGCTTCATTATTTGCGTATGTTTGAATTCTTGTTGATGCCTCCTTGACTTGGGGCCATAGAATTGTGATAGCATACAGTGGGTAATGTTTGTTTATAATTATACAATAATGTTGCAGCAGTACATGATGGGATTTCATTGCCATTTTCACTAACCCCGCCACTAAAAGTTCGTTTAAGTTTTGTGTGGATGAAGTGTTCGAAAATCAAGGAGGTCTCCACACGAAAGCAATTTTTTTCTGCGAGGAAAGTGTGCTCATGAATACACCTTCGAATTTCTGACCATATGTACATACATCCCTGACAAACTGTAAAAATCTGAAAACGCCTACTTACAACTCAGAGGTGAACCTTGGAACTTCCGCATGCATGCACGTAGTTGGGTGAACAGTGAAATATGTAAAACGCGACAATCGAATTCACTGGTGCACCTTTGAATTTCCTTCTGTGTGCACATATGTCCGGATTATCAATGAAATCTAGAAATAGAAACTGAAAAATTTCAAAGAAATTATCAAAAACAATACATACAGATGTGATAATTTTATGGAAGAATCATGGTAGTACATGCCCGAAAGAAACACCCCCAATTAATATATCAAAGTAAATAGCTTACCCCGTTCATTGTAATGTGTTATGATCTAATCAGCTGACCTTAGAGCACCGACATACACCCTTGGGTCTATAGTTATTATTTTATTCATAGTTTCAAAATCAAGCCAAAAATACAGTTTTTATCAGCTCTATGCAGTACACACCTCTTGAATATGTTATGTCTCCTCGCAGACCTAAGTTGGAAAAAAACATCAGAAATATTTAGAGATTGTTGACGAAGGTCCTGTATGTTGCATATTTTTCGGTGTATTTTGTACGTGCAATTCGTAGCCTGATACTTTTGGCTGGGAAAATATAGCACGTACGTACAATCTTGCTGACGTATACACTATTTGTTATGAACACTTGGGTCTACACTTATTATTTTTATTCATGGTTTCAAAATCAAGCCATATGTATCGTTTTTATCAGCTCTATGCAGTACACACCTCTTGAGTATGTTATGTCTCCTCGCAGACCAAAGTTCGAAAAAATATCAGAAATTTTTAGAGATTGCTGGTGAAGGCCCTGTATGTTGTGTACTTTTCGGTGTATTTTGTATGTGTGATTCGTAGCCTGACACTTTTGGCTGCAAAATATATACCACGTACGTAAAATCTTGCTGCCATATACACTACTCAGTATGTTTGGAGAGATTGTGGGCCAGTTTGGATCGTGTCCTCACTGGTTTGCCTCGGCTAAATAGCTGCCTGGGAGTTGCCTGGACATCTCAGCAAAAATGCCTGGCCAGGCACGTCCATGTTTCTAGGCTGCGATTGGTTGCTGACCTGGGAACGTGCCTGTGTGGATAAATGGCCCAGGCAGTGTTAGGTTGCTATTTTGCCTGGGGTTGGAGATCACCGTTGTGCATATGCTAAAAACAAATATATATAATAATCTGACTTTTCAAAAGCATAACAAAGCCAAATAATTTGATAAACAAATAATAATAATAATCTGAAGTTTCATAAGCATAACACTGAAGGCAAATGATTTTATAACTCTGACGATACACAACAACATTGTTGTTGAATAACCACGGTGCATTACATTTGATTAATACTCATTGTCCAGCACATCTGGAATGCAAGAGATACACAAATTATTCTTGTGGAATTAACATAACCAGAAGTCTAATTATGTATGCATCCTGATACTACCTAGAAACTTATCCAAAAGTCAGAAAGCAACACAACTTTCACATTAGCATCTAATAATCATATCATGCATGCTTATACTACTTGGAAACTAAGCAGAAGGCTGTAGCAAAATAATACCACCATCAGCCATAACTTAGACATCAGCTGTACATAGCCAAAAGCTAGTCATTGACTACTTAGAAACTAGTGTTTTGCAACCAAAAGGATCCAACAATATGGTAGACCACCAATCAATCTTACTCAGAAAGGGCTAGAGTTAACAGCAGGATCATCGCCAAGGTTACTAGCAGTATCATTGTTTCCAAGGTTACCAACAAGATCATTGTCGGCACGTTTGCCAGCGGGATAATTGTCAGATAAGTATGTATACACCCAACGCTCCAGGTATTCTTGACCCATGCTGACAAGAAAACCTCGATGGACTGCAAATTCTGGCTTGCATAGATGCATCCCGACCGACATCCTCTCATCAGGTGGCAACGGAATCTTCTTGAGCATGTCCGATAAAGGAGCATTTGGGTCCTTTGGGGCTACAGTCTGTACTGGACTTGCAAGGGTTTCTCGTATGCCTATCAAAGTACTTGTGAGCAGCACATCCATATCAGCGTCATCTTGTGATGCTTGAGATGATCTTGGCTTTGACCTTTTAGCTTTATCATTTTGTGGTGGTGGTAGAGTATTTGGCTTTGCCCGCCGAACCTGGTTGGGCTCCTGTAATGGAGTTCACCGCATCGGATATCTTCCAGCACTCGCCCTTTGGCGACGTGCTGAACTCGTTAAAATCTCTCTCCTTGTCAGGAGACTCTTGGCCGAACTATGTCCGGCTTGAGTGGGAAGCGGGCGACGAAGGAATTCGTTGCCCACCCACCACCCACTTCATTGCCACGGTCGATGACTTAACCGACGTGCTTGACTTCGACCCCGAAGACATCGACGGTATGGACGATGATGCAGGAGAAGAACAGGAACCACCGCTCACGGGGCGGTGGACAACCACCTCCTCATACGATATATATATGGTGGACACTCCGAAGGAAACCAATGGCGATGAGGCAATGGAGGATAATCCCTCAGGGAGAAAAGCAAAGCATGGGCGTCGTCGACACCGCTCCAAGCCTCGCCACAGCAATACCGACCCAGGAGACGAAAACAATACGGATGGTGCCGAAGAGGAATATAACCCCGATCAGCCTGCCTTCGAGCAGGCCGAACAGGAAGACGGGCAGGTCAGCCCAGACGAACAGGCGACGGACGGATATCCGGAGGAGGACAATTACATGCCCCCCTCTGAAGATGAGATTAGCCTCGACAACGACGAGTTCGGCGTACCCGAGGACCCCGTGGAGCAGGAGTGCTTCAAGCGCCGGCTTATGGCCACCGCGAGGAGCCTGAAGAAGAAGCAGCAGCAGCTCCAAGCTGATCAAGACCTGCTCACAGACAGATGGACTGAAGTCCTGGCAGCTGAGGAATACGGACTCGAGCGCAACACGGCTAACCGGCCATCTCGTGGCCGGGATAAAACAGCATATCAGCCAGAATACCAGCCCGCGCCCCCATGCCAATACACTACGGCCCGGGGCAATAGGCAAGACCTGCAAGATATACTGGAAAACAAAGCAGGACAGCCAAGATCGATCTACGGACCGCGGGGGCGCGCCCCAACACGCGCCGATGACCGTCACGCCGGATACACTACGAACAAGTCCGGCCGGGCCAAATACAACCACCCAGAATCATTCGAACTGCGTAGCCTCATAGCCTGGCATAGAGGCGCCGCACACCCCCTCTACTTCACTAACGAAGTGATGGATCATGGATTCCCAGAAGGGTTCAAACCCATAAACATCGAATCATACGATGGCACAACAGACCCCGCAGTATGGATCGAAGATTTCCTTCTCCACATTCACATGGCCCGTGGAGACGATCTACACGCCATCAAGTATCTTCCCCTTAAGCTCAAAGGACCTGCCCGCATTGGCTAAACAGTCTGCCGGCAAATTCCATTGGAAGTTGGGAAAACCTAGAAGACGCATTCCTCGACAACTTCCAGGGCACATACGTGCGACCACCGGACGCCGATGACTTGAGCCACATTACTCAACAACCCGGAGAGTCAGCCAGGAAATTCTGGACTCAGTTCCTAACTAAAAAGAACCAAATAGTCGACTGTCGGGACGCCGAAGCCCTGGCGGCCTTTAAGCATAATATTCGTGACGAGTGGCTCGCCCGACACCTCGGCCAGGAAAAACCCAAGTCCATGGCAGCACTCACAACACTAATGACCCACTTTTGCTCTGGCAAGGACAACTGGTTGGCTCGTAGTAGCACCACGCCACATTCCGGCACCTCGGATGCCCGTGACAATAACGGCAAGCCATGGCGCAACAGACATAAGCGACGGAATAACAACGACAACGCTGAAGACACGGCAGTCAATGCCGGATTCAGCGGATCTAAATCCGGTCAGCAGAAAAAGCCGTTCAAAAGAAACAATCAGGGACCGTCCAGTCTGGACCGCATACTAGAACGCTCGTGCCAAATTCATGGCACCCCGAACAAACCAGCAAACCACACTAATAGATACTGTTGGGTATTCAAACAGGTTGGTAAAATAAACACCGAAAACAAGGACAAGGGGCTGCACAGTGACGATGATGAGGAGCCCCAGCGTCCGAACACGAGGGGACAGAAGAAATTTCCTCCCCAGGTGAAAATGGTCAACATGATCTACGCCACCCACATTCCCAAGCAGGAACGGAAGCGAGCACTATGGGAAGTCTATGCGATGGAGCCAGTCGCCCCCAAATTCAACCCATGGTCAGTTTGTCCGATCACCTTTGATCGTAGGGATCACCCTACCAGCATCCGTCACGGCGGCTCAGCCGCATTGGTCCTAGACCCAATCATCACGGATTCCACCTCATGCAAGTCCTTATGGACGGCGGCAGCAGCCTGAACCTGCTTTACCAGGACACAGTGCGCAAAATGGGCATCGACCCTTCAAGGATCAAGCCCACGAAAACCACCTTTAAAGGTGTAATTCCTGGAGTAGAGGCCCGTTGCACGGGCTCTATAACATTGGAAGTGGTCTTCGGATCTCCGGATAACTTCCAAAGCGAAGAGTTAATCTTCGATATCGTCCCTTTCCGTAGTGGTTACCACGCACTGCTTGGACGAACCGCATTCGCTAGATTCAATGCGGTACCACACTATGCATACCTTAAGCTCAAGATGCCAGGACCGCGTGGGGTCATAACAGTAAACAGAAACATGGACCGCTCTCTTCGTACAGAAGAGCATACTGCAGCCCTCGCGGCAGAAGTACAATGCGGCCTCCTCTGACAAACCACCAATCCGGCGATGACAACCTCGAGCACCGTCAAGCGAGTCCGGAGCACCCCGCAACAGGATCACCAGGCACGCCAAGAGCGCGACTAGCAGTCCGGCCTCCGCTCAAGCCCCATCAAAGCAGCATTCGTGCCACGCGTACACAATTACGCACTCGAAATACCATGGGCATAGGCGGAGGCGCAGCAGTGACTCAGTCAACAGTGCGGTATCACCGCAACATACCTTCATAACCCTCCCTTCTTATCTTTCAGGACACTGTTTAGGGCAACCTCTTCAGAAGAGCCGGATTGTCGGACTTACACAGGAGAAAAAACCAAGGGGGCAACAGGCTTTGCGCACAAAGAAAATACCCAGGTGGAATCTGTTCACGATCGTTATACCTGTTTTATATACCTACATGCAGCCCGCCCTTGGATATGACATGTTAAATAGCCCTATTTACTTCTGCTTAACCGCACCCATTGTAAACATACGCTTAAACGTATTATTCATCAATGGGAGATAATATATAGCGTCGTCTTATTATTCCTATTTGCACATTTTTCCTATAAATGTTTGTTTAATATTGCATTCGTACACCTTGGTACGTTCAGTTTGCCAGGGGCTTCTTATGGCGCCCCACAATATGGCAGGACAAGTCCGAACACTTTCAACAGTGCGGCACCCCGAACTTATAGCACTATATGCATTAGCTCCGAATCATGTCTTGGGTCAATAGTTGGGTTTGCCCAGCTCCCTTGTTTTGGTACCTTACATTCCGTTATATCGGCTAAGGTAGCGCAGGGAGACTACTGCGATTGTGTCCCGGTTCTTCCGGATGAGCACCTCAGTAGAGAAAGCCGAAAACTGACCGGCATGATGCGGCGAGAGCTGGTCGCTGTTCAGGAGGTCTTAAAATCCTTAAAGATTTTTTCCGCTTTAGGCGAGGAATCGGCTTCGTCCAATTTAGGCGTATATAGCGCCCTAATTCGGCTTTCCGAATTCTAGGGGCTTCGCCGAAATTTAAAATTATAGACTTCTATGGCTAAGTGAAAGTTATATATAAAGCCGCATAGTCCGATTGCCTTGTTCGCTGCGCCGGATACCTCCTTAAGGGACCAAAAATTTGGATAAAGAGTGTCCAGGTTTTTCCAGAAACACCCCGGTACTAGTTGCATGGGGGCGGAAGCCGACGACTGGCCTACTTTCAGAATTCTATAAACAGCCGCACAGAAGGTAATATTTGAAATCAAAAAAGCGCTATATAGCGCAAATAACTTCGTCTTTACATTACAAAAACGACAGAAGCACATTCATTCAAAGATCCTGTTCTTGGTACATTCTTTGACCACGAGACGAGCGCCCTTCATAACGCCATCATAATATTTCTCGGGACAGCGATGCGCCTTGCCCTCCGGTGGCCCGTCCTTCACCAGCTTCTCCACATCCAGCTTGCTCCAATGCACCTTCGCACGGGCAAAGGCCCGGCGGGCACCCTCAATGCAAACGGATCGCTTGATCACTTCAAGTCGCGGACATGCATTCATCATCCGCTTGATCAGGCCGAAGTAGCTAGTGGGCAGGGGCTCACCAGGCCACATCCGGACTATGAAATCTTTCATAGCCACTTCGGCCGCCCTGTGGAGTTTAACCAACTGCTTCAGTTGGTCACTCAGAGGCATTGGGTGTTCGGCCCCAGCATACTGGGACCGGAACAGCTTCTCCGTTGAGCTCCCCTCCTCGGCACGGTAGAACTCCGCAGCATTTGATACGCTACGTGGCAGATCTGCGAATGCCCCTGGAGAGCTCCGAATTCGGGTAAGTAAAAGAAACGCCTCCTCCACATGCTTGCTTTGCATAAAGAATGTCTTACCGCCGCTATCTTCTTGGCCGCCTGGATTTCCTGCTGTGCCTTTTCGGCTTCGGCCTTGGCGTCTTTCACACTCGCAAGGGCCTTCGCAAGCTCAGCCTCTTTCATCTCAAGATCATGCTCTAAGGACTCAAACTTCTTGCCGAGTTCCTGGAGCTCTTGCCGTACCTCGCCCACTCTAGCATCTTGCTTTTCGCGCTCCTTGCGTTCCAAGGCCGCCTTGTCTTCGGCCTCGGACAACGCTTTCCTCAGAGACGCCACTTCGGTGGTGGCCCCTGTTACAAAATCACAACGCTTTGTCGTTAGAATAACCAATTTTATCTATCCTTCATTATATGCGAACGGGGTATCACTCACCTTTGTTCTCTTCGAGCTGCCTCTTTGTGAGGCCGAGCTCTCCCTGCGCTTGTTCCAGGTCCCGTTTTAGTCCGGCGACCTTGGCTGTGCGGACGGCAAGCAGCACAGCCTGCCCATTCACATGCACACTAACAATTAGACTCCTGCGGATTATAATTGACCCTCTGTTTGGCTTTTATTTCTGAACACCAAACAGAGTATCAGGGGCTACTACCTATTGGGTGTAATTTCACACATTTTTATTACTTACCTCAAAGCCTGTCAGGAGGCTGGTGCAGGCTTCGGTTAGTCCGCTCTTGGCAGACAGAACCTTCTGAATCACCGCACTCATAAGAGTACGGTGCTCTTCATCCATGGAAGCGCCGCGAAGCGCTTCTAGCAGACTATCTGACACCTCGGGCGTAACGGAAGTCATCGGCACGGACGACTCACCCTTCCTAGCGAGGGGCCGCCTGCTCGCATCCGGAACCATCGAAGGCTCTCACACAGTATCTGGCTGAAAGTCCGGCTTGCTGCGGCTCTCATCGGCACGATCCGTGGGGATCTTGAACCCCGCGTGTCCGACATCTGGAATTCCGCCTTAGGTCGTCTCCAGAGTCACCTCCCCCCGTTCTGGGAGCCTTTGGGACAACACCTCCATGTCATCCGCAGGCTGAGGAGTAGTGGCCGTCGGGAGCGAGTTCATCGCCGAGTCACTTAAGGACCCATCTAAAGACGATACCTCGGGATGGACCCTGACCGGACTGCATATATGTTCGGCGTTATAACAAGACTATGAAGCAAAGTCGCACTAAAGAACAATAGAGTGCGGATACTTACGATCTTACTAGGGGCTTCCCCTTGGGCAGCCACCCCTCCTCGCTATAGGCAGCCGTGGTGGAGTAGTCCGGAAGGGACGATTTTCCCTTCTTGGACGTCCTAGCCTCCCCTCTGGGGCGGCTTTCCTCTTCTTATCCTCCCCAGTGCAGGGAGGCGGAATTTATTCGTGTTTCCTCCCGCCTCCACGGGAGGAATCTGCCTCGTCGTCTTCGGACGACGAGGGTATGACGGCCTTGCGCCGGGGGCCTTTCCCGGCCCCCTAGTCCACCTCCTTAGGCCCCTCGTCCTCTTCGGATGGGGCGGCCCTTTCCTCTTCTTCCTCCCCTTCGTGGGAGGAGTGTGCCTCGTCGTCTTCGGATGAGGCTTCCGGTACGACCTTACACCGGAGACCCTTCCTGCTCCCCGGGACCTTCTTTTCCGGTGCCCTGTAGGGCGCCGGGACTAGCATCTCCGTCAGGAGAGCATTGGTTGGACCTTCCGGCAGCGGAGCCGGACAGTCAATCCGCTCCGCTGTCTCCACATAATCCTGGTCAAATATATACAATGACTTAAGACTCCCCCATGAATATATTGGGAAAAACTGAATCCGGAGGTAGTCAGAAAACTCACCGGACGGGGGGGCCGTGCGGCATGAAGTCCACGGTCCTCGGATGTGGGAGGAGGTACTTCGGAAGCCTTGAACAACACCTTCCATGCGTCTTTGAGCGTCATGCCGTAGAGCTTCCGGAGCGTCTGGTGTTCGGCCAGGACGAACTCCCACAGATTAAATACCCGTCTTTGGCACGAAAGAACCCGGCGGACAAGCATGACCTGGATCACGTTGACAAGCTTGATGTTCTTGTCCTTCATATTCTTGATGCAATTCTGGAGTCCGGTAAACTCTGCAGGTTCGCCCCAGGCCAGGCCCTTTCTTTCCCAGGAGGTGAGCCGCATGGGGGTTCCGGATCTGAATTTGGGGGCCGCCGCCCAGTTGGCGTCGCGCGGCTCAATGATGTAGAACCACCCCGATTGCTACCCTTTCACGGTCTCCGCGAAGGAGCCGTCAAGCCAGGTGATGTTAGGCATCTTACCCACCATGGCCCATCCGCACTCTGCTTGCTGGCCGCTCACGATCTTTGGCTTCACACAGAAGATTTGTAGCCACAAGCCAAAGTGAGGCTTGATGCGGAGGAAGGCCTCACACACAACGATAAACACTGAGATGTTGAGGACGAAATTCGGGGCTAGATCATGGAAATCTAGCCCGTAATAGAACATGAGCCCGCGGACGAAGGGATGAAGTGGAAACCCCAGTCCACAGATGAAGTGGGCGAGGAACACGACCCTCTCATGGGGTTCTGAGGTTGGAATGACCTGCCCTTCGTTCGGTAGCCGGTGCACGATGTCTGCGGCCAAGTATCCGGTCGCCCGAAGATTCGCGATATGCTTCTCCTTCACGGTGGAAGCCACCCACTTGCCTCCTGCTCTGGACATGTTTAGCTATACGGAGAAGGCTTGGACTAGGGCGCTGGAGCTCAAGGATGCAAGGACGAGCAAGGAAGGAAGAAGGCGTGGGTGAAAATGGGGAACCCTTATCCCTTTATAGAGGCGACAAAAGCAGTGCGCCTTCCCACTTTCCCGTTGAGAATCGCTTACTTCCCAAGCGCCACGATTGATGGCGCGGTGGGATTACCCATACTCGTATTGATGAGAATCCCGTGATAAGGGGACATGATCTCTGCTTTGACAAGACGTGTCAAGGAAACCGCCTCGCAGTATGTGCTGTGGCTGGTTGTGGGAAAATGGTTCGAATAATGACCCGACCGTAATGACATGTCACGTTGTCTAAAAAGTTGTTGGCAGATTACATTTGTGAAATATCATTCTCTCTACGGTGGTATGTGAAGATCATTTTGCAGATCCGGACACGGTTTAAGTGTTCGATAATAACTCTGGAGCATTCAGAGAAGGAACCCGCCTTGCAATGCCGAAGACAAAACTGCGCGCCGGACTCATCGTCATTGAAGCCTGGTTCAGGGGCTACTGAGGGAGTCCTGGATTAGGGGGTATCCGGACAGCCAGACTGTATACTTTGTCCGGACTGTTGGAGCGTGAAGATACAAGACTCAAGACTCAGTCCCGTGTCCGAATGGGACTCTCCTTTGCGTGGAAGATAAGCTTGGTGATCCGGATATTACATAATAAACATTGTGTCCCTTGCCTCCTGTTACCATCAGCCTAAGATGCACAGATCGGGACCCCTACCCGAGATTCGCCGGTTTTGACACCGACACAAGTGACAATTCATCACGACATTGAAGTATAAAGCATAAACTCTATTATAAACCAACAAACTATGTTCTCAGTCAACTTTGCAACTACAATTCATCATCTTTTCAGGAAGGGTCACGTATCGGAGCCTTTAGGCAATTCCACATACTCAACCATCATTTAGTCTTCTATGATTGCTAACACTCACCGCGTACACATGAGCAAAATGTTTTTACCGGACACAAAGAAAGATAGGGTCTTATAGTTTCGCCTCCCAACACACTCACCTCAAGGGTGATGCCAACAATAATAACTTATGCCACCCATATTCAAGTGGACATATGTGCCTAGATCTTTCCTCACCACATGATGCTTGCCAAAAGAGAAAAATAGAAGGAATAGAGAGAAAAACTTTGACTCTTGCATAAAAGTAAATACATGAAAGTAAAAGATAGGCCCTTCGCAGAGGGAAGCAGAGGTTGCCATGCACTTTTTGTTTGTATGCTCAACCCCTTAGTGCAAGAGAACGTCTGGTTATATTGCCCCTTGTGATGGCAACCTTTATTATGCAGTATGTCGCTTTTATTCTTCACCATCACAAGTTTGTACAATGCTCAATTTTCCCTTACACTAAATGATCTCACATTTTTATAAGCAATTTTTATTGCCCTTTTTGCACCGATGACAACTTACTTGAAGGATCTTACTCAATCCATAGGTAGGTATGGTGGAGTCTCAAACAAGATATGGTTTAGGGGTTTTGGATGCACAAGTAGTATCTCTACTTAGTGAGGAATTTTTTGCTAGCAAAGATAGGGACAAGCACCACATGTTGAAGGATCTATGACAATATGACTTTTATGTGAATATGAACAAACATAAATCATCAAGTTGTCTTCCTTGTCCAACATCAATAATTTTGGCATATAATATTTTGATGGGTGCTCACAATCACAAAAGATTTCCATGATAGTGTTTATATGTGAATCTTCTCTTCCCTTATTAATTCTTTCATGTGTTGCATCATTGACCAATGCTATGTTTGTCAATCTACGATAAATTTTTCTACTTATACTTTTCCTTGTGTAATGTCATCACTTCCATAAGATTAGCTTATGATCTTTTCTTTTTATTTCCTTTCTTTTTATTGCAGCAAGAAATTAAAGAAGGCAAAACTCAAACTAAACTTTATTATATCTCGCACATGATTACAAGGATTGATCACTAAGCAAACTAAAAAAAGAAAGGATCAAACTAAACTTCTATTGATCTAATAGCAAAAGATAACCATTAATCGAACTAAGAAAGTAAAGGCAAAAGATAGTGGAGACTGATACGATACCAGAGCACCTCCCCCAAGCTTGGCGAAAGCCAAGGGGAGTGCCCATACCCAATACTCAGTTTTCTTTTGGTGGTGATGAAGAAGATGGTGGTGATGAAGTAGAAGGATTCTTGTCCTCGGGTTTCCATGGTAGGGGCTCACCATCATAAGAGGAGGAGTGAGTCTCCCGGATCCTGCAACTGGCAGCCAAACTCATACCTTTAAACCTGGCCTCATATTCAAAGACCTGGCTTTGAAGATCGTGGATCTGGCTATTGAGGAAGTTGATTTGCTCGTTGAGGGAGAAGATGATGTCTTTTATGGGCTTGCCATCCACCTTGCGATCACGGGTATAGTCCGTGATCATGAGGTGATTGGCATTGAGTCCATGCTCCACCATCCCCTTGCACTTGAAGATGCCCTGCTACATGGCTCCATGCCTGGCCTCCACGGATCCAGTTCCCCTGGGTCCTTGCAGATCGTGGATGTGCAACACCCCATCGCGCATCTGGATAGCTTAAGGGTGCATTATCACCTCCCGCAGATATGGGTTGATGACGTTGTCGAAGAACTTGTCCTTGGAGGAGCTTGAAGAGGCCATGGTGGATTGGATCTGATAGAAAACAACAAGAAAAGAAAATAGGATATTTCTCCGCAATATGGAGGTTAATAGGTTCATGAGGTATATATAGATTTTTTATCTTGGGGAACAAGCAAAACGGAAGAAAAACGAAGATTGGAAAGTAAGTACTCGAGGTGGGCACTGATGACCCACAAGTGTAGGGGATCTATCGTAGTCCTTTCGATAAGTAAGAGTGTCAAACCCAACGAGGAGCAGAAGGAAATGACAAGCGGTTTTCAGTAAGGTATTCTCTGCAAGCACTGAAATTATCGGTAACAGATAGTTTTGTGATAAGGTAATTCATAACGGGTAACAAGTAACAAGAGTAAATAAGGTGCAGCAAGGTGGCCCAATCCTTTTCATAGCAAAGGAAAAGCCTGGACAAATTCTTATATAGAGAAAAGCGCTCCCGAGGACACATGGGAATTATCGTCAAGCTAGTTTTCATCATGCTCACATGATTCGTGTTCGTTACTTTGATAATTTGGTATGTGAGTGGACCGGTGCTTGGGTACTGCCCTTTCTTGGACAAGCATCCCACTTATGATTAACCCCTATTGCAACAATCTGCAACTACAAAAGAAGTATTAAGGCAAACCTAACCATAGCATGAAATATATGGATCCAAATCAGCCCCTTACGAAGCAATGCATAAACTAGGGTTTAAGCTTCTGTCACTCTAGCAACCCATCATCTACTTACTACTTCCTAATGCCTTCCTCTAGGCCCAAACAATGGTGAAGTGTCATGTAGTCGACGTTCACATAACACCACTAGAGGAGAGACAACATACATCTCATCAAAATATCGAACGAATACCAAATTCACATGACTACTTATAGCAAGACTTCTCCCATATCCTCAGGAACAAACGTAACTACTCACAAATCATATTCATGTCCATAATCAGAGGGGTATTAATATGCATATAGGATCTGAACATATGATCTTCCACCGAATAAACCAACTAGCATCAACTACAAGGAGTAATCAACACTACTAGCAACCTGCAAGTACCAATCTGAGGTTTTGAAACAAAGATCAGATACAAGAGATAAACTAGAGTTTGAGAGGAGATGGTGCTGGTGAAGATGTTGATGGAGGTTGACCCCCTCCCGCTGAGAGGATCGATGGTGATGACGATGGTGATGATTTCCGCCTCCCGGAGGGATGTTTCCCTGGCAGAACAGCTCCACCGAAGCCCTAGATTGGTTCCGCCAAGGTTCCGCCTCGTGGCGGCGGTGTTTCGTCCCGAAATCTTGCTTATGATTTTTTTCAGGGTAAAAGACTTCACATAGTAGAAGACGGGCACCGGAGGCCTGCCAGGGGACCCATGAGGCAGGGGGCGCGCCCAGGGGGGTAGGTGATACGTCTCCAATGTATCTATAATTTTTGATTGTTCCATGCTATTATATTACCCGTTTTGGATGTTTATGGGATTTACTTTACACTTTTATATCATTTTTTGGCACTAACCTACTAACCTGAGGCCCAGCCCGAATTGCTGTTTTTTTTGCCTATTTCAGTGTTTCGAAGAAAAGGAATATCAAACAGAGTCCAAACGGAATGAAACCTTCGGGAGCGATCTTTTTGGAACAAACGCAATCCAGGGGACTTGGAGTGGACGTCAAGCAACAGAGGAGGCGATTGAGGGAGTCCTGGATTAAGAGGTCCTCGGACAACCGGACTATATACTTTGGCCGGACTGTTGGACTATGAAGATACAAGATTGAAGACTTCGTCCCGTGTCCGGATGGGACTCTCCTTTGTGTGGGAGGCAAGCTTGGCAATTTGGATATGTAGATTTCCTTCTCTGTAACCGACTCTGTGTAACCCTAGCCCCCTCCGATGTCTATATAAACCAGAGGGTTTAGTCCGTAGGACAACAACAATCATAATCATAGGCTAGCTTCTAGGGTTTAGCCTCTACGATCTCGTGGTAGATCAACTCTTGTAATACTCATATCATCAAGATCAATCAAGCAGGAAGTAGGGTATTTTTTTGACACCTGAAACAGTAGGAGAGCCTCCTACTATGTAATTAAATTAATAAATGAGGGGATTTACGTATGGTTTTGTACATGCCATCCCCTTTGGGGATGGTTGGGGGGGGGTTAGAGGAGAAAAATCAAAAAGTAGCTATAAAGGAAGTGAGAAAGGAGGTGTGTTTTTCTCCAACCCTATGAGTTAGGAGAGATAGATCCTCTTTTAGTCTTGAAACCCAGGTTGTTTCATGGGTGCTATTCTTCTGAATACTTTATTATTCCGTTCCTTCCAAATGCTCCATGCAGCTTGTAGGAATATTGCCATGAACATTGGCTTGTTCCATGCATCTTTAGCCGTGCTTATCCAATCCAGACATGAACCTTGAGAGCTCCAACGGATATCAATATCAGACCAGCAGTCTTTGCTGAATGCATAGCCAAATAAAAGATGTTCAATCGTTTCTTCCATGTTGGACTCGCAGAGTGGGCAAGTATAGTCATTACCAATGTTGTAGTGTCTTCGCTTCAGCATGTTTCTGGTGTTGAGTCTGTCAGACAGAAGAAGTCACCCAAAGACCTTTATTTTCATTGTAACCTTGGACTTCCAAAGCCAGGTATAAGCTTGATGGGCCCAAACCTCCCTGAAGTAGAAGTTATAATATTTGCTGGCCGAGTACGTGTGAGTCGTCCAAGTACAAAACCAGCTATCATTCCCCGAGAGGCTATCACACAATTGGATGTCACGTACGAGACATTGAAGATCTCTAGCTTCTGCATGCGCCTGGACCAAGAGCGGCAGCTGAAACGTTTCGTGTAAAGCCGTGGCCCCCAAGAAATCGCTAACCGAAACATCCTCCTAGGTGGCGAAAGAGAAAGCCCGCGGATGTGATTCCGCTAGTATACCATCCTTCCAATGATCTTTCCAAAAGAGTATGTCCTTCCCCGTGTGCACTTGGGCTTTGGTAATCCCTCGGTAGATTGGCATGAGTCTCATCACATCCCGCCACCAAAAGGATCCGCACGGGTCAGCTGCATGGGGGATCTTGGTGCTATAATACGTGTTCCATATGAGTTTCACCCAAGGCAGGTCCCATTTGTTATAGAATTTGTGTAGGTATTTTAGCAGAAGTGCATCACTTTGTACCTTGAGATTAATGACACCGAGACCTCCTAAAACCTTGGGTTGGCAGACCATGTCCCAAGCCGCAAGAGAGTTACAAGAATCCCCATTCTCCGTTTTTCGGTCCATAAGCATTTGCATCTGATTTTGTCCAAAAGTTCAATAATGCTCGCTGGCAACTTGAGAGTACAGAGGGCGAAGATGATTAGGGAGGTGAGATGACCGAGTTGAGAAGTGACAATTTCCCCCCATAGGATATCATGTTTAGCGTAGCCGAAAGCCTTCGTCCACCTGATAGACAAGAGGGAAAAGATCTAGCACAGTTGGCCTGGTCATCCCCATAGGCAAACCGAGGTATGTGAAAGGCATTTTGCCCACCACACACCCGAAGATGGTTGCAATGCAGTTGTACGTGTCTTCGTTACAGTTGATGGGGATCAAAGTTGACTTGTGGAAGTTTATTTTGAGGCCAATAGATGTTGCGTAATCCGAAAGAATGTCTTTGATGATCACTTCTTGCGTTGTGCATGCTGGCATGGCTAGAATAGTGTCGTCCGCGTATTGAATGACTGGGTATTCCATTTGATTGGTCGAGGGGAAAGGCAGCTAGATTGATCCTCTAGTGTAGGCATCATTAATTGTTGCTTGTAAGATATCAGCCGCCAATACAAACACCAGAGGCGAGAAGGGATTACCTTGTCGGACCCCGCATTTACAATGGAATTGCCGTCCAGGTACACCATTCAAGAGAACCGCAGATTTACCAGACCCAAAAATGCATTGCACCCAGCCAAGCCATTTGTCATTAAAGCCCATATTCTTCATTATTTTGAGCATGGCAGCATGATCAATAGTGTCGAACGCCTTGGCAAAATCAAGCTTAAGTAACACAATTTCTTTCTTAGAGGCCTAACATTGGTATATGTATTCAAATGCTCAAGCAAGGCAATCTTGGATAGTGAGGCCTTTGAGGAATCCATATTGGTTTTGATGAATAATACGTAGGATCACTCTTTGTAGGCGGTTGGCAAGCAGCTTCGTTATGACTTTGAGGCAGCAGTTTAGTAAAGTGATCGGTCTATAATCATTGAATGATGATGGGGCATTATTTTTGGGTATCAACGTGATAAAACCATCATTAATGCTTTCAAGATTGAGATTACCCTCAAAAAATTGGTTGCAGAGCTTATAGAAGTCATGCTTGATAATGTGCCAGCAAGATTTTAGAAACGCACCGTTGAAGCCATCAGGGCCAGGTGCACAATCGGCTGGCATGAGCTTAATAACATTGTCAATATCTTCAGTGGTGAATGGAACAGTAATCTCATCTAATCGTCCACTTTTTTAATAATTCTATCTAGATTGAATTTCATATCATGATGTGACGTCGAACCCAATCTTTACTTGAACGCATTAAAGATGATTGCCTCTTTTCCAGCATGATCCTCCACGATGGTGCCAGTGTCATTGGTCAGGGAGGCAATGTTGTTAATTCTCAACCGTTTCGAAGCCATCGCTTGAAAGAATTTTGAATTCTCATCTCCGAATTTAACCCAACGTATAGTGCAACGTTTTTTCGAATATTGCTGCTGGTAAGATAAGAGACGAAGAATATGTGACTTGAGAATCTTCCTGAAGTTAGCTTCTGGTAATGATAGTGTGCGTATGTTTTCCAACTCATCAAGTTCGAAGAGTGCCTTATTTGAATTTTCAATGGCAATAGATAGTCTAGAAATCCCTTTGCTCCAAATCTTAAGAGCCTGCCTGAGAGCCTTAAACTTTCTGCAAAGAACCGTGGCCATATTGTCAGATCGAATTTGTCGGCCCCAAACTTGCTGGACAATATCATGAAATCCATGATGCTGAACCCAATAAGATTCAAAACGAAACACCTTTGATCGTGGAATGGAGGTCTCAATAGTGACAACACAAGGTATGTGATTCGAAACTGGTCTCCCTAGAGGTTTGACCATGGTCTTGGGGAAGGAATTGGTCCAATTGGAACTAGTAAAGAACCAATCAAGTTGCTCTAAGAGGGGGTCGGTTTGCATGTTGCTCCAGGTGAACAAGCGACCTTTAATCGGTAATTCAATGAGGGCTTGTGAATGAATGAAGTCATTAAAGGTTATCATATCATTAAGATTACCACCTGGTTTATTGCGGTTGTCTGGGCTTCGGATGAAATTAAAGTCACTGACTAACAGCCAATCTTCATTAGCAGGGATGTTTAATTGGACAAGCCATTGAATGAACTAGATGATACCCCGCGCGTTGCTGCGGAAATGCTTGAGTACATTTTTATGGATAAGATTTTATATAATGTTGGGTAACATAGAATAATATATAGGAAACTCTTTGGTAGGTGCATCGGGGATTCCCATTGTGCACAATGGATCCCATGCATAAGAAGTCTTGGTACAAAGGAAGTGACACTAAGTAGATAAAAAACTGTTTCAGACACTTCAATGTGGCTCTGTGTTTTACGGTTTGCCCTGATCATTAGCAGTCCATACAAAGAAACATCATCATCGCTCATCTGTGTGAAATCTTTTTGTCATCTTCTATATCTACCATGAACTTTGCAAATGCATATCAATCAGTGGCTTAAAAACATCAGTTTTTACATAATGGCCAATTAGAAAGAGCACTTGACCAGTAACCTATTGGACGAGGAAATTGCAAATGTATATACCAATAGCCCTCGTAAACAACATAATTACAAATTTGGGGGAAATCATCTGCTCCTTGGTGAGTATAACACACAACAGTGAAAGGCTTAATATGGAGGAACAAAATTCAGGCTACCACCAAAATAGACCTTATGGCAGAAAAGAGACTAAAACATATAACACGACCTGCTTCCCAACTTTGGCAACCACTTTGGTAGGTATCGTGCTATTAGACATCAACAATATTGCTGAAAAAGGAAGAGAAAATTAGACATATTTTAGGAATCAAACACTTTTCGAGACAATTGTAAAAAAAGGGCACTGCATGATCTAAGAAGTAAACATATACACAGGAAAGCATTGAGATCCAAATTATCCATGTAGTAAAAGGTATTATTTTGGCAATACTTTCAGTTAAGCGACTGATTTTTCATTTGAAGCAATGACAGATACCACATTAGCACAACAGAAAGTGCCCTGCAAAATATTTTCATGAAAAGAACACAGTAATCCATGCTAACTGATAAATTTACGTATGATATAATTTTGAAGATCCCATTTTTTATTTACCAACATTTGGTAGGCGATCACACATAAGCTAACTATATCACATCCTGCATGACAGCTTACTCTCTATGAACTGCATTGACAACCATCCATGAGAAATAACACACAACTATTATGGTATGTAACTGATCATTTCCTTACCAAAAAGTTTTGGGACCAGGTGCATGGCCATCGCCATGGATGTGGCAGTGTTTCTAACGGTGAAGGGGGCAATCTTGGATGCCTTTGCTGAACTTAATCAATCTACTGCTTCATTCATTCTTCCCTTAATTAAAACACTATTGGAAGATCGACATATAATAGACACAAAGAGATCGACCAATAGACTGCTCCTAGTAGATCATTCAATCCTACTGTGTCATGATTAATCCATTATTTAATTCAAGGTCAAGTGAAATACATATATGTATAAAATAATAGTTACCTTAAGAGTTCAGACTCGATAATGTAAAAAAGGATATGTATAAAATAACAGTTACCTTCAGACTCAATAATATAAAGGAAATAAGGAAAGAGCCATACATTGCCCATTTACCTTGCAACATTAATACCCATGATAGAGTTTAGTTTGCATGTTGCAATAAAATCCCACAAAAACTTCCGGTAGCGCTAGTGATGTTGAGAGAACATACTTGACACGGGTAAGAAAGTAACTTTGGTAGGCGAGCAGATCCCTAGCACAAATAGCCCCACTTCTTCATCTTAAACTTGAATAGAATGTCATGCCGACCAGATCGCCGCACCCCAGACATGAGCGAAGGTAGGAGGGGGAGGGGTGAGGGTTGTACGATGGGCGGCATGAAGGTTGTTGGTGACGCCACACCTTCTCGAGGTGGGGTGTGGCAGGAAGCCGCCGGCGGGTGAAGCCCATGCAGACGGCGAGCGACGGATGTGGACGACCGAACAAAGCTGATGCAGGGCGCCCAAGGTGCGCTCCGGGCATGCGATGTTTCCGTCGAGGCGCACCGCAATGGAGGAGCATCGAGCCTGAAGCCCTGATCTAATAATTATGATGTTGTGCGTGGTAAAGCCCAATTAGATTTTCTCGTGAGAAGATGAGATGTGTGGGGCAGGTATAGGAAAATGCATCTGTGAGGCTCCTTAGAACGCCTCATGTGAAGGGTAAGTTGGGTCTAAGAGGAAACGATTGGTCATGCGTTAGCGTTACAAAAGCCGAAGAGGCAACGATGGGTCATGTCTCATGTGTCGTTTGGTTTATCTTTCTGTGTAGTAGTAGTATAGCTTGAGGAGGTGGTCTGGTCATGCATCAGGTGGGCCTAAATATGGCTGATGTGGCTACCTTGCTGACGTGGACATGCTGCATGTTAGGAGAAATAGGTTAGTGGGGATGAACTATTTAGGTATTATAGATTCAAGTCTCTGGTCCCCCTGACAAGGTCCATAGACATTCACTAGAGTCCAACGGTGAGCGGATTGCATTGATGTGAAATTAATGACCCGTGCGAAATCATCCAAAGAAACAATATCTGCATGAAAAATGGAGCTGTTCCAGATTGTAACGAGACCACCCGAGGATCCCCGAGAGGGGACAAAAGCATATTTATCATAGCAACGTGGACAGCAGGATTTAATGAACGCATTATCAAAAGAGGCCATTTTAGTTTCCTGCAAGCAAAGCACAGCACAACCACTAGAGTTTATGGCGTTGGTCAGGGCTAGTTGCTTGGCATCAGAGTTCAAGCCCCGGACGTTCCAGCAGAGAACATTCCAATTAACTGACAGAACCATAATAAAAGGTAGCAATTGCAGAAATAAAAGGCTAGACAGAGGCCGAAGATGGCCCTACCTCCTTATCAGAAAGGAGTGCTTGCTCTGAGAGCTCCGAAGCCGGGATGGCACAAAGTGTGGTACCAATATGCTGAATCACCTGGATTGGAGTAGGCGGTGGTGGTGCAGCAGCTGCTGGGGCTTCAATGATGTTAGAGATCTTAACAGATGATGCAGAAGGCACCGTCCGTGGCTTGACCTTGGATTTTTTGGTTAACGTGTCCGCTAGAGAAGGCACTTTGAAACCATCATATTTGTTAGAGAGAGAACTCCTGCGTAGAACAATGGCACAATCTGGAGCCACATTCTTTCCACGATGCCCAATGGAAGCAGAACCTGACGGAACAGACAAATCCTCATTTTGTGGCTGAGCAAGGGCAATCGGAACCTCAGAAGATGGCACTTTAGAGATAAAACTGACAGAGCTGGAAGAGTTCTCGAGCACAAGTCCTAAACCCACAGATTTAGAAGTTGGAGCCACGGGGACAATGCTTGAATCCAGTTCCAGCATGAGCAAACCAGTAGTAGCAGTTTCCTCTTCCGTTAGCAACCAAGCCGACAGGTCAGACATCAGGTTGGTGCTGGAGACCGAGGAAGCAAGGTGAGTGGTCATGGAAGCTTGGGAAACCACATAAGATTCATTTTCTTCAGAAAGAACCACTCTGATGTCAATGATGGTGTTTCTAAAACCAAGTCCAGTGCGCCAAGGGCCATAGCTAGCAATGATTGGCATTATAGCTGTTGTGAGGAAGGTGTTGATTCTGACAAAAGGAATTGCAGGGTTCAGCAAGAAGGAGGAAATAGTATCTCCCTGGGATGTCATCTCAATATGCAAGCCCGTCGAGGAGAGGGAGAGATCAATTGTCAGAGAGCTTACACTGGTTGGTGCAACAATAGCATTGGAGCCATCTTCGGCAGACTAAACAGGTGCAGTCATAGAGCTTTCTCCAGTTGTCATAACCCGGGCAATAGCAGAGCTAGATCCATTCACCATGGAGTGGAGCACATTTGCTGGCATAAGCACAAAGCTGTCAGACAGAGTGGCACTGGAATTGGAGCTAGTATAGGCAGAAATAGAATCATTCCAAGCCATTCTAGGGCTATCATGGAGATTGTTGGCCGGCTGCACACCATCTTGCACCTGTAAACCTTCAGTAGCAAGCCATTCCTGAAAGTTGTACAAAGCCGGTGGAGCTTGAGGAGGAAAAGGAGGCCATTCCCCCCAGTTAACCTAAAAGTGTACATCATTGGCCTGAACATTCTGTTGCCCGCCTTGCTAGTGCATTGCATCAACAATAGCGTTCTGTGCCATCCAGTTATGCAGTTGGGCTTGGTAAATTTGTTCTGCAGTGAGACCCTGCCCATATAGGGGATGAGGGATTCCATCCTCCGGTGGTGGATCCTCGCCAGCCGGCGGGACCTCGGGCAGGTGGGCATTCTAGTCGTTGCTCCTTAACATTGTGACACAAACGGTCCAGCTGTGCCTCTCTGTCAGGACCCCGACTCAATGCCACATCGATCTAGCATGTAACACCTCATATCACTTTGCAGCCTCACGCACGGTATTCCCACGGGTGTCGCCTTACCTTTTCCCGGGACCGTTTGCGCCTTTTGGCACATGTATATGATAGTATCACTAGCATCCATATGATAAGGAGCCCGGGCTGACATGGCTAGTCGTAAACCCAAAGTGGCACAAACTTATAGGGACAGGCATCCATGACCCAGCATCGAACGTGTCGGTCATCAGCGAGTGAATCCAGGCTGTAGCATTGGGCTAGCAGGACTCCGGTGAACCAGGCTGTAGCGGGCTAACAGGACTCCGGTATTCATCGCGTGACATTTCCCCGAAGGGACAGACACAGGAACGAAGAAGGACACATGCCGGCCAGCCTAAGTGTTCCGGAGCAGTAGCAAGCTACCATGGCTCGGTGGAAACACTAGGAGACATTTCCCGGTAAGAGAGGCTACTAAGGATAAACAACCAGATAGTCAGATCCCACACATACCAAGCATTTCAATAACATACACACAATATGCTCGATATGTGCAAATACAACATGGCATCACAACATGACTCTACGACTCAAGTATTTATTCATTAGGCTCCGAGGAGCGAGATATTACAAACATGGGTCTCACGACCCAACATTCAGAGCATACAAGTCAAAGCACAAGCGGAAGCTATCATGTCTGAGTACAGACATCTATAAATGAAAAAGACTGAGAAGCCTAACTGTCTACCAGATCCTGCCGAGGGCACAAGATCGTAGCTGAGGTATCAAGTTAAACGTCAAAGTCCACGCGGAACTACTAACGAGACCGAAGTCTCTCTGCAAAAAACATAAAATAGGCAAACGTGAGTACAAATGTACCCAGCAAGACTTACATCAGAACTAACTACATATGCATCATTATCAACAAAGGGGATGGTGGGGTTTAACTGCAGCAAGCCAGCTTTGACTCGGTGGCTATCCTAAACTACGACTGCAAGTAACTCTTTTGAGGTGGCGCACACGAGTCCACATATTCACCATATCAATACACCACTATGGATCCGCTCCCGTCTCCCTACGAGAACGCCATCCATAGCACTCACGCTTATCTTGCGTATTTTAAAGTATCCACTTTCACTTGTCTATGAACTGTACAGGCAACCCAGAAGTCCTTTACCGCGGACACGGCTATTCGAATAGATCATATTAACCCTGCAGGGGTGTACTTCTTCATACATGTTTCCACCACTTAGCGTCTGCACACGACATGTGCTCGGCAGACTTCAAGCGAAAGCCGACGTGGGTGTAGACCACGACCTACCTAAACACTCAAGTCTCTAGTCCAGGTTTATCGCCTATTCGGGTTCCATCCATGAGGAGATCCGGCCGGGGTTTCGCTCACAGCCCCAAACGATGTGAACAGGGCTCCGAGACACCAAACGGGCGCCCGGTTTACTCGGCCATGTGCCTACCGCATCACAGCCCACCCCTTCGGTCAGCGCTGCGCACGGCCTCCAGCATACTACAAACACCAGAAACTACTTGCAACTCCTGGACAGAGGACAAGGGTGAATAAGAAGTCGAGCAGGGTCATACTTCAGGGCCCAATGTATGGTAGTAGCTGAATCATGGATCACAAACACAGAACTCAGTTCCTAAGGACGGCTCCAATGAGACAACCCACCATGTACTCCTACATGGCCTCTCACCGATACCTTTACCAAATCGGGTTCGCACACTTAGCTCACACACAGTAGGATGTGTTCACACACCTCTGATTAATCCCGGATGAATCAGACCTGACACAACTCTAAGCAATAGCAGGCATGACAAACAAGCATGAATGAGTAGGCACATCAGGGCTCAAACAACTCCTACTCATGCTAGTGGGTTTCATCTATTTACTGTGGCAATGACAGGTCATGCAGAGGATAAAGGGGTTCAACTACCGCAGCAAGTAACAGATGAATCTTTGTTGTCCTAATGCAGTAAAAGAGAGCAGGGCGAGAGAGTGGGATTGTATCGGAATGAACAAGGGGGTTTTGCTTGCCTGGCACTTCTGAAGATAGTATATTTCTTCATTGGTGTCATCGATCACATCGTCGGTATCACTTCTATGGAGAGGGGACAAATAACGGCAACACAGAAAAGAACACAATCAATGCAATGCACAATATGATGCATGCTGTGACATGGCATTATGAATGTGTTTTGGGCTAATGCAAGCTAGATCAGATTGATATGAGTCCATTTGAACCAAATATTCAAATGCAAACCCATTTTAAGAGGTCATATTAGTGCATTACCTTGTTTCACCTAAACAGCAAGGTTAAAGTGTTCTAACATGCAAGAAAATGGCACAGATGGATAGATTGCATTTTTCTGATCATTTTTCATATATAATTTGTTTGATTTGGAGCTACGGTTGATTTTCTATGAATTTTAGAAGTTTAGGCAAATTTCTGGATTTTTCTGAATAAGAATAAATCCAGAAAAGGATTTACTGCGTCAGCCTGGCGTCAGTGTGACGTCACTGGTTAACTGAGATGGTCTAGGTCAACCCTGACCTGTGGGTCCTGCCTGTCGGTGTTAATTAAACTAACTAAGTTTAATTAGCTTAAACTAACACTAACCTAGTTTAGTTAGTGGCTTGGGGCCCACACGTCAGTGAGAGAGAAAGGGGGTCAAACTGGGTCAACTCGGGTCAAACTCGCCGGAGTTGACCCGGGGCTCGTCGCCGGCAGGGCCAGAGACGGCGGAGGGGCTCGGGATTCCTCCTCCGGCAACCAAATGGCCGTCAGAGGGTATCTACGTGACGCAGGCACCCGTCCGCGTCGGCTAGTGGCAGTGGTTGGGCCTGGGGTGGCCGGAGTCATCGCCGGCGTCGACCTTGGCTGTCGCTGGAGCTCGAATGAGCTCGGGGTTGACGCTACGGCGGTCAGGAAAGCTCGTATGGGGCACCTACATGCTCTAAGTGGCGCGGTGAGCAAGATGGACGTGACGGCTGAGCCATTGCATGGCCGGAGCCACGCCGGCGGTGAGCACAGGCGGCGGCGGGTGCGGTGAGCTCGGTGTGGTGCGCACGGTGCACGAGAGAGAGAACAGAGAGGGGGAGGACGGGCAGCAGCTCATAGTGGTCTCGACGGACGGGTCAAAGAGGTCGGGGAAGAGCTGGAGTGGTCACGACGGCGAGGGGGATCTCCAGCGATGGCGGATCGGGACGCCTCAGTGCAGCGTCTCCGGGGCGAGTGAGCGCTCGGGGCTCGGTCGAGGCGAAGCAGCGGACGACGATGAAGCTTCTGGGCACGGAGAGGCGACGAGTGGACGGCCGTGGCTGCGGGCTTTACGACGGCGTGGGCGCGGCTGCATCGGCCTTGGTGTCCAGGGAGTGAGGGAGAGAGCAAGGGGGAAGAATGGGGTGTCGGCAGGGTCGGGGCGGCGTCGAGGAGTGGCTTCGAGGCGTCGTCGCGCTATCCAAGCGAGGCAGGCGGCCAGGGAGCTGCGTGGCGAGCTCGGGCACGTCGCGGTGTCCCTCCTCTGCCTACTGGCAGAGGTGGGTGGTGACTGGCACGGGCCAGGTGGGCCGGCCCAGTGCAGGTAAGTGGCCACTGGCCTTTCCCTCTCTCTCTCTCTCTCTCTCTTTTCCATTTAATTCTGTTTTTTCTATATTTCTGTATCTGTTCGGCTTTATTTAAAATACTTAAACAGATCCAAAAATCATGAAACTAATCATGGCTACTGTTTAGAATATATAAAACAGTAAACATTTTAGTTTATGATTATTTGAGCATTTAAAATATTTAATAGCATTTAAATGCCCAAATGCAAATACTATATGATTTAATTCAGTGACCAAATATGTCATGGAAAAATGTGCAACACCTCTGGTTATGGTTCTAGCATTTTCCAGAAATGATGAACATTTTTGAAAGCCATTTGGACTCACTGAAAATATTTTAGTTGATCCTGGTGAATTCCTTTGATGCTAGGGTTTAGGCAATCCCCATTTCAATCTTAAATAAAATTTAGACATGATGCAACAACCAAGCTAGTCCAAGTGCATAGCAAGGCTAGGGATGTGACAACTCACCCCCACTAAACAAGAATCTCGCCCCGAGATTCAAGTTGTGAGGTAAGAAGACAGAGGGACACCAGCTATCACAACCTTCACGATCCAGATGTCTTTCTCGAGGGTGTTGATTCATTGCATCACCTTGATCTCGATGTCTTGCTTGAGAACTACATCCAACATGACAACGGGTAGGAAGAAAGAATTTTAGAAGAATCGATCTTCATGAGGTTCGAGCAACTTAGGATTATCTTAATGATCACAAGATCAACTCATAGAATGGAACATGGAAACATCTCTGGAGCTGAGAGGCAAAACATGCATCAGGGGAGACGGTGGAAACAATTTGACAAGGGTTTCAAGTAGCAAGGAAAAGAATTGCCATGATACCATAACGGGGCATCTTAGGGAAGGTGACTCGTGGAATCATCCCTTAAGTGGCAAAAAGAATTACCTCTGATTCAAAGATCACTGAGGCTCTTTATACCAGCTTAAGGCAAATCATAATCGATCATTTGAAGGAGTCCGGAAGAATGACATACCCGGACTAGAATGGATGATGTGGACTACCTTGTTGAAAACAACACAAGGGATGATTTTAGTAACTGGGGAGAAGCTCAACAGTAGAGAGCGATTCCATTGTTTGAAAGGGTTATAGCATAACCGAGGGAACTGAGAGCAATCCCGGTTAGTGCCGGCGATGAAGCCTAGAGCTTGCGTGCTCTCAAGAACTTGAGCATTTCCATGTTCATCAAGGTCCTACCAACATCCGTGTCAAGGGATCCTGGCAACACAACATACTACCATGACAAATACCGGTGGAGGATGCATATACAAAGGAAGACAACACTTTCTCAGATTTCACCTTGGCGAGACCAAGGGGACAAAATCTGGATGATCGACCGAGAGACATTTAGCACTCCGCTTCTAATGTTCTCCTTGATGTGCTAGCATAATCCATTCATAGATATGGTTTGTTATCTAGAACATCAAGTAAAAGGTCAGACTTCAAAAGTACAAGAATCCATAAGGAACAACTAAGGAGTAAATCCTACGAAATTCCTATGGGGAGGTGGCCAACTTTCTCAATCAAGATACTACAATAACAGGTCTTCCGGTTGGGTGTGTTGCCCACGACATCCACTTACCGGATTACAGAGAGACCGATATTATAGTTCTTGGGAGATGTTCCAACCATCATATCTACCTGAGATTCAGATCTGGTTGGTGTCAGAATAATCTGGACTCAACGAGTCTAGAAAGTAAAATGAAAATTTGCAACACAAATCGACGAGATAACGTTGCGAGATTCTCGGGAAATGGACTATGGTAGTAAGCTCCAAAACATGAGCTGGTTCTGCTACAAACATGTGAACACGTTGTCCCAGACAAGCATGGCCACGTAGTAGTCTTATAATAAAACACGACCGAGTTCAGGAGGGGAACCATCATTAATGATAGTGAAGTCTCCGCGCGGTAATCTAAAGTATTTACTTTAAAACTGACTCCTTTATCTGGAACAAATCAATCAGTGGCTTGGTGTGCTACGGAATTCATATGGAACGAAGATGATCAGTCTAACAGACCACAGAATACTTCGCACGTGCATGATCGACTCGGGATGATTCCATAGGAAGTAAAAACATGCTTTCTCAAGTTCACGGCGGCATCTTGCATCCAATGCACATGAACTAGAGGAAGTCACTTCTTTCATCCAAGCATATTCTTCATGAACGAAACACGAAGATAATGCTTATGTAAGTTTCCAATACTAGCTGAATGTTCAACACGAATCATGGAGAAGATAAGGATGTTGTCGATGGGCTCAACAACAATTCATCCAGGTTTCCATATAAATGGAATTCCACAATTATGTGAACAAGTGATAGCATTGGTCAGACCCAAAAGATATAATGGTGTGTGCTTGAGGGATCAACCACGGGTAAGACAAAATTACGAACATCGTTGGTTCTGATTTGATTTGACGATAGCCCATACTCAAATCAACGATTGGATAAGATAATAGCGCCGACAATTGATCACGAGGATCATTCAATGAAGGTATCGTCTTTCTTCAAAATACACACACAGAAAGATATCCCTTAACATGAACTAAGTCAGACAAGCTTTTATCTTCCAACTCTCCAAGTTGTTGTTCAGCTTACCAACTAGCTCAGGGGTATCCAACACAGATTCTTGGAGAAGGAGTGATTTATAAGAAAACCAACTTGATCACGAACTCAACATAGTGGTCAGGTGACAACCTGGTAATACTTCCGAGAGGATAATCGGAAAATCACGAACCACCGATATGCTACTAAGCTCGAGAACAATCTTGCTTCCGAGGCAAGATGATGTGATCAAATAAGCAAGGATTGACACATTCCTAACTCATTGATCGAAGAGTGCACTGGAAATATGGACTAGGTAGCACAATCATACTTAGGGTGATGATTCAAAAATCAACATGCTAAGAGTGAGGTTATTATCCTTTAACTACTAAGCAACGGAGTTGCTAGGAGTATAGATTTCACACATCACGAATCACTTGTCGGTATTCCGGTTGCGACAACACGGAACCGAGGAATGAGTAATGATGGCGAGGAGTATTACTACATCAAGAATTCATAGGATGGTGTGCAATTCCCATGACATTCTTGATATAAAGATGGTAATACTCCAAGGTAGAACAGAACAAAAGCTGGATTAGTATTTGATCTGCCGAGTACGACTGCTTTGACCCAATCCTGGAAATGGACAAGGTACTGGAGTTCATTTCTCCTAGTCATTCTGGAATAGAATGGCTTGACGGACCACAAGAATAATAAGCATCGATGAGCTCGAGTGCACAACTACTCTTGTCTATCAATTGATAGACGAGGGTCAGAAGACAACTAAGAGGGACAACTCAAAAGAACATATGATTTCCTGAGTTGTGGATGCATGGATTAGAATGTCGAACGAGTTCAACATATTTCTTCCAAACAATTCATGTAGAGAGGTAGGACTGGCAGGGTCACAACATAGAATCGATAATTCATCGAGAGCACTTTTGTTGTGATCTTTTGGTTCAACGAGGAACTGCTGCCATAAGTAGTTCATGGTATTTGGAAGAATGATATACCACGAACCTCGAGAACTATCGCAAAGTTTACTAATAACCTAAAGGAACAAGCAAACACTATCAACATGAAGTGAGTAAGGTGAATATCGGGTTCAAAACCCACGAGTAGAATACCTACTAACTAAATTGCATCATGGGATGCTTTCGGGAATAAAGGCCAGAATCATCACACTGGGATACAAATCATGGCTAGATTACTAGATGATCCCCTAAGACACCTAGGGTCATAATAATAATTCCAACATATATGTCGAGGCAATAGAATACCTCAACTCAGCAATTAGTGTGATTAACCTGGCCCAAAAGAACATCAAAACCAGAGGGAAAGGATTTGCAAGTGCATCAGATTATTTAGAAACCTGGGATGACTCGGACAGCATAACGGCTGTAAATGCTCAAAAAGATTGGAGACATGCTACAAAAATGGTGGCATAGCCACTCCGAAGCACAATATCAAGGTTTCGAGATCAACAGTTATGAACATATGGAAGTAGTAAAACTGAACTGAGATTTGAAACTAACAATTCTATAAGTCTATGGATTAGTAACACGTCATCCTAATAGATAGATGAGAAGGCCTAGTTCTTAATCCCCGTAGAAGAGAAGAGGATGACTCAGATCAGAAGGCCATGAGGTATAAGGAGTAAAAAGAGCCTTACGTTCCATCCCACAATCAATTCCCTTATATAACTAAAGCATTTCTAGACACAACTTCAACCAGTTTGGCTTGGTAATCCTACAGGCAGTCAGGCTCTGATACCAAAGCTGTCAGGACCCCGACTCAATGCCACATCGATCTAGCATGTAACACCTCATATCACTTTGCGGCCTCAAGCACGGTATTCCCACGGGTGTCGCCTTACCTTTTCCCGGGACCGTTTGCGCCTTTTGGCACACGTATATGATAGTATCGCTAGCATCCATATGATAAGGAGCCCAGGCTGACATGGCTAGTCGTAAACCCAAAGTGGCACAAACTTACAGGGACATGCATCCATGACCCAGCATCGAACGTGTCGGTCATCAGCGAGTGAATCCAGGCTGTAGCACTGGGCTAGCAGGACTCCGGTGAACCGAGCTGTAGCGGGCTAACAGGACTCCGGTATTCATCGCGTGACATTTCCCCGAAGGGACAGACACATGAACGAAGAAGGACACATGCCGGCTAGCCTAAGTGTTCCGGAGCAGTAGCAAGCTACCATGGCTCGGTGGAAACACTAGGAGACATTTCCCGGTAAGAGAGGCTACTAAGGATAAACAACTAGGTAGTCAGATCCCACACATACCAAGCATTTCAATAACATACACACAATATGCTCGATATGTGCAAATACAACATGGCATCACAACATGACTCTACGACTCAAGTCTTTATTCATTAGGCTCCGAGGAGCGAGATATTACAAACATGGGTCTCACGACCCAACATTCAGAGCATACAAGTCAAAGCACAAGCGGAAGCTATCATGTCTGAGTACAGACATCTATAAATGAAAAAGACTGAGAAGCCTAACTGTCTACCAGATCCTGCCGAGGGCACAAGATCGTAGCTGAGGTATCAAGCTAAACGTCGAAGTCCACGCGGAACTACTAACGAGACCGAAGTCTCTCTGCAAAAAACATAAAATAGGCAAACGTGAGTACAAATGTACCCAGCAAGACTTACATCAGAACTAACTACATATGCATCATTATCAACAAAGGGGATGGTGGGGTTTAACTGCAGCAAGCCAGCTTTGACTCGGTGGCTATCCTAAACTACGACTGCAAGTAACTCTTTTGAGGTGGCGCACACGAGTCCACATATTCACCATATCAATACACCACTATGGATCCGCTCCCGTCTCCCTACGAGAACGCCATCCATAGCACTCACGCTTATCTTGCGTATTTTAAAGTATCCACTTTCACTTGTCTATGAACTGTACAGGCAACCCAGAAGTCCTTTACCGCGGACACGGCTATTCGAATAGATCATATTAACCCTGCAGGGGTGTACTTCTTCATACATGTTTCCACCACTTAGCGTCTGCACACGACATGTGCTCGGCAGACTTCAAGCGAAAGCCGACGTGGGTGTAGACCACGACCTACCTAAACACTCAAGTCTCTAGTCCAGGTTTATCGCCTATTCGGGTTCCATCCATGAGGAGATCTGGCCGGGGTTTCGCTCACAGCCCCAAACGATGTGAACAGGGCTCCGAGACACCAAACGGGCGCCCGGTTTACCCGGCCATGTGCCTACCGCATCACAGCCCACCCCTTCGGTCAGCGCTGCGCACGGCCTCCAGCATACTACAAACACCAGAAACTACTTGCAACTCCTGGACAGAGGACAAGGGTGAATAAGAAGTCGAGCGGGGTCATACTTCAGGGCCCAATGTATGGTAGTAGCTGAATCATGGATCACAAACACAGAACTCAGTTCCTAAGGACGGCTCCAATGAGACAACCCACCATGTACTCCTACATGGCCTCTCACCGATACCTTTACCAAATCGTGTTCGCACACTTAGCTCACACACAGTAGGACGTGTTCACACACCTCTGATTAATCCCGGATGAATCAGACCTGACACAACTCTAAGCAATAGCAGGCATGACAAACAAGCATGAATGAGTAGGCACATCAGGGCTCAAACAACTCCTACTCATGCTAGTGGGTTTCATCTATTTACTGTGGCAATGACAGGTCATGTAGAGGATAAAGGGGTTCAACTACCGCAGCAAGTAACAGATGAATCTTTGTTGTCCTAATGCAGTAAAAGAGAGCAGGGCGAGAGAGTGGGATTGTATCGGAATGAACAAGGGGGTTTTGCTTGCCTGGCACTTCTGAAGATAGTATATTTCTTCATTGGTGTCATCGATCACATCGTCAGTATCACGTCTATCGAGAGGGGACAAATACCGGCAACACAGAAAAGAACACAATCAATGCAATGCACAATATGATGCATGCTGTGACATGGCATTATGAATGTGTTTTGGGCTAATGAAAGCTAGATCAGATTGATATGAGTCCATTTGAACCAAATATTCAAATGCAAACCCATTTTAAGAGGTCATATTAGTGCATTACCTTGTTTCACCTAAACAGCAAGGTTAAAGTGTTCTAACATGCAAGAAAATGGCATAGATGGATAGATTGCATTTTTCTGATCATTTCTCATATATAATCTGTTTGATTTGGATCTACGATTGATTTTCTATGAATTTTAGAAGTTTAGGCAAATTTCTGGATTTTTCTGAATAATAATAAATCCAGAAAAGGATTTACTGCGTCAGCCTGGCGTTAGTGTGACGTCACCGGTCAACTGAGACGGTCCAGGTCAACCCTGACCTGTGGGTCCTGCCTGTCGGTGTTAATTAAACTAACTAAGTTTAATTAGCGTTAAACTAACACTAACCTAGTTTAGTTAGTGGCCTGGGGCCCACACGTCAGTGAGAGAGAAAGGGGGTCAAACTGGGTCAACCCGGGTCAAACTGGGTCAACCCGGGTCAAACTCGCCGGAGTTGACCCGGGCTCATCGCCGGCAGGGCCAGAGACGGCGGAGGGGCTCGGGATTCCTCCTCCGGCAACCAAATGGCCGTCAGAGGGTATCTACATGACGCGGGCACCCGTCCGCGTCGGATAGTGGCAGTGGTTGGGCCTGGGGTGGCCGGAGTCGTCGCCGGCGTCGACCTTGGCCGTCGCCGGAGCTCGGGTGAGCTCGGGGTCGACACTACGACGGTCGGGAAAGCTCGTATGGGGCACCTACGTGCTCTAAGCGGCGCGGTGAGCAAGATGGACGTGACGGCTGAGCCATTGCGTGGCCGGAGCCACGCCGGCGGTGAGCACAGGCGGCGGCGGGTGCGGTGAGCTCGGTCTGGTGCGTACGGTGCATGAGAGAGAGAACAGAGAGGGGGAGGATGGGCAGCAGCTCACAGTGGTCTCGACGGACGGGTCAGAGAGGTCGGGGAAGAGCTGGAGTGGTCACGGCGGCGAGGGGGATCTCCGGCGATGGCGGATCGGGATGGTTCGGTGCAGCGTCTCCGGGGCGAGCGAGCACTCGGGGCTCGGTCGAGGCGAAGCAGCGGACGACGGTGAAGCTTCTAGGCACGGAGAGGCGACGAGTGGACGGCCGTGGCTGCGGGCTTTATGACGGCGTGGGCGCGGCTGCGTCGGCCTTGGCGTCCAGGGAGTGAGGGAGAGAGCAAGGGGGAAGAATGGGGTGTCGGCGGGGTCGGGGCGGCGTCGAGGAATGGCTTCGAGGCGTCGTCGCGCTGTCCAAGCGAGGCAGGCGGCCAGGGAGCTGCGTGGCGAGCTCGGGCACGTCGCGGTGTCCCTCCTCTGCCTACTGGCAGAGGTGGGTGGTGAATGGCACGGGCCAGGTGGGCCGGCCCAGTGCAGGTAAGTGGCCACTGGCCTTTCTCTCTCTCTCTCTCTTTTCCATTTAATTCTGTTTTTTTCTATATTTCTGTATCTGTTCGGCTTTATTTAAAATACTTAAACAGATCCAAAAATCATGAAACTAATCATGGCTACTGTTTAGAATATATAAAACAGTAAACATTTTAGTTTATGATTATTTGAGCATTTAAAATATTTAATAGCATTTAAATGCCCAAATGCAAATACTATATGATTTAATTCAGTGACCAAATATGTCATGGAAAAATGTGCAACACCTCTGGTTATGGTTCTAGCATTTTCCAGAAATGATGAACATTTTTGAAAGCCATTTGGACTCACTGAAAATATTTTAGTTGATCCTGGTGAATTCCTTTGATGCTAGGGTTTAGGCAATCCCCATTTCAATCTTAAATAAAATTTAGACATGATGCAACAACCAAGCTAGTCCAAGTGCATAGCAAGGCTAGGGATGTGACACTCTCCCCACCCATCTAACGCATAACAAAGCTCTTTGGCACCAAGCGCAAGCTAATCACACGACACTTGATCAGCACAATCTTTCTGTCCGCTCTCGGGCTATGCCAAGTTATCAACTCCCCAAACTTATCAACAGATTTGTGAATATAGTGAGATGTCTGATAGTCATGGGGAAAACCGACATAGAGAATCCAAATCTGAGGCCCATAGCTAGTCATGCGCATGTTAATAGCAGCATCATGTGGGACAAAAGAAACGACTGTGTTCATGTTTTCATCATCCTCATCAAGCTCAAAGGTTGTGCCCACAACAACATCTCTAACCACAGAATCCACAAACCCAAAAATGCCAATGCCAAGCGGATAATCATCTACCTCAGTTGGAAAGAAGTTGGACTCGTGAAGTAGGGTACTACCTCCATCGAGAGGGCCCGAACCTGGGTAAACATCGTGTCCCCCACCTCTTGTTACCATTAGCCTTAGATGCACAGTTCGGGACCCCCTACCCGAGATCCGCCAGTTTTGACACCGACATTCACTACAAAAAAATACACTTCCGTGATGATACATGTTTGTCACAGCAGGTCGCGTTTTTTGTCATGCATGTACATCCATGACAAATTTATGACAGAATCAAGATAGTCATACCTGTGCTGTCGTAGAAGTGTTCCATGACATTACCAAAATTATCATCACGGAAGTGTCCACTTCCATGACGATAAATCGCGCATCACAGAACTGCTTTCGTCAAGGGTGACCGACACGTGGCATCCACCGTAACGGAACGCCGTTAAGCTATCGAGCCGGGTTTTGGATCCGATAACCCGTTAACAGCCCCGACCAATGGGGATTTTCCACGTGTAAAATCATCATTGGCTGGAGGAAACACGTGTCGGCTCACCGTTGGGACAGATGTCATCCACTCATTGGACAGAAGGCGCCTATGATACGTGGCACGACCCAACAGAGGCCCATTCCTGTGAAAAGGCCGGCCCGTTTGACTTGGTCAAAAGGTGGTGGGCCGGCCCATGGAAAGCCTGTTAACGGCCTGTTCGCATATAGCCCATTTACAACCCGCTAACCCAAGGCCCATTACACCCTATCCGAATTAGGCCCAGTCGCGTCATCTGGGCCATCCAATATGATTTCAGCCCGTTTTCACTTCTGGCCCATGTATGGCCCATGACGTATTTCGGCCCATATGAGGCCCTATGTAACTCTTGGCCTATTAACGGCCCGTGGTAAAACTGGCCCGCAATGAATAGTGTATCACTTTACACCCACTAACGGCCTGTGGTGAAACTGGCCCGCAATAAACAGTGTATCACTTTACACCCACTAACGGCCCGTGGTGAAACTGGCCCGTAATGAATAGTGTATCACTTTATACCCATTAAGGGCCCGTTATTCAGTTGGGCCGTTTCCAGCAAATGTTATCTTTTGGCCTTCTCAGAGCCCATTTATTCTTGGGCTCATTTCCAGCATTCGTTTACTTACGGCCCGTTACTGTCATTTTCTGCTTGTGGGCCAAATTCAGCCCGTGGTTACATTGGACCGTTTGTGGTCCGTTAATATGTTGGGCCGTTTTCATAGCGTTATCAAATACGGCCTATTAACGATGGCCTGTTATGGTCATACGACCCGTATAAGGCCCATTGATGATACGACCCGTAGAAGGCCCACTGTTTCTACGGTCCGTAGAAGGCCCATTGTTTCTACGGCCTGTAGAAGGCCCATTGTTTCTATGGCCCGTAGAAAGCCCATTGTTTCTACGGCCTGTAGAAGGCCTACTGTTTCTACGGCCCATAGAAGGCCCACTGTTTCTACGGCCCGTAGGAGGCCCAGTGTCACTATAGTAAATATTAGCACATGGTTATTGTGGCCTAGTTTTAAAAAGAACTGCACTGACTACAAGCAAACAAATAAACAAGACAACAAGGAAATAAATAAGCAAGCAACTTATGCTAGCCTATCACGGCTGTTACACATATTACATCCACTGGGCATCAAAGTTCGCCACCAGTGCAAATATAGGGAACAAAGCAACATATCATATACACTGGTTGTCAAAGTTGGCGACCAGCACAAATAAACGCCGCAGCAAAACAAATCCAGAACTGAAACCACCTCGAAAGATCTCAAGAAACAATATCCTGGGTACCCATAATGCTGGCAAGATGCTTAGCAAGCTTATTAACTTTCTCTTGTTTGGCACTTAAATCCTCCAGCGCTTGCTGTTGCACCAGAAAATATGCATCTGAATTCTGCAGGGACTTCCTCAGTCCTTCAGCTTCCTGTCGCAGCACATCTGATCGATGTCTTTCAACTTGAAGTTGAGACTCAAGAAGATGAACTGATTCAGGCAGCGAGTTCGAAGAGCTTGTGCCACCAGTAGTGGCCAGTAACTCAAACACTACATCAAGACAGGACTTTTGGGTTCCCTCACTGTCGTCAAGATAGTTTTTATCAGCTTTCTTGGAGACCAACAGGGATGTCTCACTATCTTGAACCTTATCTGCATTACTTCCTTTACCGTTGGATAACGCGGTATTGTTCTCCAATATTTTGTCCGCATTCTAAAAGAGAAACAAGCAGACACATCACATGTTTACCATGTTGTATATGAAACTCATTTTGGTAAATGAGTTCAGTAGTAAAGTGGACAGGATAACAGCATGAAACAAACATATATCTATGTGCCATGGTCACTTTATGGTCTATATCATTCTAGTTTTTGTTGCCAAATCAAGATAGAGACACAGTTCAAATAATATTTGTTCAAGACAAAGCAGAATAGACAGAATATAAGTGTGGGTAACTATAGAGCAATAACAACACTTGTAATGTGCATGACATGAGAACATAACTGTTGATTCAATTGAAACTGAAATCAACATAGAGCAGGTTACAACAGCAAACTAGTTAAAGAAACAGTTTTAAAACATACCTGTTGTGCCATTGGAGTTTCAATTCCATCCTTCAAATTTGAAAATAGTTGGTATGAGTAAATACAGTAATGCAAGAGCAAAGGAGTATGAACCATAGCTACAGAACCTGACCTGAGAACAAATCTTCTTCTCCTTTAAGTGTTGAGTTGGGATTCGGAGTGGTGGTCCTCGTGCTTTGGGCACTGCAGTTCCCTTACTAATCGCTCGTGTTTGGATGCTCTATGGTGGAGACGGTGCTGTGTCAACTGGAACTGGGTTACTATCTACCGGGGTTGGGGTTAAAAGGGGTGTAGCTGGTTCTCCGTCCAACTAGGTAGGGGTACAATCTGCGAGAGTCTGGGTTATGTGTGGTGGATCTGGTCCTTGGGCAAGTACAACCGTGGTTCTATCTGCATCAACTAGTAGCACTATCTTTTCTGAAGACCGTGTTGTTACTCCCTTAGATACTGCCATCACGCTCTCCAATTCAAATGGCTGATAAACAAGAAAAGTAATTGAAAGTATAGACATTGTATGATAGACAGGTGCAATGGATAGTGGGGAATAAAAGAGGGCATGAAATAATTCATATTTATGTTGTCTAACCAAATAGGATAACATGACACAATTTCACATATATGATGGCTAACTAAACAGGATAGCATGACACAATTTCACATTATGATGGCTAACTAAAAAAGATGGAAAGACATAGTTCAAAATATGAGACTATGTAAACAGGATGACATGACATAACTATATAATGTGTTTATTAAATAGGTTGGCATGCCATAATTCACATACATTCATGGATAGAATGCCATAATTCTAAATATGATGACTGTAAACACTAAACAGGATGAGATGATATAACTATATGATGTCTTTATTAAATGGGTTGCCATGCCATAATTCAGATAGATGATGTGTATGTACTATGTAAACATGATGGCATGATATAATTCAAATATATGATTTATATAGTAAGCAAGTAAGCAGATGGCAATCTATATATGATGTAAAAACTAAGCAATGCAAGACAACATGCATGACATGGGTAAAATAACCCTACCAAGTTTGAGCATAGACCTCAGGGGGGAAATAGGACTGGTCATCAGTCTCTGAATCCTCCTCTGAGGAGCTCTCTGTAGCCAGCAAGATGTCTGCTTCAGCAGGTAGCATTGTATGCTCTGAATACCTTGTTTTCACTCCAGATACTTCCATCACCGCTTCAAATGGCTGATGCACAGGAAGAGTAGTTGAATATAGAAACGTTGTCGACAAATGGAACACGTAATACAAAAAAATGATAGCATGATATAATTCACATACATGATGATTGGCTAAACAGCATGGCATTGCATAATTCACATATATAATGCCTTTGCAACAAGATAGCATTGTATAATTCACATATATAATGTCTTGCAACAAGATGGCAATGCATAATTCACATATATGGTAATTAGACACTGAACAGGTGGCATTCACACAAAGCATGTCTAAACTAATCAAATTGCATAGCAATGCAAGACACCATACGCACGATATGAGCAACATAACCCTGCCAAGTTAGAGCATACACCTCGGGGGGGGGGGGAATAGGACTGGTCATCTGTCTCTGAATCCTCCTCCGAGGAGCTATCCGTAACCAGCGAGATATGCACTTCGTCAGATAGCATAGTCTGCTCAGAAGACCTTGTTTTCACTCCAGAATTTGCCATCACTGTGTCAGATGGCTGATGCACACGAAGAGCAGTTGAATGTACTAACATTGTTGACGAATGTAATATGTAACGAAAAAAAAGATGGCCTGATATAATTTACATATAAGATGACTGGCTAAGCAGGATGGCATTGCAAAATTCACATATATGATGCCTGGCTAAACAAGGCGGCGTTGCATAATTCACATAAACAATGAATAAACTAAACAGATGGCATTCGCACAAAGGATGTCTAAACTAAGCAGATGACATATTTGATGTATAAAGTAAGCAATGCAAGACACCATATGCATGATATAACCAACATCAGCATGCCAAGTTAGAGCAAAGACCTCAGGGGGTAAATAGGAGTTATCTTCTCCATCTGACTCCCCCTCAGAACAGATATCTTCCTCTCGATTACAATCCGAAATGCGTGGAGGGGGGGCTGCCTTTGCGCCTACCATGGAGCGACGTCTGCATGAAATTATATTGCCACGCAAGGCTCGTCTCTTTTGCTCTACATGTTCAGTTCCATTGTCTACAATAACTGTCATGCATAGGAATAAAACATAGTGAGATTATGTAAGGAGTGCATGCAGAAATCCAGAGTGATGGTAGCAACCTGTGGATAGACCCAAAACCAATAATAGCAGGCAGATAATGGCTTCAGTTAATAAATACAAATAATGGCTTCTTTACTGTTTGTTTCCCACCCAACATGAAACTCATAGTATACACCGGAGTTTAACCAGATAGTAGATAGATACTATTGATAGCGGCCCCGATATGTACCCCACAACCATTTAAAAACTCAAGTTTGACCATTAGTTTGGAGCTGACTCAGAGTCTAATCGGTGAACAGGACGATAAAGTAGGATGTAATATTAAGCGATGCATAACGTAAGCAGACACAAAAGAGTGCGACCTCTCTTGCGGACCCGTGTAGTCCTCGAAGTCATCTGCTCGGTTGATGATGGTAATGCAGTTTTCATGGCTGCCAGCGGCGGGGAAGAAGATCTGAGGCGGCGAAAGACAGTCTGGAGGCCGGATCCTTGCTCTGCTGGACCCTTCTATCGTTGGAGCAGCTGAGCTGGGGTGGACGATGGCGCAGCAGGACCGGGACAAACCACGCAAGGTTTTCTTTGACAACTATCTGTAAGAGAAGTAATTTTGTAAGGGCTCGTTTGAATTTGAGGATTCCAACAATGCAGGGATAGGAAATAGACAGGAATAGGATAGGAATGCACGTGCAAAACAGAGAATTTAAAAACACATGATTTCTGCCAATCTAGGTGTTTGATTCACAACAATTGGAAGATCACAGGATGCAAAGAAGCATGGTGAGATTAAGTCAAATCACAAGAAAATGTACGGTTATAATGCTATTATGCTACTATCTCTTAGTCTTGTGCTTCATGAATAGGAATTTGAAAAGGAGGACAAGTGAAAATTAAAATTCCTACGTTTTTTCTTTCAAGGAGACACTAAAGGAACAAATCCGTGTGCTCAGTGGACAATATATATAACATGTAGAGTAAAAAAGAGATGCAACAAGTGTACAACCTCTTTGGCGAAGCCATGTCGATCTCAGCGTGATTGGGTTGGCCGGTGAGGATGCTCTGGCTGACTTTGCTGTCGGAGGAGGGGAAGAAGATCTTAGGCGTCTGGAGATGGAGCCCGAGGTACTGCTCCGCTGTGATGGAGGGTTTCGTCGTTGGAGCAGCTCCGGTGAGTTGTACGACGCCGAGGCCGAAGCAGGACAAGAGAGACAACGAACAACGTTAACCTGAGTGGAATTCTAATAGCATCTCCAATACATGATGTAAAATACATAACCACAAAGTGCTAGATGTAAAATACATCAGCCGCTCATCTCTGAACTTAACTGTCGAAACTGAACCTAACTGTCGAAACTGAATTTTGCTGTCAAAACTGAATTTTGCTGCTGAAACTGAATGCACTAGCAAGGTGAGGCTACACGTCAGTCGATTTTGCAGCCGTTGGATACAAAATCAAGGGCCTGTGGTTCATCTTCAACCTCCACCCCCTGAGCCGCCAGCCACCACCGGCCAAACAGCAGCCCCCCGCCGCCCGTGGCCGGCGGTGCACCGCCCCGCCCGCCCCGAAAACACTCCCCACCGCTAGTCTGCCGCCGCCCCGGCCATCCCTCTAGGCCCCCCATGCCGAGCTTTTTCTCCGGCGATCCCCACGCCATCGCCCCGCCACCACCGGCGACCACCGCCCCCATCCTGAACCTTAAGATAGATAGTGGGGTACCTCTCCAGCGAGCCCCCCTCCTTGCTGCGACTGGTTCTTCCTTCACCCCGGCGAGCCCACCCCTTGGAAATCGACTGACCAAAAAGTCGATTCAGTCGACTGATGTGTAGCCAAAACGGAGCAGCATCGCAAGCAAGAGCAAGAGCGAGAGCAAGAGCAATAGCAATAGCAGACCAGGCAGGGGACCGAGAGCAAGAGCAGAGCAGCAGCAGCTCCTACTGATGTGGATGTCACCGCCGAGGGAGCGATGCCGTGGAGGAAGTGGCCGGCGACGCCGCCGTGGATGGAGCCGCGCCGTGTCGGCTCGGGACCGAGCACCGGCAGCACCGTGAGATCGAATCAAGAAGAAAATGCGACGATTAGTGTACAACCTCTTTGGTCGCGCCAATTAGGCCGCAGCTTCATCCGAGGAAACGATGATGATGATGCACTTCCGATGGTGCAGGTGAAGACGGCGGTGTGGGAATGGAGGTGGCGCGAAAGACGAGGGGAACATCGGGGTAGCTCCTTGAAGGTGGAGGATGGGGTGGCTGAACCGGCGGGACGATGAGATCGACAACGGATCCTCATCCGGTACGGTGGATGAGGGACGTCGAGGTGTTGCTGTGGACGACGTTGTCGGGGAAGAAGCTCCGGCTGGGTGGCGGACGGAGTAGGGTGTGGGGTTTCGTCGCGGGTTTTCGTGGCCTCGGTGTATGAATGGGTGGGCGGATGGGATGGCAGTGGGGAACCATGGCTTAGAGACGCGCTTGTCCGAAATACGGGGTAAGTTATGAAAGTATCCCCCACCGATTTGAGGCGGTTCTTTCGGTTCAGGGGTACCACGGGCATTTCGCCTGTCGGGATTTCACAGGAGGTGGGAGTTTTCGCGCGCGTTGTAATTTCGGAATAGCAAGGCGCGGGTTGAGATGGAGGGAGTTGTCGGAGCACAACGAGACAAAGATATATCTTAAATATTTCGGGCTAACAAGGCGCGGGTTGAAATTTCCGGACAAACCTAATGTGTACTGTACCAAATCAATGCGCACTACAAATGTCATTCAAAACTTTGAATTCATGTTATGTTTAATTAAAATATTTCGCTACGTGTATAATGCATGCAACCTACTACTCAAATGAACGTTTTAGTGCATTCCAAACGTATATACTACCGCTTCAATATGAATTAAATTTGAATAAGATCTACAGTAATGATTGTTGTGAAGTCAAAGCATTTGAATTCATTTCTCTGTTTTAATAAGATCTACAATCATCATTATTGTCAAGTTAAACCATCGTTTGTGTATTATCTTCACAGCACACCACATGATCGGTATCGAGTTACATATGAACTATGTGTACTATATGAACTCGAACTAGATTTTTTGAATGCACTTTATTTTGATTTCAAATCACATTACATTTCTAGCTCTAGCTAGATCTTCATAATCCAAACCATGTCTCATATGTATAATGTGTTTAGCACATTATGTATGGTGCCCCGCCCCCTACGCCTACAAGTATTTAGATGTGAGTTGCAAACTCCACACATTACCACAAATTCAAATAAAATGTGAGAATGTTTGATATATAGTATTGTTTAGATTGCTCGATATTTAGTTGTAAGCTGCAAACACCGCACATTATCACAAATTCAAATAAGATGTGAGATTGTTTGATGTATAGTATGGTTTAGATTGTTCGGCATTTAGCTGTGAGTTGCAAACGCCATGCATTATCACATTATGGTATAACATGTGCACAACACGTGTATCACCGCTATATTCATGCATGCAATGTTTAAAACACTATGATCTCCTATTCAAATATATGAATCCGCTTTCATATCAAATTATGATCTTTGTTAGTCTCTTACACCCACACAGTCCTCTAACCTTTGTAGCTACCACTAACTTTCTCTCTTGCATGCACACGCCCTCCTCGCCCTCCCCCTCCCTCGGCATTCTATCCACCGGGCACATTCATTTTTTCCTTTAGGTCGTTCTCCCAGAGTCTCCACAACTCCTTTCCGACAGACATCGATCGATAAACCTCTCCGGCGATGCCTGCCTACAACATACACACACAGCTTCAATCTCCTCCTTTATGTGTCCTGGCCTCATGTCTCCCATATGGTCAGACACACGTGTAAACTCTCACCCCTCTTTTAATCGATCTCACAACCGCACACTCCTCCCCCTATCCAGCTAGTAGTTGGGCCTCTCGCACCACCTCCTAGCTCCATTCTCTCTGTCTATCCGTCTCGCTGGGCCTTATTTGCCTCTAACAAATGGACGTACACCGACCGATCTCTCGCAATACATATAGCCAGCTAGGTCCTTATAACTCGTTTTACCCACACATCGATCGATCTACCTCATTGGTTGTGTCTCTCCCTTCCTCCAACAAACAACAATTGATCTACCGATCTAGTTAGGTTTGCTTACCAAACACATGGTTCCCCTTCATCATCCATGGATGCGTCCCGACAGATCTATCACGCACAGGCACACACAGAAACACATCCCCACTCTTATTGATAGCATTGTAGTTCCACCCTCAGTTTGTCTAGCAGGCCTCTCCCAACATCTCTGAGAAGCAACTCCATCACCCATCCAGCACTCTACCCCTCTCCCTCTGAGGGAGTCCTGGACTAGGGGGTGTCCGGACAGCCGGACTATCATCGTCCGCCGGACTCCAAGACTATGAAGATACAAGATTGAAGACTTCGTCCCGTGTCCAGATGGGACTTTCCTTGGCGTGGAAGGCAAGCTTGGCGATACGGATATGTAGATCTCCTACCATTGTAACCGACTCTGTGTAACCCTAGCCCTCCCAGGTGTCTATATAAACCGGAGGGCTTTAGTCCGTAGGACACAACATCCATTACAACAATCATACCATAGGCTAGCTTCTAGGGTTTTAGCCTCCTTGATCTCGTGGTAGATCCACTCTTGTAATACACATCATCAATATTAATCAAGCAGGACGTAGGGTTTTACCTCCATCAAGAGGGCCCAAACCTGGGTAAAACATCATGTCCCTCGCCTCCTGTTACCATCCGCCTAGACGCACAGTTCGGGACCCCCTACCCGAGATCCGCCGGTTTTGACACCAACATTGGTGCTTTCATTGAGAGTTCCTATGTGTCGTCACCGATAGGCTTGATGGCTTCTTCAATCAACAACAACGCCGTCCAGGGTGAGACTTTTCTCCCCGGACAGATCTTCGTGTTCGGCGGCTTCGCGCTGCGGGCCAATTCAATTGGCCATCTAGAGCAGATCAAAAGCTACACCCCTGGCTGTCAGGTCAGATTTGGAAGCCTAAACTTCACGGCGGATATCCGCGGAGACTTGATCTTCGATGGATCCGAGCCGCAGCCGAGCGTGCTGCACTGTCACGATGGGCATGATCTAACTCTGCCGCCGGACAGTACCTTGGAGGCCGCACACGAATCCGCTCCGACCTATAGTCCGGAGCCGATTGCGCAGATCGAGGATGGGTGGCTGGACACCGCCTCGGGGGCTGCGACGTCCATGGCGATGGAGTCAAACACTGACCCCGTCCCTAATAAAGCTTGTGACTCGGAGGTGCCGGACTCCGAACCTCCTGCGCCCTTGCCAGTCGAATCCAATTGGGCGCCAATCATGGAGTTCACCGCCGCGGACATCTTCCAACACTCGCCCTTCAGCGACATCCTAAATTCGCTAAAGCATCTCTCGCTATCCGGAGAGCCCTGGCCGGATTACGGCCAGGACGGTTGGGATGTGGACGACGAAGAAATTCAAAGCCCACCCACCACCCACTTTGTAGCCACTGTCGACAATCTAACCGACATGCTAGACTACGACTCCGAAGACATCGACGGTATGGACGACGATGCCGGAGACGAACAAGAACCAGCACCCACAGGGCACTGGAAGACCACCTCGTCATATGACATATACATGGTGGACACCCCAAAAGATGGGGACGGCGAAGAAGCAGCGGAGGCAGATTCCTTAAAGAAACAGCCCAAGCGCCGGCGTCAGCGGCGCCGCTCTAAATCCCGCCACAACAAGAATGGAGATTCCGGCACAGGAGATAATAACACCCCAGAAAGTGCTGAGGACAATCCCCTCCAGCAGATTTAGCGCAGGAGGATGCAGAAGCAAGCCCTCACGAGAGAGCGGCAAACGAAGAGGTCGAGGATGATAATTACATACCTCCCTCCGGAGACGAGGCAAGCCTCGACGACGACGAATTCGTCGTGCCCAAGGATCCCGTCGAACAAGAGCGTTTCAAACACAGGCTAATGGCCACAACAAACAGCCTAAAGAAAAAGCAGCAGCAGCTTCAAGCTGATCAAGACCTGCTGGCCGACAGATGGACTGAGGTCCTCACGGCCAAAGAATATGAAGTCGAATGTCCCTCCAAGAGCTACCCAAAATGCAAGTTTCTCCCCCGATTAGAGGAGGAAGCATACGTACCTTCATCACCAGCGCATAATACGACCGACCGACCACCCCGTGGTCGCGACAGAGAGGCATCCGGGCCCTCCACCAAGACCGTACCCCGGCATCGCTCCAAAAGCGCGAAGCCAAGAGGGAACGCGCCGGACTTGCAAGATATATTGGAGGACAAAGCAAGGCAATCCAGATCCATCTATGGATCACGTGGGGGCCCCACGACCCACGACGAATACCGTCGCGCCGGATACAACAACTCCGGCCGGGCCGAACACAGCAGACAACGCTCCCTTGAGCTATGCCGTGATATTGCTCAATACAGAGGCGCCGCACACCCGCTATGCTTCACTGACGAAGTAATGGATCATCAAATCCCTGAAGGGTTTAAACCCATAAACATCGAATCCTACGATGGCAAAACAGACCCCGCGGTTTGGATCGAAGATTATCTCCTTCACATCCACATGGCACGCGGTGACGATCTCCACGCCATCAAGTATCTCCCACTCAAGCTTAAAGGACCAGCTCGGCATTGGCTTAACAGCTTGCCCGCATAGTCAATTGGGTGTTGGGAAGACCTGGAAGCCACATTCCTCGACAACTTCCAGGGCACATATGTGCGACCACCAGATGCCGATAACCTCAGCCACATAATTCAGCAGCCAGATGAATCGGCCAGACAGTTCTGGACACGGTTCTTAACAAAGAAAAATCAAATCATCGACTGTCCGGATGCAGAGGCCCTCGCAGCCTTCAAACATAACATCCGCGACGAGTGGCTAGCCCGACACCTAGGACAGGAAAAGCCGAAATCCATGGCAGCCCTCACATCCTTAATGACCCGCTTCTGTGCGGGAGAGGATAGCTGGCTAGCTCGCAGCAACAACCTCAGTAAAAATTCTGGTAGTCCGGATACCAAGGACCACAATGGCAGGTCGCGCCGAAGCAAAAATAAACACCGCATTAACAGCGACGACAAAGTGGATACGGCAGCCAACGCCGGATTCCGAGGCTCTAAACCCGGTCAGCGGAAGAAGCCATTTAAAAGAACCACTCTGGGTCCGTCCAATTTGGACCGAATACTCGACCGCTCATGCCAGATACATGGCACCCCCGAAAAGCCAGCTAATCACACCAACAGAGATTGTTGGGTATTCAAGCAGGCAGGCAAGTTAGTTGCCGAAAACAATGACAAGGGGCTGCATAGCGACGATGAGGAAGAGACCCGGCCGCCGAACAGTAGAGGACATAAGGGTTTCCCCCCATAAGTGCTGACGGTAAACATGATATACGCAACCCATATACCCAAGAGGGAGCGGAAACGTGCACTAAGGGACGTATACGCGATGGAGCCAGTCGCCCCGAAGTTCAATCCATGGTCCTCTTGCCAGATCACTTTCGATCGAAGAGACCATCCGACCAGCATCCGCCATGGCGGATTCGCCGCATTGGTTTTAGACCCAATCGTCGATGGATTTCACCTCACGAGAGTCCTGATGGACGGCGGCAGTAGCCTGAACCTGCTTTATCAGGATACAGTGTGCAAGATGGGCATAGACCCCTCAAGGATTAAACCTACAAAGACGACCTTCAAAGGCGTCATACCAGGTGTCGAAGCTAATTGTACAGGCTCAGTCACGCTGGAAGTGGTCTTCGGATCCCCGGATAATTTCCGGAGCGAGGAGTTAATCTTCGACATAGTCCCGTTCCGCAGCGGCTATCACACTCTGCTCGGGCGAACTGCGTTTGCAAAGTTCAACGCGGTGCCGCATTATGCATACCTCAAGCTCAAGATGCCAGGCCCTCGTGGAGTCATTACGGTCAACAGAAACACGGAACGCTCCCTCCGAACAGAGGAACATACAGTGGCTCTCGCGGTAGAAATACAGAGCAGCCTTCTAAGGCAATTTTCGAGTCCGGCCGTTAAACGACCGGACACAGCCAAACGCGCCCGAGCAACATCAATCAAGACCACCTGGCACGTTCCGAGCACGCGTAGCAATGCGGCCCCAACCCCAGCCCTCGCATGATCGCAAGACAAGCCCTCCGCGTACATCACTACGCTATGGAGATACCATGGGCATATGGGGAGGGGCACGACCACAACAGACCCAGAGTGTGGCTCGACCACACCAGGGGCTCCCAAGTGTGTCACCTTTTTTATTTTTTCATTTTCCTTATTTTTATATACAGGACTCCGTTCACCAGAGGCCCTGTCCGGCGGCGCACCGCCGAACTCATGATGCAACAGCCAGGGAGGGAAAAAGGCTGCGACGAACACTCAGGTGGTTTCCATTACGAGCATTAAATTTGATTATACACACCAGTCCGCAGCCCACCCCTGGAGGGGGACATGTTTAATTAGTCCAATCCCTTGCTTACTGCACTATTTGTATCATTCCACACTCATAACAGAATTCCTTAAATAAATAATGCAACATTTTTTGCTTATAATTGCATCACTTTACATATATGTTCATTAATGACATCTTGCACCCGTATATTTTGGTACGGCCGAATACACCAGGGGCTTATGTTCCCCGCATTATGGTGTGATAAGTCCGAACACTTTCACAAGTGCGGCACCCCGAACTTATAGCATTATATGAATCGGCTCCGAATCATGTCTTGGGTCAATAGTTGGGTTTGCCCGGCTCCCATGTTTTGGTACCTTACGTTCCGTTCCGTCGGCTAAGGTAGCACTGGGAGAACCACTGCGATTGCGCCCCGGTTGAGCTGGGCGAGCGCCTCAGTGGAGAAAGCTAAAACTGGCTGGCATGATAAGGCGAGAGACTGGTCGCTGTTCGAGAGGTCTTTTCGGGTCCCTAAAGACTTATGCCGCTTCGAGCGAAGAACCGGATAATGTCCGACGAAGGCATGGATAGCGCCCCGAATTTGGTCTTCCGAATACTAGGGGCTTCGCCGAAATTTAAAATTATAGAATTCTATGGCTAAGTGAGAGTGTTCAAGCATTATAAGTCCGGTTGCCTTGTTCGTTGTGTTGAGCGCCTCCCTAGATGGACCCAAAAATGGGAACAAGAGTGCTCAAATTTATCCCGAACACCCCAGCACTAGTGGCATGGGGGCTGAAGCCGACGACTTGCCATCTCTCAGATTTTTTAAAACGGCCGCACAGAAGGTAATATTTTAAATTAAACAAGCGTTGCTTAGTGCATATGAACAAAGTTTTCAGCGCACAGGATAATACATAGCGAGTCTACTCAATAATTACATCTTTGGGGCACTCATCCGCAATCTTGCGGGCACCCTTGAGGACAGTCTTATAGTACATCTCGGGCGTACGATACTCCTTGCCCGCTGGCAGCGCGTCAGTGATAAGCCTCTCCGCATCCAGCTTGCCCCAGTGCACCTTTGCGTGGGCAAGGGCCCGACGAGCACCTTCAATACAGGCGGAGCGCTTGATGACCTCCACCCAGGGGCACGCATCCACCAACCGCCGCACGAGGCCGAAGTAGCTCCCAGGCATGGCCTCTCCAGGCCACAGCCGGACTATCAGGCCCTTCATGGCCTCCTCAGCTACCTTGTGGAGTTCGACCAGCTGCTTCAGCTGGTCGCTAGGGGGCACCGGATGGCCGGCCACAGCGTACTGAGACCAGAAGACCTTCTCCGTTGAGCTCCCCTCCTCGCCACGGTAGAATGCGGCGGCATCGGGTACACTGCAAGGCAGATCTGCAAACGCCCCTAGAGAGCTCCGAATTCGGGTAAGTGTCAGGTAGTTTACATTAACATGCTTGCTTTGCATGAAAAATGCCTTACCCGCCGCTATTTTCTTCACATCCTCAACCTCCTGAAGGGCCTTACGGGCCTCGGCCTTGGCGGACTTGGCACTTTCGAGAGCCAAGGCGAGCTCAGACTCTCGAGTCTTGGAGTCGCGCTCCAAACTCTCATGCCTCTCCATGAGAGCCTGGAGCTCTTGCCGCACCTCCGCCACCCGCGCCTCCTGCTTCTCTCGCTCTGCCCGTTCCGCGGCCGCATTGCGTTCGGCCGCAGACACAGCCTCCTTCAGTGTCGCCACCTTGTTCGTGGCCCCTGCAGTACCCATGTTATCCTTGTTATTCTTGGCAACCTAAATCCTTTTCTGTAAGGTAACTATTCAAAGTGGTGTTACTCACCTTCTTTGTCCTCGAGCTGCTTCTTAGCACGGCCGAGCTCTTGCTCGGACCGCTCGAGACCCTGCTTCAATGCACCGACCTCCGCAGTCAGTGCGGCAGAGGTCAGCAGCGCAGCCTGCAAACCCATATTGACATACTTTTTAGCAACCCTGCGTATATCTTTTTAGATCCTCAGTCTGGCTTTTCTTTCCGAACACCGAACCGAGCATCAGGGGCTACTGTCTATGCGGTATTAGATTATATATTTTTAACTTCTTACCTCAAAGCCTGTTAGAAGGCTACTGCAGGCTTCGGTCAGCCCGCTCTTGGCGAGCTGAACCTTCTGAATCACCGCACTCATGATAGTGTGGTGTTCTTCCTCGATGGAAGCGCCTTTGAGCGCCTCCAGCAAGTTGTCCGGCGCCTCCGGTTGGACAGAAGCCGCCGGCGTCACGGTCTTGCCCTTCTTGCGAAGGGGCCGCCTGCCGGACTCCGGAACCACTGCGAGTTCCGATGTGGTGTCCGGCGCAAAGTCCGGGAGGCTGCCTTGCGGCGCCTCCGGAGCCTCCTCCTGATGGTTCCCTTCCTGGGATCCCACCTCGGCGTCCTCAGCGGCGCGAGGGGTGGAGGCAGTCGGGATGGAATCCACATCCGATGGAGCCAACGACCCGCTCGACGAAGCGGGGAGATCATCATCAGCCAGACTACAGGCAGTGTGTGGCATTAGAAGGCCGCTATGTGACATAAAAAGAAATTATAAATCATTCCGGAATCCGGATACTTACGATCTTGCCGGAGGCCTGGCCCTTGAAGGCCACTCTTTGCCGCCAATGTTGGTGTTGGCGGAGCTGTCCGGGGGAATAGTTCTTCCCCTCTTGGACCCTTCGGCCTCCCCTGTTGGGGAAGCCTTCCTCTTCCTCTCTCCCTCCTCTGGGAGAGGGTCTTCTTCCTCCTCCTCACCTTCAGGGGAGGAGTCCGCCTCGGAGTCGTCAGACACCTGAAAGCGGGAACTCTTTCGAGTACCCGTGGCCACCTTCTTGGCCTTCTTCTCCGGCACCACGTGCGGTGTCGGAACCAGCAGCCCCGCTAGACGGGCGCCTACTGGGTTTTCTGGCATGGGAGCCAGGCAGATGATCTGCTTGGCCTCCTTCATCCAGTCCTGTAAAAGGAAAAGGGAAATTGAAACCCGCTTAGAGTCAAACTATTAACAACAAGTGTCCCGTAAAGGGGTAGAATCACTTACCTCGTCAGCTAGACGCTGCGAGTGAAATCCACGATCTTCAGTCGCGGATGCGGGAGCTTCGGCTCCCTTGAACAGCACCCTCCAGGCGCCTTCGTACGTCGTGTCGAATAGCCCGCTTAATGCCTGGTGCTGTGCCAGATCGAACTCCCACAGGTTGAATGCCCGTTCTTGGCATGGGAGAATCCGGCGGACGAGCATGACTTGGACCACATTAACAAGCCTGAGCTTCTTGTTCACCAGCTTCTGGATACAGGCTTGGAGTCCTGTCAGCTCCTCCGAACTGCCCCATAGCAAGCCCTTCTCTTTCCAGGAGGTGAGCTGCATGGGGATACCAGATCTGAACTCGGGGGCTGCCACCCATGTAGGGTCGCGCGGCTCGGTGATGTAGAACCACCCCGATTGCCACCCCTTGACGGACTCCACAAAGGCCCCTTCGAGCCAGAGGATGTTGGGCATCTTTCCCAACATGGCACCTCCGCACTCCGCTTGAGTCCCCTTCACTACCTTCGGCTTGACATTGAAGGTCTTGAGCCACAAGCCGAAGTGGGGCTGGATGCAGAGGAAGGCCTCGCACACGACGATAAATGCCAAGATGTTGAGGATGAAGTTCGGTGCCAGATCGTGGAAATCCAGGCCGTAGTAGAACATGAGCCCCCGGACAAAGGGGTGAAGTGGAAAGCCCAGTCTACGGAGGAAGTGGGGAAGGAAAACGACCCTCTCATGGGGCCTGGGGTGGGGATGAGCTGCCCCTCGCCGGGCATCCGGTGCGCGATGTCGCCGGAAAGGTATCCGGTGCTGCGCAGCTTTGTGATGTGCTCCTCCTTAACGGAGGAGGCCAACCACTTGCCTCCCGCTCCGGACATGGTCGGAGAAGGTCGAGACGAGATGCGTGAACTTGGGCGCTGGAGCTCGAGTGCACGGAGATGGATAAGCAAAGGAGGAAGAAGGCGTAGGTGAAAAGGTTGATCCTTATCCCCTTATATATAGGCGGACGAAGACTATGCGTCCCCACCGGCCTAGTAAAACTCGCTTATCCCCCAAGCGCCACCATCAATGGCGCGGTTGGGTTACCAACGTCCATATTGATGAGAATCCCGGAATAAGGGGAACACGATCTCTGCTTTGACAAGACGTGCCAAGGAAACCGCTTCGCTAAACGCGCTGAGGCGGTATAATAAAAAACGATGCAAGTAAAGGCTTGGTAGTGGTGTGACGTCATGCCGCAAAATATGTCAGCATATTGAACTTGTGTATATATTAGTCTCTCTACGGTGGAATGTGGAATTTATTTTGCAGAGCCGGACACTATCCAGGTGTTCGCAATCTTCCATGGATTATTCGGAGGAGGAACCCACCTTGCAATGCCGAACATTATGCGCGCCAGACTCATCGTCATTGAAGCCAGGTTCAGGGGCTACTGAGGGAGTCCTGGACTACGGGGTGTCCGGACAGCCGGACTATCATCGTCCGCCGGACTCCAAGACTATGAAGATACAAGATTGAAGACTTCGTCCCGTGTCCGTATGGGACTTTCCTTGGCGTGGAAGGCAAGCTTGGCGATACGGATATGTAGATATCCTACCATTGTAACCGACTCTGTGTAACCCTAGCTCTCCCCGGTGTCTATATAAATCGGAGGGCTTTAGTCCATAGGACACAACATCCATTACAACAATCATACCATAGGCTAGCTTCTAGGGTTTTAGCCTCCTTGATCTCGTGGTAGATCCACTCTTGTAATACACATCATCAATATTAATCAAGCAGGACATAGGGTTTTACCTCCATCAAGAGGGCCCGAACCTGGGTAAAACATCGTGTCCCTCACCTCCTGTTACCATCCGCCTAGACGCACAGTTCGGGACCCCCTACCCGAGATCCGCCGGTTTTGACACCGACAGCCTCCCTCTCCCTCCCTCTCTCTCTCCTCTCTCTCTCTCTGTCCCATCATATTTCCCGTCCTTCAGTTATGTATGGATGTCGACCGATCTCCCTCATGACATAGCTGCGTCTCTCCTTCTCAACACATATACGAGTCGTTCTACCTCTATAGTTAGGCCTCTGCCTCCCCCTCCCCCCACCCCCTCCCCCCCACACACCAATACATCAAGCGCTCTAGTCATGTCTCCCTGCCACACACAAACTTGACATGTGCCCTATAACATTCCGGTAGGCCAGTTGCCCTATATCTTTGACTTGCACACACACACGCAATTTCGATGGCTCTCTTCATCGATCTCGCACCCACCCATACTTGATCCTCTCTTCAACTCTATCGATAGGTATGACCCCTCCCTCTCTTCTCGTGGATTGCCCGACTGTCGTGGATTTGTCACGGTAGATGTCTTGGTGAAAGGACTTAGTCATGGAGCCATCGCTACGGGTTAACTTGAAGGGGTTAAAGCGGACACAAAGACACGAGGGTTTATACTAGTTCGGCCCCTTCAATGAAGGTAAAAGCCTACGTATAGTTGTGATGGAATTGATGTGGTCTCGATGGCTAGGGAGTAGACAGGCTTCGCCTACGCTCGAGTTATTGTTGTCTATCTTGAACCGCCGCCGGGTCATCCCCTTATATACACGGGTGACGCCCGTCGGTCCGTGGAGTCCCATACTGTCGGTGTACTAGAATAGGGGTACCCTAGTATCCCGAACTTGTGCACGGGTAGTCGCAGCACCCCGCGGCAAGGCTTGCCGGGCGACCGCCAAGGTCCTCCGTTGGTTCCTTTGGAGCCATTCAAGAACAAAGTATTTAAGCCGAGAAGACAAGGCCCCGGCAAGAGGAGCTTGCCGGGAAGGCCAACTGAGGCACCTCAAGGAACTTGCCGCGACGCACCACGCATCCCGGCAAGGCACGGTGAGCGACAAGCTCCCGGACGCCCGGCAAGCGACAAGCTTCCGGACGCGACAAGACAACAACCGCGGCAAGGCGCTTGCCGCGGCAGGCTACCACTCTGTACCCGCGCTCCAGCGCATCCACCAACATGTCGCCCTGGGGCCGTTCTAGGCGCGCGTGGCGAGAGGCTGTGTAGCCAGCGGTGCGAGGTGGCAAGCGGAGGTGACGAGATAGCCATCATGGTGAACGGTGGCGCCCCTAACAGTCACTTTTTGCACTGTTTGGGTGATTCAGACGGGCATTTAATGCCTTTGTCCCCTGCCGTCAGGGTTAGGTAGGATGCACTGTACAAGTAGGTGCACCAACCGCAGTTCTTTTCCACTTTTACCCTTGCATGCGTTGCCACCTGTCAGTGACCCCTTGAGGATATAAAAGGAGGCCCATGCGCAACGTAGAGGGGGGTTGGAAACCAGAAAACTCTCATGCTCGGTCTCGTTAGCAGTTGGAGTGTACTGTAGCTCCCAGCGCTCCCGAGCAAGAACTCAATACACACAAACATGCAGCAGTAGGAGTGTTATCTCTCCGGAGAGCTCCGAAGCTGGGTAAACTGCTCGTGTGCTTCGCCTCGATCTGCTCTTTGTGTGATCTCCGCCCCCCGCCGAACCGAAAGGGGCTCGGTCCGCCGGTCCCATAGGTGTCTGTGGATCAGTTTACCACGACATCTTTGGCACGCCAGGTAGGGGGCATCGAGGTTGTGTGAACCTGATCCGGCGTTCACACGAGCTAGATCTTCGTTTTCTTCATCAACATGCCACCGAAGAAGAAGGCTTCGGAGGTGGCTACTCCGTCCGCATCGATCCCACCGCCACCGGAGAAAACGGGTGGTGGGGTGGACGCCGCCGGCGGAGGAACGGGCGTCGACGAGGGAGCTCACAGTGCTGCCAAGTGCAAGGACAAGGCCGCGCAGACTTCGGCGTCCGTACACACACCGCGCCCATCTCAGGAGGCGCGGGACCAACAGCGTCGTGGTACTCACAGTACCTTGCGTCCGTTGGACCCAGATCGAGCTAGAGGATCTCGGGGTGCTCAAGACCAACATGCGCACCAACGAGCTGGCACGAGCGTGATACGATCGCCCAGACGGGATACTCCTCCTTCTAACTTAGTTAGGAGTCCGAGCATGTCCTGCTCCTCGCACCGTTCACCACTGCCACCCTCCACTCCAGCGGAAGCGTTGGCCCGAGCTCAACTGCTCTTGGATTACCCTCCAACGGCAGACAAGATCGACGATTGGAGGGCCACCGTTCAGAGTCTCATCGGCTTCGCCAACGGCGACACTCCACGGCAGCCAGATGCATCACAGCCGCGGCAAGGTTGCCAGGCGCGAGCCGATGGCGACAAGACCGATGGGGGTGCAACCACCGTGCACTCTCCACCCCGAAGGCCAAGATCGCCGACTTGCCGGGTCAACCTCGACACCGACTCCACAACGTCATCTGACCCTCGAGCTCGTCGCGATCAGCGCCAAGTTCTTCAAAAACGACAGCAAGAGGACGCTCCTACTCGTATCGAGCGTCAAAGAGAAGCGCGGCGTCAGTCAGACCAGCGCGCTGGGCCCGCTGTCGACATGCATGCGCCAGGGGAACCAGGTGACTTGCCGTACGCGGTAGGTTGCCCTGCGTTTACTCGTGAGTGTCAGGACCCCGACTCAATGTCACATTGATCTAGCCTGTAACACCTCATATCACTTTGTGGCCTCACGCACGGTATCCCACGGGTGCCGCCTTACCTTTGCCCGGGACCGTTTGCGCCTTTTGGCTCACGTATATGACAGTGTCGCTAGTATCCATATGATAAGGAGCCCGGGCTGACATGACTAGTCATAAACCCAAAGTGGCATAGACTTACAAGGACAGGCATCCATGACCCAACATCGAACGTGTCGGTCATCAGCAAGTGGGTTCGGGCTGTAGCACTGGGCTAGCAGGACTCTGGTACTCAATGCGTGACATTTCCCCGAAGGGACAGACACAGGAACGAAGAAGGACACATGCCGGCCAGCCTAAGTGTTCCGGAGCAGTAGCAAGCTACCATGGCTCAGTGGAAACACTAGGAGACATTTCCCGGTAAGAGAGGCTACTAAAGATAAACAACTAGATAGTCAGATCCCACACATACCAAGCATTTCAATCATACACACAATATGCTCGATATGTGCAAATACAACAAGGCATCACAACATGACTCTACGACACAAGTACTTTATTTAAAGGCTCTGAGAGCCATACATAACATACACACAAGTACGGGTCACACGACCCACATTCAAGTCATACAAGCATACAAGTCGACAGCGGAAGGTAACTTGTCTGGGTACAGACAACTAGTAAAATAAAAGAGGCTTGGGGAAGCCTAGCTATACTACATGGTCCTTCATGTGCTCAGGATCACCACCTGGGCCTTAGTCTACTCATCGATGTCAACGTCTATGAAGAACCCGTCGGAAAGGGTTGTGGCATCTTCTGAAAATATAAATTAAAGCAACATGAGTACAAAGGTACTCAGCAAGACTTACATCAGATCCTACATACATGCACATTATCAAGAAGGGTTGGTGGAGTTATTGCAGCAAGCCAGCTTTGACTCTTGGCTAAGCTATCCTACGAGACTCCAGCTTGAAATAGTTTTGCGCACACGAGTCCACTACTCACCACTTCAATACACTACCAAGGATCCACGTCCGTCTTCCTATGAAGGAGCCATCCTCGGCACTCACGCTTATCTTGAGGCTTTTAGTAGTTTCCAGTTTACTTGTCTATGAACTGTATAGGCAACCAAGTAGTCCTTTACCGCGGACGCGGCTATTCGAATAGATTAGGTTAACCCTGCAGGGGTGTACTTCTTCATACATGTTTCCACCACTTAGCGTCTGCACACGGCATGTGCTCGGCAGACTTCAAGTGAAAACCGATGTGGGTGTAGACCACGACCTACCTAGACACTCAAGTCTCTAGTCCAGGTTTATTGCCTATTCGGGTTCCATCCATGAGGAGATCCGGCCGGGGTTTCGCTCACAGCCCCAAACGATGTGAACAGGGTTCCCGAGATGCCTAACGGGCAACCGGTACACCGTGCCACGTACCTACCGCATCATAGACCACCCCTACGGTCAGCGCTGTCCACGGCCTCCAGTAAGCTACAGACACCAGAAACTACTTGCAACTCCTGGACAGAGAACTAGTGTGAATAGGAAGTCGAGCGGGGTCATATTTTAGGGCCCAATGTATGGTAGTAGCTAATTCTTAAATCACACATACAGATCTCAGTGCTTAAGGACGGCTTCAATGAAACAACCCACCATGTACTCCTACATGGCCTCTCATCGATACCTTTACCAATTCGTGTTCAACACACCACTCTCATACTGACATGATCATTTCACTCTAGCCCATCACCCAGATGAACCAGACCTGACACGACTCTAAGCATAGCAGACATAGCAAGGTAGGAACATCACATACAAGGCTCAATCAACTCCTACACATGCTAGTGGGTTTCATCTAGTTACTGTGGCAATGACAGGTCATGCAGAGGAAAAGGGTTCAGCTACCGCAGCACACAGCAGTTTGAAACGCGTTGTCTTAATGCAGTAAAAGAGAGCAGATGCGAGAACATGGGGTTGTATCAATATGATCAAATGGTTGGTTGCTTGCCTGATGGGTCGGTGCACTGGTATTGCTCTTCGTTGGGGTAATCACGGTACTCCTCGGGGGCAGAACCTGCCGCAGAGAACACCGACACACAAACGTCACCAAACAATATGCAACAGTATGATGCGTGCATGAGACATGGCAAGTATGAGTGTGTTGGACTAATGCAACTAAGACCAGATGGGTTTGAACCAATTTGAACCAAAGATTCAATTTCCAAACACATCTGTGATCTTAAATAGTGCTTTATCATGTTTTGCACTAAACAGCAAGTTAACTTGTTTAAACATGCATGGAAACAATACAGATGGATAGATTGGATTTTTCTGATCATTTTTCATATATAATTTGTTTGATTTGGAGCCATGGTTGAATTTATATGAATTTTTGAAGTTTGCAACAATTTTTGGAATTCCTGAATAAAAATAAATCCAGAAATAATTACTGCGTCAGCATTGCGTCATGCTGACCTCAGCAGGTCAACAGACCCGGTCCAGGTCAAACCTGACGCGTGGGTCCAGGGTGTCAGTGCGATTAGTTTAGTTGAAATTTAATTAAAACTAAACTAGGTTAATTAACAGGGCTGGGCCCCACCTGTCAGTGACTCAACGGAGTCAACCAGGGCCCACCCGTGGTCAAAGTCAAAGTCAGCTGCGCCGGCGTTTAGCCGCCGGCGAGCCCGACGCGGCGGTGGAAGTGGTTTTGGCCGTTCCGGCCACCAAATGGGTCGCGGAGGGCATCGGGGTGGAGCTGAGGACGAGCCGCGGCTCTTGGTGGAGTCCGTTGGGGTCGGGGTGGCCGGAGTTGGCACCGGCGACGACCTAGGCGGCGACCGGAGTTCGGTTGGAGACGAACTCGAGCTAGGGGGTGCAGTGAGGTGCGGGGAGTGCATGGTTGGGTCCAACGCGGCGTGGTGAGTGCGATGGACACCGTGAGGTGGCCGAAGCATGGCCGGGAGCACGTCGGCGACGAGATCCGCGGCGGTGCGTGCGGGTGATCTTCGTGCGGTGGCTAAACGGCTCAGGGGCGAGAGAGGAAGGGTAGGAGGGTTAGCTAGGCTCACAGAGCACTCGTAGAGGCCACCGGCGGGGTCGGGGACGAGCTGATGCGGCGACGGCGTTGAAGGGGATCTCCGGCGACGGCGGACTCAGGCGAGGTCGGTGCGGTGGACTCGGGCCTCGTGAGCACACGGGGCTCGGTTAGCTCGATGAAGTGGACGGCGGCGGAGCTCCTGGACACAACGAGACGGAGCACGGGTGGCGGGGAGAGCGGCTACGATGATGGAGCGGCGGCGGTGGCGTCGGCCATGGCTAGGGAGCGCGAGGGGGAGGAGCTGGAGAGGAGAGGAGGTGTCTGGGGGGTTCGGGGGAGAGAGAGAGGTCGATCCACGTCTCAGCTGGATGAGGGAAACGGCGAGGCGGCGAGCAGGTGCGTGGCACCCATGCGGTGCTCGCCGCCGAGCACCTTGCCTGCCTGCCTGCCGAGCCAAGCAGCTCGCTGGCGCAGCAGCTGGGCCGGTTAGTAGGCGCCAGGTAAGTTCTTTCTGTTATTTTCCTTTTTCTATTTTTCTGCAACTTTGTTGAATTTTTAAAAATACCTAAAAGGTTCCAAAATTCACCAAACTGCTCCTGGTCCAAAGTTGGATATTTCCAACATGAAACATTTCAGTTTAGGAGTATTTGAGCATTTGAAATATTTTATATAATTTTAAATGCCCAAATTCAAATACTTATCATTTAATTCAAAGACCCTAAGATGACCTAGGAAATTGTGCATCACTCTTGGCAGAGGTTCTGAACCAAGACAAAAATGATGGACATTTTAGAAGGGCATTTCAGGTTCATTGAAAAAGTTTTTAGTAAACCCTAGTTGGTTTCAGAGGGGGCTGGGGGTTCTGTCATCCCCATTTCAAGGTTCTGTTGAAGAAATAAACATGATGCAACACTCTAATGCATGGACTAGCTAGGGTGTGACAGTGAGCTGCGGCAAGTCCAGTGGCCCAGTACGAAGAACTTCAAGCCAGATGTGCCAGAGAAGTACGACGGCAAGTTGCATCCGTCGGAGTTCCTCAACATCTACACCATCGCGGTGCAGGCTGCTGGGGGACACGACGACAAGATCCTTGCCAACTACTTCCCGCTGGTGCTCAAGCCCAACGTCAGGTCCTGGCTCATGCACTTGCCGGACAACTCCATATCCTCCTGGGCAGATCTGTGCCATCAGTTTGTTGGCGCCTTTACAGGCGTCCACAAGCCTCATGGCCAGGAGAGTGATCTTCACCTGCTCGCCCAGAAGGAAGGAGAGCCCCTACGCAAGTACATTCAGAGATTCAGCCAAGTGCAGCGCAACATCCCAGATGTCCACCCTGCCGCGGTCATCAGCGCGTTCCATCAGAACATGCGAAACCGCAGGATGAGGGAGGAGATGGTGATGTGCAAAATCAGGGACATCAGTGAGCTATATGCCCTGGCCGACAAATGTGCACGTGTTGAGGAAGGGAGGAAACTCCCTGGAGAGAATGTAGGAGCAGGAGGATCTGACAGTGAGGAGGCCGCCCCGGCAAAGAAAAACCGGCGGCGGAACAATAGGAGAAAGAAAAACAAATATGTGCTAGTCGTTGAGCAGTCCGGCAACGGAGGTAGCGCCAAGGAAGCTGAGGCTGTGGCGGCCGCCGACAAGCAGGACGGATCCGGCAAGCAGTACTGCAAGATCCACCATACCAAGGGTCATGATCTCCAGAGATGCAAGAAGGTTGAGCAGCTTGTCGAGCAGCAAAAGGCTGAGTACGAGCGACGCGACAAGGAGAAGGCTCAAGAAGGTACTGGGGGATCCGGCAAGAAACGTCCCGGCCGGGGGGACGCCGCGGCAAGGCCAAGCAGCGGCAAGGAGACAGACCTCCCCGCGGCCGCGACAAGGATGAAGATGAAGACGAAGATGAATATATGGATGATGACGAGGCCGATGAGCAGGAGTTTCAGAAAGCCACAGAGGTCCTGTGCGTTGACGGCGGTGCTTCTCTGCATACTTCACACCGCCAGCTCAAGTAGTGGGTGCGGGAAGTAAATGCAGCAGAACCACCCGTCGAGTCACGCAAGCCTCTGAAGTGGTCCAGCACGCCTATCATCTTTGATATTGAGGACCACCCTGATCGCGTAACTGCGGTCGGGTGCTTGCCGATGTTGGTTTCACCAACTATCCGCAACCTCAAGGTCACTAAGATACTAGTTGACGGCGGGGCCGGCTTGAACCTGATCTCCTCCGTGGTACTCCAGAAACTCCAGATCCCTGACAGCGAGCTCGAAGAGACCGGCACATTCCAAGGAATCAATCCGGGAAGGAGCAAGCCGAAGGGAAAGGTCACGTTGCTGGTAACATTTGGCAGCGAGTTGAACTTCAGGACTGAGAGGGTCACTTTTGACGTTGCTGATTTTCCATTGCCTTACAATGGGATACTCGGCCGTCCAGCACTCGCCAAATTCATGGCAGCCTCTCACTATGCATACAACATGCTCAAGATGCCAGGCCCGATAAGTGTCATCTCTGTCCCTAGCGACAAGAAGGATGCTCTTATCTGCGCTGACAAGATTTACCGGGATGCAGCAGCCGCAACAGATCGCAAGACACTTGCCGCTGAAGCCCCCGGAGGGAAGAAGAAGAACAAGTCCGGCAAGAGCTCTGGTGCCCACTCCGGCAAGCGCACCTCTTCGGAGTGCTGCGCCACCGTCGAGAACGCACCATCGAGCTCCACCGGCAAGTGTAAGAAGGCAATGGCAGCTCCACCAGAGACCAAGAAGGTGTCCGCCAAGGAGGACGGCACTGGTGGTACCTTCACCATCAGTGCCACTCTCGACCCTAAATAGGAAAGTGCGCTCATTGCTTTCCTGCGGGCGAATGTCGACATGTTTGCATGGCAACCGTCTGACATCCCCGGTGTTCCCAAGAAAGTAATTGAGCACCACCTTGTCGTCTATCCTCATGCGCGGCCCGTCAAGCAGAAAGTCAGGAAACAAGCAGTGGAACGCCAAGAATTCATCGCAGAAGAAATCAAGAAATTGGAAGCAGCAGGCCTTGTCAGAGGAGTGCTCCATCCCACGTGGTTGGCCAATCCTGTAGTCGTGCGCAAAGCGAATGGGAAATGGAGGCTTTGTATCGACTTTACCGATGTCAATAAAGCTTGTCCCAAAGACCCATTTCCCTTGCCATGCATTGACTAGATTGTTGACTCCACGGCCGGATGTGCCTTGCTTTCATTTCTTGATGCATACTCAGGATACCATCAGATCTTCATGGCAGAAGAGGATGAGGAGAAGACCGCATTCATCACTCCATGTGGCACATACTGTTTCGTACGGATGCCTTTCGGTTTGAAGAATGCTGGTTCAACATTTGCAAGAGTAGTCCATGTCACTTTTGAGCCACAAATACACAGAAATGTGGAAGCCTATATGGATGACATAGTGGTCAAGAGCAAGGACAAAGCAACTCTGATTCAAGATTTAGACGAAACCTTTGCAAATCTGCGCAAGATCAACCTCAAGCTTAACCCCGAGAAGTGCGTGTTTGGAGTCCCTTCCGGTAAGCTTCTCGGGTTCTTCGTGTCTCAGCGGGGGATTGAAGCCAACCCCGACAAGATCAAAGCCATTGAGCAGATTGAAGCACCAAAGCACGTCAAGGATGTACGAAGGCTTGCCAGTTGCGTGGCTGCTCTCAGCAGGTTTATCTCGAAGTCTGCTGAGCGCGCCCTGCCATTTTTCAAAATATTGAAAAAGGCAGGTCCAATGAAATGGACTCCGAAAGCAGAGGCTGCGCTGCAGGACTTGAAGAGATACCTGTCCTCCACTCCAATACTTGTCACACCTAAGCCACAAGAGAAGTTGCTACTGTATATAGCGGCAACCAATCAAGTGGTTAGTGCTGCGTTAGTAGCGGAGAGGGAGACAGATGATGAGCCGGCAACCATGGCAGATACATCCAGCGACAAGCAGGGGGCTTCGCCGACAAGCTCTGGTCCCGACAAGGGTGGATCTCTGCAGGCGCATGAGGAGGTGCAGAAGAAAATGGTGCAGCGCCTAGTTTACTTTGTCAGTTCCCTTCTGCAGGGGGCTAGGTCAAGGTACTCTGGTGTGCAAAAATTGCTTTTCGGCCTTCTCATGGCCTCGAGAAAGCTGCCCCATTACTTCCAAGCACATGAGATCACAATTGTCACTCGCTTTCCGTTGAAGAGGATACTACAGAATCCAGAAGCAATAGGCAGGATTGTCGAGTGGGCACTGGAACTGTCAAGCTTTGGCCTTAAGTTTGAAAGCACTTCAACTATCCAAAGCCGAGCATTGGCAGAATTTATAGCAGAGTGGACGCCAACACCAGATGAAGAAAAACCAGAAACGAGCATCCCCGTCAAGGAGGCAAGCAAAGAGTGGATCATGTACTTTGATGGTGCCTTCTCGCTGCAAGGCACCGGTGCGGGCGTGCTGCTTGTCGCACCCACCGGAGAGCACCTCAAGTACGTAGTCCAGATGCACTTTCCCAAGGAGCAGCAACAAACAATACTACAGAGTATGAAGGCTTGCTTGCCGGTCTCAGAATCGCGGCAAACCTTGGGATCAAGAAGCTCATTGTCAGGGGTGACTCACAACTTGTCGTCCGCCAAGTGAACAAGAATTATCAGAGTCCGTTGAGGGAAGCTTACGTCGATGAGGTGAGAAAGTTAGAAGAGCACTTTGACGGCCTATAGATGGAACATGTTCCGAGAGCTCAGAACGACATCGCTGATGGCCTGTCAAAGTGCGCTGCACTAAAGCTACCTGTGGAACTAGGGATCTTTGTGCTCAAGCTAACTCAACCATCCGTAACACCATCAACTGGACAGAACAAGAAGAGAAAGTTGGTTTCCGGTGACTATTTTCCGGCAGAGCTCCCTGAAGCCGCCGCCAAGAAGGTTCCCAAGATCAACACCAAGAGTGCTGAGGAGCAGTCTGCTCCGACAAGCCCTAGGGTTTGTTCCGTTGAAGTAGACGTTCCCGACAAGTTTTGCTCCAGCAAACTTGCCGGGGAACATCAAGCTCCGGCAGAGCCGCAGGTTTTTGCCGTAGAAGCTGATGTTCCCGCAGCAGCATATATGCCTTTGGTCCTTGTTGTCGAGCCGCAAGCTCCAGCATGGGCACAGCAGATTGTCCATTTCCTTCAGACAGGAGAACTTCCCGAAGAGCAAGAAGAAGCGGAAAGAGTAGCCCGGCAGTCAAATATGTACAAGTTTGTCGACAACGCACTGTACAGAATAAGACTCAACGGTGTGAAATTGAAGTGTATTCGCCGGGAAGACGGACAACAGCTGTTGGCAAAGATACATGGAGGCATATGTGGCCACCACATTGGCGCAAGAGCACTTGCCGGCAAAGCCTTCCAGCAAGGTTTCTTTTGGCCGACAGCCCTCCAGGATGCAACTGCACAAGTAACCAAGTGTGAAGCGTGCCAGTTCCATTCCAAGCAGATACACCAGACAGCTCAAGCTCTCCAAACGATCCCTTTATCCTGGCCATTTTCGGTCTGGGGGCTCGACATCCTCGGCCCCTTCCCCCGAGCTGTCGGGGGCTTTGAGTACTTGTACGTTGCAATCGACAAGTTCACAAAGTGGCCGGAAGTGGAAGCAGTGAGGAAGGTGACAGCACAGTCACCAGTCAAGTTCTTCAGGTCGATTGTTTGCCGTTTCGGAACCCCTAACAGGATTATCACCGACAATGGCACACAATTCACGAGCCGCACCTTCATGCAGTACGTCCAAGATCTTGGCGCCAAGGTCTGCTTCGCTTCTGTTGCTCATCCGAGAAGCAACGGTCAAGCGGAGAGGGCAAATGCTGAAGTGCTGCGCGGGCTCAAGACCAGAACTTTTGACAGGCTGCACAAGTGCGGAAAGAACTGGATTGAGGAGCTGCCAGTGGTTCTTTGGTCGATCAGAACGACGCCAAATCGAGCCACTGGCCAGACACCTTTTGCTCTAGTCTATGGAGCAGAGGCAGTTCTCCCCACGGAACTCGTATACGGGTCGCCTCGAGTGCTCGCTTATGATGAGCTTGAGCAAGAGCAGCTGCGACAAGATGACGCGCTGCTCCTTGAGGAAGACCGTCTTCAGGCTGCTGTACGAGCTGCTCGATACCAGCAAGCTTTGCGCCGCTACCATAGCCGCAAAGTTAATGCCAGAAGTCTCGAGGAAGGCGACCTTGTTCTTCGGCGTGTTCAGTCCGCCAAGGATTCCAACAAGTTGACGCCAAAGTGGGAAGGCCCTTACCGTGTGAAACGAGTTACTAGGCCTGGCGCTGTCCGCCTTGAGACCGAAGATGGCTTTCCGGTGAGCAACTCCTGGAACATTGAGCATCTTCGTAAGTTTTACCCTTAAGGCGCGATTACCGGAACCGTTCCGGCAACCACCTTTTGTACAAGTCTTGCCGCTGTTGCATGTAATCCTTTGTACAAAGCCGGGCGCAGACCCCGTGCGTAAATAAAAGTCATGTGCTTCGCACATCTTGTCAATTTCATGCTTTATATTCTTTTTGCATGTGTTATCTGACACTTTGTGCAGCACCTGCCCCCGGTAAGCAATAACAAGCCGTACGACTCCATATCTTTATTTTCTCTTCTTTCTTTTTCTCAAACAAAGGGAAAGGTTCCCTCGCGCATGCCGGGGGAGAAGGAGAAGATAATGGTGTGGACTAGGCGCCGTTCAAGCAAGTATCGCCTTACCGGGAAGCAAACGACAGAAAAGCTAAGTTGCCAAAGTTTGAGCGATCAGTTTCAAATTTTTAAAGTTATCTTCCTTGAAAGACCATGCTTTGTATAGAAAACCTGTGCGCGGAGGAACCAACTCGTAGCTAGTTGCGCCCTTACTTTGTTTCGAGTCCGCTCAACAACTTAAGTGTGCTGCCACTAGTTGCGACAAGGTTTCTTGTCTGTAGCGGCACTGCCAGCAGGCTGCTGACGTCCCGCACTCAGCGCTCGCGGCCATGGTGCTTGCGCCGGCAAGTTTCCTAAAAGCGTAGGGCAAAAACATACAAAGGAAGGAATCAAGTAAAGGAAATAACATAGCAGTCAGTACCCAAAATAAAGTTATATTACAAGATAGCTTGCCACAGCTCTAACGGGTTGTTATCGTAACATGGCTAGCAGCGGCGAGAAAAGAAGAAAATGGGCGGCCTAATCTACGCGGCCACCATCGACCCTCTTGACCTCATTCACCTTGTCCACAATGGGTGCGACAAGGGCCTTGAGCGCTTCCAGATCAGCATCCACCGGCAGCTTCTTGAGGACGTTGGTGAGGTTGAGGCCTGGGTTGCGGAAGGCCACTTTCACCAACACCTTCTCCAGAACTCTGGTGCAGATCGTGCGCGACTCGTCGGCTAGCTGCTTTGGGATCTTCTCTCGGAGCTGCTGGAGGGCTGTCGCCACGCCTTTGAAGAACAGGGTGAGCTTTGCGCTGGGTTGGAGGTTCTCGTCGGAGGAGTACCCGAAGTCCTCCAGCCCCAGCTGCGCCAGCTCCCCGTTGATGACTGCAGCGATGTTCACGAGGCCCTCCATCTAGAGCTCCACAGTTTCCCTGAAGGTGCTCTGGGCGGCGATGGCACTCGCCAGCAGCGCCTCATTGGCCTTGATCTCCTTCTTCAAGACCGCCTCCTGTTTCCTAGCGCCGTCCAGCGTCTGGGTCAGGGTGGCCAGCTTCAACTCGAGATCAGCATTGGAGTCCATGGCGGCGCTGAGTTCCTGGTTCTTCTCGGCGAAGCGGCCTTGCAGCTCGCCAAGAGTGAGGGCGTCCTTTTCGTGCTCACGCTTGAGCGCCGTGAGCTCCTCGCCGCTCGCCTTGAGAGCGGCCTCCAGCTGCGCCACCTTTGTCTCCAATTCCTTCTTGGCAGCCTCAGCAGCTGCGGCCGCGTCCTTTGCTTCCTTGAGAGCCCCGCCAAGTGTTTCCTCGCGCGCGGCGAGCTCCTCCTCGTGGCTATCGAGGTTGACCTTCCGCTGCGCCAGCTCACCTTCCCCCGCAGATAGCTCCTCAGCGGCAAGCCGCTGCTGCTCTTCGGCTTCGGCCTTCTCGAGGATGAATGCCTTCCGCGCCTCGACGAGCTGCGCCCGCTCCTCTGCAATGGACTGGAGAGCTTCCTGATTACGCTCCCGGAGCTCCTCTGTGCGCTTCTCAATGTCTGCTCCCGCCTGCGCGACAAGCGCTTCCCGGGACTCCACCTTGGCTTGCCGGGCGCGGTAGAGCGACACCAGCTTTCGGAGCAGCTGCTCCTCCTCAGACTCGCCGCTGCTGCTGCTTGGTGCATCAACCAGTGTCAGCCCAGCGGAGGCGAGCACCTCCCCGTCAAAAGCTTCCCCTTCAACCGGCTCCCTGGAGCTTGAAGCCCAGGGGAGCTTGATGAAGACACTGTCGCCGGCCTTCAAGTAGGCGCCGGGTTGCGGCCTTCGGAGCCTGGTGTTACGTCAGCGGCGGAGGGATCGGCGGTCGGCGTAGCGCCTTGCGCTCCTGCGGCCTCAGGGTCGTCAGTGCGACCGCCGGGCCCCTCGCCAGCTCCTGCGCCAGCAGCCTTGGCAGCCTCCTCGCCGGCGGGGCCATCAGCGCCGACTTTTTCTTCGGTAGCGGCGGCGTCGTCAGTATCGCCGCACATGTTCTCCTTGCCGCCCGCCTCGGTCTCCATCGGCTCCGTGGGGGTGGATCTGACGGCCGGAGAAGGAAGAGAAGTCAAGAAAATATCCAAAAAGAAAAATCAGAAGGAGAACACAAGGGAAGTTTCAAGCAAGGGATTACCTGTACTGGGATCCACGGTCATGGGCTCCACCACCGGGGGGTCGCTGGTGCTGCCCCTTGCCGGAGACTCCTCCCTTGCCAGAGATTTCTCCCTTGCCGGAGAACGCTCCCTTGCCGGGGAATCCTCCCTTGGCGGTGTAGTGGAAGCAGATGGCACGTCAGAGGCGGTTTCCGAGCCCTCCTGGTGAAGCTGTTCTGCTCCTACACAAACAAACCAACAGTCAGATGTCAGCAAAGAAAAGAACACCCATGCGTGCCCAACGGCGGGAAATAAGCTGTATACTTATGCTGGGGGCTGCGCTGGGGGCTGCTTCGGGGAGTAGTTGCCGGGTCCGGCAAGGTGGTCTCGGGCGCACCCCCTGCCGTCGCGGTGGGCTCATCCTCGATGATAACCACCGGAACCTTGGCTCTCTTCGATGCTCTCTGGGCCAGGGTCCTGAAAGGGAACAAGGTTCAGAGTAAGGCAGATCAGATACAAGACAGAAACAACAAAAATTGAAGAACTACAAGTACTACAAAGTTTCTTACTCGTCCTCTTCCTCGTCGGAGCTGAGCGCGGAGAGGTCGAAGTCCGGCCCACCCTCGGTGCGACGAGGCGGAGGAGTAGGATCCCTTGGCCGCTTGGCGGGCGCAGTAGCGGTGGCCCGGGAAGACCCCGCTCCAGTTGCCGCAGCGGTGCGAGGCGCTCCCGCGGCAACATCGCTTGTCGCGGTAGAGCGTGTCGCGCGGCGTGACGGCTGCTGACTCCTTTGCCGCCCCGCTGCGTCCCCGGCCTTGTGAAGACGCCTTCTCGGTGGAGCTGGGGGCTGCGCTGGGGGCTCCGCCTGCGGCAAGCGGCCTGGAGATGGCGGTCCACTCGCACCCTCGGCGGGCTCGCTCGACTCGGCGTCAGGCGCGGCGAGCGCTTCCTCGCCGTCAAGCCACTGTCGCTCGGCAAGGCTTGCCGCCTCTGCTGCCTCCGCCTCCTCCATAGTGAACCCGAACTCGCCCGCGGCAGCGGCTGCCGCCGCCTCTTCCGCCCTGTTGGCGATGCGCTGCATCTCCTCCTCTGTGGTGTCGCGGGTGAGGCTCCTCTACTCGTCGGCGCGGACCGCCACCTCCACCAGGCCGTCGAAGAACTGCTGCACAACGTCGTCCGCCGGCTCTTGCCACGTTGGGACAAGGCCATGTGAGTCGCACAGTGGCATCATCGCGCGGATGCGGTCGAGCGAAGAATTGTTGCATAGCGGGACGACCCCCGCCGGCAACCTGAACCACTCTGGATGTTGGGAGTCGTGCTTGAACAGCTCCTTGAGCATCGCGTCCAGCTCCAGCACCATGAAGTTAAAATTGAGGCCCGGGCGCAGCCTCATGATATCCGCCGGACCACCAAACTCCCAAGCGGGTCTCCTCCTCTCTCGCAGGGGGGCGATGCGGCGGCGTAGAAAGTCTGCGCCTACGGCGCCCACAGTAAGCCCGGCAAGCCTAAGGCGCAAGATCCGAGTGTGGCGATCTTCAGCTTGTCATCATCCGCGGCCAAGCTGCTCCAATCGCCGCCACGCACTACTGGGACTTGGCGCAGGGCGGTGAATGGCTGCGGGTTCTCCTCCATGATCCAACACCAATCCGCTCTCCACTCCTCCCATTTGCTGCGGAGCTCCCCCTCCAGATACGCCTCCTTCTTGTCGGCCCTCGAGATCCAGGCGATCCCGCCGGATAGAGGCTCTCCTCTCTCGACCCGGGGCATGAAGTAGTGGCGGAAAAGGGCTACATTAGGGTGGACTCCGACAAAGTTTTCGCAGAGATGTGCGAAAACGGCCATAGTCAGAACGGTGTTGGGGGTGAAGTCAAGGAGGTGGAGCCCGTATGTGTTCATGATGTCGCAGAAGAATTCAGAAAAGGGCGGGCAGAGCCCGCAGTAGAAGAACAGTACGAAGAAGGGGTATCCATGTGGAGCCCATTTCGAAGCGGCGGCGGAGAGTACCTTCGTGCGCGGATGCGCACGCGTCTCCGTCGACCAGAAGAGGTAGTACCACTCCCTCAGCTCCGCCGCGTCGAGCTCGGAGGGGAAAGTAGCCTGCTTCTTTTGCAGCGCCTCGAGCCGCAGCGCCTCGGCCGACTTCGCGACCTCCCCGGTCTTCGGAGCCATGGCGAAGGTGGTGGAGGAGATCGACGGCGTTGGTGGCGACGGCGGAGATGGGGGGCGGAGCGCTGCTTTCTTTCGGCTTTGGAAGCAGAGGGGAGCGGCGGTGATTTCTGAGATTGGAACAGCAAATGGCGGTATGGGGGAACTGCCCCTGTTTCTCCTGCTTATAAAGAGGAGGAAGCGAACGTTACGCTTTTTCCGAATAAAGAACCACCCACGATCTCTCCCACGACGCCGCATTCGACGCGTGCCGTTAAGGGAGAGCGCGGTGGATACGGAGCCAGATACGGCGTGCCCCAGGCCGCACGTGCCCCGTGCCCTGTTTTGGGCCTGGCCCAACAGCGCTCGGCACCGTGTATGGCCCAGGCCCGGGGGATCCTGTCGGTGTACTAGAATAGGGGTACCCTAGTATCCCGAACTTGTGCACGGGCAGTCGCAGCACCCCGCGGCAAGGCTTGCCGGGCGACCGCCAAGGTCCTCCGTTGGTTCCTTTGGAGCCATTCAAGAACAAAGTATTTAAGCCGAGAAGACAAGGCCCCGGCAAGAGGAGCTTGCCGGGAAGGCCAACTGAGGCACCTCAAGGAACTTGCCGCGACGCACCACGCGTCCCGGCAAGGCATGGTGAGTGACAAGCTCCCGGACGCCTGACAAGCGACAAGCTTCCGGACGTGACAAGACAACGACCGCGGCAAGGCGCTTGCCGCGGCAGGCTACCACTCTGTACCCACGCTCCAGCGCATCCACCAACATGTCGCCCTGGGGCCGTTCCAGGCGCGCGTGGCGAGAGGCTGTGTAGCCAGCGGTGTGAGGTGGCAAGCGGAGGTGACGAGATAGCTATCGTGGCGAACGGTGGCGCCCCTAACGGTCACTTTTTGCACTATTTGGGTGATTCGGACGGGCATTTAATGCCTTTGTCCCCTGCCGTCAGGGTTAGGTAGGATGCACTGTACAAGTAGGTGCACCAACCGCAGTTCTTTTCCACTTTTACCCTTGCATGCGTTGCCACCTGTCGGTGACCCCTTCAGCATATAAAAGGAGGCCCATGCGCAACGTAGAGGGGGGTTGGAAACCAGAAAACTCTCATGCTCGGTCTCGTTAGCAGCTGGAGTGTACTGTAGATCCCAGCGCTCCCGAGCAAGAACTCAATACACACAAACATGCAGCAGTAGGAGTGTTATCTCTCCGGAGAGCTCCGAAGCTGGGTAAACTGCTCGTGTGCTTCACCTCGATCTGCTCTTTGTGTGATCTCCGCCCCCCGCCGAACCAAAAGGGGCTCGGTCCGCCGGTCCAATAGGTGTCCGTGGATCAGTTTACCACGACACATACCGGTTCATACTCGTATCCCGGTTGGTCTCTCTCTATTCCTAACTTACAATACAAGTTTACACATCAAGCTGGTTTACGGCTACAAGTTCTAAACCGACTACAGGCCTTGGGCCTTCATCTGCTTGATCACCTTTACACTACTAATGAAGCTAACCCGACCCAGGTAGGCCGGTTTACACCCAGTGGTATTATCCCCAACATTAGGCCCCAGATTGATTTGAACTGGGTCATGTCAATCCTTCACCAAAATCTTTGTCTTCAACATCTTCTGGTAATTAGTAAACCGCCATGTCGCCATCATCTCTGATTGCTGTAAACCGGCATGACGTCATCACAAAAATAACATCCTCTTTTATTTAATAGATCTGCGATACCCAGGTCATCAGCTCCACTTCCGAAATTTTGGCTCCTGGATTCGCGCGCCTGACCCACGTATGTTGCCTTATAAATTGGACCGAAGGGTCATTTCCCTTTCTCCCCTTCGTCTCTTCCTCTTCGTCTTCCTCTCGTCGCCAGCCTCGGAGCTCCGCCACCGCCCTTGTCTTCTGCATCGTCTTGGGCCGCTGCATCAACTTGAACGCACCAGAGCACCGCGGTAGCCTTCCGCGTCTTCCTCAGTTCTGGTAAACTTTCTGTTCTTCTTAGCATAGATCTGTTCTAGGGTTTCCAGTTCTCGCCGTGTTCGTTGCTTGTTCATACTTGTACCCAGATTCCTGGATAAATCTGTGAACGCCTGCTCTGATTAGCAGTAGCCTTGTAGCATTCTGCTCTGATTAGCAGTAGCCTTGCAGTTTTATGCTCAAGTCCATAGATCTCATCTACATATCTGCCCATTAGTTCACTTCCGTTCTGCTTTACCCTTTTGAATATTTTCTGTTTTTCTGAACTTGCTTCAGATCCATTGCTGCAATAAGACCTTATGAAACCTGTTTCTGCATACTTAGCCATCCACAGCTTTGATTGCTTTCAATGTTTAGATCAGGCGGTTTAACTTAATATAGAAAAAGTTTAATAAACCGGTATACACCATTAGTCCCCTTGTTGAACCGCCAGAACTCTTTAGCCGTAAGATGCCGCTTCATAGAAATCCGGTTTAACTATACTGCCTCTGGTTTAGCATTGTTTAGATCAGCACCTTCTTTTATCCAACATATTCCTGAACCGGAGTCACTTATTTCTTGTAGACCTCACCATGGCCAAACAAGTGTATGAGTGCAATTGGCTTCCTTCTCGTGGCACAGAAACTCAGTTGGACGATTTAGTCTTGATCGGCGCTTTAGACAGCAAAGATACTATCCATTGGAGGGTCCCTGGTGATGAATGTCCTCCCACACCTCAAGAGGGAGAGGTTGTGATCTTTGCAGATCATTTAGCCCGGGGCTTCAAGCCGCCCGGTTCTAAATTTTACCGGGATGTACTAGCCAATTTTCAGCTCCGCCCGCAAGATATTGGCCCCAACTCTGTTACCAACCTATGTCACTTCCAAGTGCTCTCTGAGGTATACCTTCAAGAGGAGCCTTCGGTTGAATTATTCAGAGACTGCTTCCACTTAAACCGCCGCACAGAATTCACTGATGGTCCCAATACCGAATTAGGCGGTATGGCGATTCAGAAAAGGAAGGAAATCACTTATCCCCATGCCAGACTCCACAGCCACCCCAAGGAGTGGAATGCAACATGGTTCTACTGCAAAGATACTTCTCCTGAGAATGAAAATCCTTTACCTGGCTTTCGTCCGGAGCGGCTCGGTAATACTCACCCCTTTCCACAAAGATTAAGTGCCAAGGAGAGAAGTAAATATGCTCCGCAACTGTCCAAGCTCAGAGCCTTCATGGCCAATGGTTTAACAGGAATAGATCTTGCACGCTGTTGGATATCATGGAGCGTACTGCCTCTCAGCCGGCGCTCCGGTTTGATGTGCAAGTATACTGATAGCGTTGATGACCCACTCTGACACACTAAAATCCAGCTCTCCGATGATGAAGTCACAGAGTCTATGAAGAAAATGCTGAACGAACTGGAGCATCTCTGTGCTCAAACCGGCTTGCTCCCTTTCTGTGCTACCAACAAACCGCCAGCTGTAAGATTTTGATTGTTCTTTTATTGAACCTGTTATTGCTATCTCCGTCTGACATCGATTACTGCTTAACCAGGGTGATAATCCGTTTTGGAGCAAGAAGCTTCCACAAGACAAAATGGAGAAAGTAGAACGGCCAACCCGACCAAAGACCAAGGTCATGAAGAAGCCTGCTAAAAAGAGGAAAACCACTGCTTCATCTGATCCGGCCGTTGATGATGATGTGGGTAACTCGGACTTTGAGGTAGAACTCGATTCACTAGGCTTACTTTTTACACGCCTTATTGATGATGATACTTGTCAGGACGACGCTGAAGCCAGCAATGCAGATATTGCTGAGGTAACTATTCTCTCTTCCAATTCAGATCCTTTGCCTTTGCCAAAATTTCGCCAGACAAACCGGAAAGTTAAATTTTCTCATCCTCTTGCTTACTTGGATCCCAAATTTCTTGTGAAGACTCAGCAACATGAAGCTCGCCGCACAACCCGGCACAGCGGCCAGGTAGTTACCTCCGCTGGCTTACCAAACAGTCCGGTTCGAAAATGCCGCTCCAAGGTCTCCGACCTTTTTATTAATTTATATCCTAAAGCGGGTTTCTTCCGTCAACCTCTTAATCCGTCCGACTCTGATTATCAGGTTACTTCTCATTCTTCCTCTGGTGAATGATCGGCCACTCAGCTGCCGCCACTGAAAACGGTTCTCGGGTAAGCTAGACTGAACATGTGCTTCTGATATACCACGTTATAACTTATACTGATCCTTGAATCTTTGTTTCTCTTTCAGGGCTAAACCTAAACCGAGCAAGAAAGCCCGCCTGGATAAAGCGGCCGAGGAAGATGTCGCCCCTGAACAGGATAAAGCACCAGATCTTGAAGTGTTCGTTCATGAGGATATTCCCAATGATCCTCCCTTGCAAGATGATGCTATCCTTGAGAAAAGGCCTATCAATACTTCAGTCCCTGTTGACCCGCCTGCCAGCTCCGTCTGGATTGAAAAATCCCGCAATCCTTCAAAACCTGCCGATAAACCGACCGTGCCAACGCAAACCGGTGAGTCCAAAGATGATGACATTGTGATTACCGGCATAGGTCGCTTTGAACCAGGGAATCCTGTCACTTTAGCCAAGCATACTGTGAAAGAAGATTTTTCTGCCCTGAACAAGGGTAAATGGGATGTTGAGCTGGAAACATATGCTGCTCTGAGTGCCCATGATCTTCATTCGGGTTACTTGAACCGGCTATATACTAGTCGTGACTGTGAAGCTGGCCTGGTAAAGATGATGAGAGATAAATTTGAGGTAACTTCCTTGTGCTTCTTCTTTCTTTAAGTACTGCCACTGTATTTATCCTCCTAGCCCCCAAGGGCCGGTTTGTAATTTTCTTCAAACCGGGACTTGAATATTGTCCTCAATACTTTGAAATCCATCAATGTAGCCCCCAAGGGCCGGTTCAACTTAGTATAGTTAAACCGGGACTCCAATAAAGATTATAACATGAGAACATAACTGAGCAAATAGCCATTAGCCCCCAAGTGCCAAGTTGAATACCTGTATTGAGCTTGGGACTTTGCGATTTAGTAATAGATGAAAATTGAAGGTGCATTAGCCCCCAAGTATCGAGCGCATAACTTGTTATGTGGTTGGTACTTCAGATTCTTGCACTGTTTGTTTAAAGGCAAGCACTTTCTGTATGCAGGCTGAAGTGAAGATCAAAGAGGACCGTGTTACTGATCTGCAGGCAACTTTGAAAACCCAACAGGCTGAAACCGACAAGGCAAAGGAAGAATTAACCGGCGCCTTGAGCATCACAGAAAAGCTGAAGGAGGGCTTCAAAAAGGAGCGGGCTGATTGGGCCACTGAGAAGACCGGTTTAATAAAAAGAGATAAGAATGCTGAAGCTGCCCTTAAACCGGTGGTAGATGAACTGACTGCCGTAAAGCGGCAAGTACATTCCATGACCACTGCTATCTTTGGTAAGCTCCTTTTGATTTTTTTGACAATTCTGACCTGCTTACAATAGATCCGGTTTGTAATCTTTCCTGTATTGTCACAGGCACACGCATTGGCCACTTAGGATCAGATGTTCGGAAGAAGTTGAAGGCTGCCTACACCTTAATTGAACAGCTGTATACCGGAGCGCAGCGGATCATCACCACTGCATCGCACAACAATCCGGCACCCTCGTTAATCCAAGACACTCTTAATAGGTTGTCAATGCTTCCTGCTCGGATTGAAGAACTGAAAAAATCTGCTGCTCGAACCGGAGCCATTAATGCCTTGATCCGGGCAAAAGCATGGGTGCCAGATTTTGATCCTGTTGAGGCAGCTCAAGGCTATCCCAGCTTGAAGGAAGACGGCTCCGAGTTCAATGAAGATGACTTGAGGGCGATAAACCATGCAGTACGCCCTCTGGCTTGTCAATTGGCTGAAGAGGCAGACTTGTCGCATTATCAAGCTCAGTACAACGATCAGAACAAACGGGTGCCTGCACCAACTCTTGAAGCGGAGAATCTGATTCCTCCAATCCGTAAGCATACTTACGCTCCTGATATTGAACCGTCTTCTCCGATCCATGAAGAGGCTGTCTTTCAAGCATTAATGGGAATCGACTGGACCACTGTTGATTTCCAGCCAATGGATAGAGATGAGGAAGCTGAAGCGGCGCAGGACGACCCACGATCATCAGACCAGGGCGATGAACAGGCTTGAACCGGAAGCCGGTTTAAGTAGCTGCTTATTATGATCCACCAGAACAACAATGATCTTATTTGGGCACCATGTTGCCTTGTAATAGGATAGTCAATACTTCTGTCTTGAATATGCCTTCGTGCATAAGTACTGATGCTTTTGCTTGAAAACCCTCAATTTATATTTCCTGCAATCAGAAAATCTTGAATTTTGGTGGCGGTTGTACTGCCAGCCAGTTTATGACCTTGATATATATATCATCAATGTATTTAAGACATACAATCAAATATGTGATACAAAAATACCTGCCGTCAGTGGGCATGAAGTTGGCTTAGCCAAGCTTGAAACAGAGTATTTATAAACCGTTATCATCAAAGGGGAGAAAACAGCTCCCGTGTTTTAAAATGCTGACTTACCGTGTAAACCGTGCTGGGTATTTATAAGCCCCCCTGCTACTCCATGAGTTAAACAGGAAAAATTAAACCGGGCATATTTCTCCGGTTTACAAATGAATTGAATTCCGTCAGTTGAACCGGTAAAAAGTATTGTCGGTTTAAAGGAAACACAACAAAAATTGATAAATATAAAATATGTATGAAAGCAAAGGCAATGATAAAAACCGTTTGCAAAAATCATGCTTTACCGAGCTGATCAGATGGTGTTACCATGGTTGGACAGGACCAAGCCCCCAATAGGAGTGACAATGGTTCAGGTCAGCCAGGTCCCCAAATGAAACCGTGGCATTTATGCCGATCAAAAGGCGTGGCAATGGTTCGGGTTCGACCAAGCCCCCAAGTGATTCTGTGGCCTTAGGCCGATCAAGAGGCGTGACTGGTTCAGACTTGACCATGTCCCCAAGTGATCTGGTGGCTTTCACCTATCAAAAGGTGTCGCATTGTTTCGGACACGACCAAGGTCCCAAGTGATATCATAAAGCTTTTGGAAAAGCAAATTTCAAGGGGTAAACCGGAGGCCGCTTTAAAACAGAATCACTCCATGTAACCACACATGATATGAAAGGACAGAGACCCTGCTTTAGCTGAGGCTCCGGTTTTATTATTTCAAAGATAATATATACACTGTCATAATATGTACATAGATAGAACCGATGGCTCAAGTGTAGTAAGGCCGGAGATGAGCTATGTTCCACGGCCTGTTGGTCTCCTCCTCTGACGTGCGTGAGTCTTTATGCTCTCGAATATCGATCAGATAGTATGACCCATTGTGCAGATTCTTGCTGACCACGAAAGGTCCCTCCCAAGGTGGGGATAACTTGTGCATATCCATCTGGTCTTGGATGAGCCGAAGCACCAAATCTCCTTCTTGAAAAGTTCCGGTTCTGACCCGGCGACTGTGATAGCGATGAAGATCTTGTTGATAAATCGCCAAGCGGGCAGCCGCTATGTCACGCTCCTCATCCAACAAGTCCAAAGTGTCTTGCCGTGCTGTCTCATTATCCGCTTCAACATAAGCCGCTACACGAGGTGAATCGTGCCGGATATCACTAGGGAGAACCGCCTCCGCTCCGTAGACCATAAAAAACGGCGTGTATCCTGTAGATCGGTTGGGCGTAGTATTGATGCTCCATAACACCGATGGTAGCTCTTCAACCCAACATCCCGGTGTTCTTTGCAACGGAACCATAAGCCGGGGTTTGATGCCCCGCAAGATCTCTTGATTAGCTCGTTCTGCCTGCCCATTGGACTGAGGGTGAGCCACCGATGATACGTCAAGTCGGATGTGCTCTCGTTCACAGAATTCCTTCATAGAACCCTTGGATAAGTTGGTACCATTGTCAGTAATGATACTGTGTGGAAAGCCAAACCGGAAAATCACCTTTTTAATGAACTGCACCGCTGTAGCTGCATCACACTTGCTGACAGGCTCCGCTTCAACCCACTTGGTAAACTTGTCAACTGCCACCAAAAGGTGGGTTTTCTTATCCTTGGATCTTTTAAAGGGTCCAACCATATCCAGCCCCCATGTTGCAAAGGGCCAAGTAATTGGAATCATCCTCAATTCTTGAGCCGACACATGAGCACGCCTTGAAAATTTCTGACAGCCATCACACCGCTTAACCAAGTCCTCCGCATCAGCATGAGCTGTCAACCAGTAGAACCCGTGACGAAACGCCTTTGCCACCAGAGACTTTGAACCGGCGTGATGACCACAATCCCCTTCATGGATTTCACGTAAGATTTCACAGCCTTCCTCAGGAGAGACGCAGCGTTGAAACGCCCCTGATACACTGCAATGATGCAATTCGCCATTGACAATGGTCATAGATTTGGATTGCCGGACTATCTGCCTAGCTAGAATCTCATCCTCTGGCAACTCTCCCCGGTTCATGTACGCAAGATAAGGAACTGTCCAATCCGGTATAATATGCAGGGCTGCCACCAATTGAGCCTCCGGATCAGGAATAGCCAAATCCGCTTCACTCGGGAGCTTGACTGACGGGTTGTGCAACACACCAAGAAAGACATTAGGCGGGACCGGTTTACACTGAGAGCCCAACCGGCTTAAAGCGTCCGCCGCTTCATTTTTTCGATGATCCACGTGATCCACCTGATAACCTTTGAAGTGACCTGCAACCATATCCACCTCGCGACGATATGCAGCCATAAGTGGGTCCTTAGAATCCCAAGTGCCAGACACCTGTTGAGCCACGAGGTCCGAGTCACCGAAGCACTTAACCCGGCTTAGATTCATCTCTTTAGCCATCCGGAGACCATGGAGCAAAGCTTCATACTCAGCTGCATTATTAGTACAAGGGAACATTAAGCGGAGAACATAACAAAACTTATCACCTCGTGGGGAAGTTAATACGACTCCAGCCCCTGAGCCTTCCAATTGCCTGGATCCATCAAAATGGATAGTCCAATATGTGTGATCCGGCTTCTCCTCCGGTGCTTGTAACTCTGTCCAATCATTGATGAAATCAACAAGTGCTTGAGATTTTACTGTCGTCCGAGGCACATACTTCAATCCGTGCGGCCCAAGTTCTATGGCCCACTTGGCAATCCGGCCAGTGGCCTCCCGGTTCTGTATGATATCGCCCAAGGGAGCTGAACTGACCACTGTGATGGGGTGCCCTTGGAAATACTGCTTGAACTTCCGGCTTGCCATGAAAACCCCATATACCAGCTTCTGCCAATGCGGATATCTTTGCTTGGATTCAATGAGCACCTCGCTGATATAATAAACCGGCCGCTGAACCGGATACTCCTTGCCTGCCTCCTTGCGTTCCACCACAATAGCCACGCTAACTGCACGAGCATTGGCTGCTACGTATAACAACAACGGCTCCTTGTCGACCGGAGCTGCAAGAATGGGCGGATTGGCTAATTGCCTCTTTAAGTCCTCCAACGCTTCATCAGCAGCCAGGCTGCAGATGAATTGATCTGTCTTTCTCAGCATCTGGTATAAAGGGATGGCCTTCTCTCCGAGGCAGCTGATAAACCGGCTCAGTGTGGCGATCCGACCCGCCAAATGCTGAACATCGTTGATACACTTCGGTTTAGCCAGGGAGGTGATAGCCGTAATTTTCTCCGGATTGGCCTCAATTCCTCTATTTGACACAAGATGCCCAATAACTTGCCTGCCGGAACACCAAAGACACATTTGGCCGGGTTAAGCATCATCTTGTAAGCCCTCAAGTTGTCAAAGGTTTCCTTCAAATCATCAACCAGCGTCTCCTTCTGCCTTGACTTGACTACAATATCGTCCACATAGGCGTGCACATTACGGACGATCTGTTTATGCAGGCAGTTTTGTACACACCGTTGATAAGTGGCTTGGGCGCTCTTGAGCCCAAAAGGCATAGATACATAGCAGAAGGCTCCAAAGGGAGTAATAAACACCGTCTTCTCTTGGTCCTTAACCGCCATTTTGATCTGATGATACCCAGAGTATGCATCCAAAAAACTCAAACGCTCACAACCCGCCGTGGCATTAATAATCTGGTCAATGCGGGGGAGGGCAAAAGGATCCGCTGGACAAGACTTGTTAAGATCCGTGTAATCCACACACATACGCCAAGTGCCGTTTTTCTTAAGAACCAGCACCGGATTAGCAAGCCACTCTGGATGGAACACTTCAATTATAAAGCCAGCCGCTAAGAGTCTGGCCACTTCCTCTCCAATGGCTTTGCGCCTTTCTTCGTTAAAACGACGGAGAAACTGTTTTACCGGTTTATACTTGGGATCAACATTAAGAGTGTGCTCAGCGAGTTCCCTCGGCACACCTGGCATGTCAGAAGGCTTCCATGCAAAAATGTCCCGATTCTCACGGATGAACTCGATGAGCGCGCTTTCCTATTTAGGGTCCAAGTTGGCACTAACAGTGAACTGCTTGGACGAATCACCGGGCACGAAGTCAACAAGCTTGGTCTCAACTGCCGATTTGAACTTCAGATCTGAATCATGCTCTGTAGTGGGCTTCTTCAAAGGGGTCATGTCCGCCGGATCAACATTGTCCCTATAATATTTCAACTCCTCCATGGCGCAAACCGACTCTGCATAGGCCGCATCACCTTCCTCACATTCCAAAGCAATCTTGCGGCTCCCATGAACCGTTATTGTCCCTTTGTAACCCAGCATCTTGAGTTGCAAATAGATGTAACAAGGCCGTGCCATGAATTTGGCATAAGCCGGCCGCCCAAACAAGGCGTGATATGGGCTCCGGATTTTCACCACCTCAAAGGTTAGTGTTTCAGATCGGGAATCATGCTCATCCCCGAAAGCCATCTCCAGGGCTATCTTACCAACAGGGTATGCCGATTTGCCAGGCACCACACCATGGAACACTGTATTAGACGGTCTGAGATCCTTGTCTGTTAGCCCCATGCGGCGGAATGTCTCATAGTACAGGATGTTAATACTGCTCCCTCCATCCATGAGCACCTTGGTGAATTTGTAACCTCCCACCTGAGGGTCTACCACTAACGCCAACTGGCCCGGGTTGTCAATTCGGGGGGGGGGTGTGATCCTCCCTGCTCCACACGATAGGTTGCTCCGACCAACGTAAGTAACGTGGTACAGCCGGTTCAACAGAGTACACCGCACGCTTGTGAAGCTTCCGGTCGTGCTTATCCAAGCTAGTTGTGAAAACGTGATACTGCCCATTGTTCAACTGTTTTGGCTGGCTCTGATAACCCGACTGCTGCTGCTGCTGCTGTTGGTTGTAACCCCCTTGACTGCTCTGATTGTTCTGGTTACTATTACCGCCCTGATTGAAACCTGAACCGAAAGCTCCATTGTGACCCGGCCCATGGAAACCGGATCCTGAGCCACCACCTGACCCACGGTCATACCGGAAGGCGTTAGAGTTTTTAAATTCCTGTATAATGTAACAATCCTTCCAAAGATGGTTAGCCGGCGCTTCCTTCGTCCCGTGTTTTGGGCAGGGCTGATTCAACAAATAGTTTAAGCGATCTGGGTTAGGATTTGGGGCCCCATTACGATTTGCCGTTTTACCTCTGCGCCGCTGACCCTTGTCCTGCGCATTAGTGTTAGCCACAAAGTCCATGCTGCCATCCACTTTACACTTGCTCCGTTTCCATGGCCCGCCGGTTTGTATTGATGCCCCGTGGAGTTGCTATTCTTCTTTCCCTTCCCTGCTTCGTCATCGTCAGTCTCGGGATCCTTGGTACTATCAGAATTAGCATACTTCACTAAAGCGGACATGAGAGTTCCCAAGTCATTACAGAACCGCTTCATACGCCCCAACTTCAACTTTAAAGGCTTAAACCGGCAGTTGCCCTCTAGGGTTATGATCGCCGAGTCAGCATTGATCCTGTCAGACGAGTGCAAGACTTCCGAAACGCGGCGTACCCAATGGGTTGTTGACTCTCCGTCCTCCTGAACACAAGCCGCCAAATCAACTATGGACTTAGGCTGCTTACATGTATCTTTGAAATTCTGGATAAACCGGGCCCGCAACTGGGCCCATGAACTGATAGAATTAGGCGGCAGGCTTTTCAACCAAGTACGGGCCGTGCCTTCAAGCATCATGGTGAAGTACTTTGCACACGCGGTTTCCTCCACATCCAGCATCTCCATGGCCATCTCATAACTCTCTACCCATGCTTCTGGAGATAAATCAGCGGTGTAATTCGGCACCTTGCGCGGACCCTTGAAGTCTTTGGGCAGGCGTACATTGCGTAAAGCGGGGACTAAACAGGGTACTCCCAAGCTAGACGCAACCCCTGGCCCGGCTGAGGTAGTAGGACGAACCGGTGTAAGCTGATCCGCCTTGTTCTGTACTGCTAACTCGGCCTCCCTTCGTGCCCGTGCCTGGTCCACTACATCCTGAGCATCGCGAACACCACCTGCCGGGTTATTGCCATGGGCCGCTTCATGGCCCCACGCATTGCTTGATATGGCCGGTTCATCCAGGCATCTACTATAGCTCCGGCTTGGATAAGGTGTGGAATGAATCCGATCGCGGCTGTATGAATATGCCTCCTGTTGAATCAAAGCGGTCCGAAGAAGTTCCTTAACCCGGCGCGTCTCTATTTCTTGTGGAGAGTCTTCTTCGACCGGGATAGCTTCTAATCGTGCAGCAGCTGCGACAAGATTGTCCATAGGATTAGAATAATGACCTGGAGGTGTCTGGACCGGCGGAGGAATCACAATGTTCTGCCGAGGAGGTTCCATCAGGCGGGGTTGGACCGTCGCTCCTGGCCCTGGTGCCTCGACCCGGTTTACCTCCTGGTGCCCTGGCGGATTACTGGTTCCCGCTCCCGGAGTATGAAAGAGATTTCGAGGGTCAAACCCTAACGACAGGCGTGACCTGTGCTTCCGCTTCAAGACCTCCTGTGATGCGCTCTGGTCGAGCATGAGCTTATAGGCCTGGGCGTCTAAAGCGGCCCGCTCTGCGGCCATCCGGTCCTTCTCTGCTGCCAGGTCGGCTTTGGCCTGCACGATCTGCTCTCTCACCTTTGCAACCTCCGCATCATGGGCTTCCTGATCCGTCGGATTGGCCTCGGCCATAAGTACCGCTAGCGCGTCAAACAGGTCAGACAGAACTTGAACCGGTGGGCGCACAAGGCCTCCCGCCCCTGCTGCCGCTGCCGCTGCTGATCCGGAGAGCATTGCTGCTACAGCCGAAGAGTGATTCGCCGCCTGTGTGCCGGCCATGAATATTCCAACCCGGTTGATCTGATCTGGGGGGTCCGGAATACTGTCGCCATCGGAACAGCCCCTAATCTGGTTGTCTTGCAACTGGTACAATGATTCAGTTTCTCCGGTTGAGGACTCATCGCCGGAATAAATGACGGTCTCGCTACCATATTCTGACTCGTCCTCTTGCTCTCCTCCGTGGATGACTCCAACGAAGGCACGCTTCACGGCCGGTTTAACCTGGGTAGATCTCGCACACTGAGCCGTCTCGACGAGGTCGGTGCAGATGTCCGGCTCAGGCCTAGGCTCACCAATCTTGCCGATGAAAACATGTATGCCACCAAAGGGGATCCGGTATCTGTACTCGATCGAGCTGGCTTCGGGACCCCATCCTGAATCATCGATGTAGAGCTTGCCGCGATGACTCTTGGTCATCCGGCCCACAGCATAGCCTTTGAGTCCTTTGAGCTTGCCCTCCAAGATCATCAAACTGTCGTGCGATAGCCCCACGGTGGGCGCCAACTGTCGTGGATTTGTCACGACAGATGTCCTGGTGAAAGGACTTAGTCGTGGAGCCATCGCTACGGGTTAACTTGAAGGGGTTAAAGCGGACACAAAGACACGAGGGTTTATACTAGTTCGGCCCCTTCAATGAAGATAAAAGCCTACGTCTAGTTGTGATGGAATTGATGTGGTCTCAATGGCTAGGGAGCAGACAGGCTTCGCCTAGGCTCGAGTTGTTGCTGTCTGTCTTGAACCGCCGCCGGGTCATCCCCTTATATACACGGGTGACGCCCGTCGGTCCATGGAGTCCCATACCGGTTCATACTCGTATCCCGGTTGGTCTCTCTCTATTCCTAACTTAGAATACAAGTTTACACATCAAGCCGGTTTACGGCTACAGGTTCTAAACCGACTACAGGCCTTGGGCCTTCATCTGCTTGATCACCTTTATACTACTAATGAAGCTAACCCGGCCCAGGTAGGCCGGTTTACACCCAGTGGTAATATCCCCAACACCGACCCTCTATGTATGATATGGATAGGCCTCCATTTCACACACATTGCATGCAAAATTTTGTTTGAGATGTCATCGACACAAATTCCCACAAATAATTCACGAAATAAACCCCCACCCCACCCCCACCCCCACCACAAAACAAAAAACACTCACGAACACGGTTTGTATCTCTCACACACACCCACGTAGGTGGGGGACGTGCACGAAGAGAAGAGGTGCATGCACGGCGCACGTACTCCCGTCTCTTTCCCAACCACACCCGCGCGGGTACACGGTGGATCTCATTTCTGTACGG